>NW_022196905.1:133291135-133332854 GCF_008632895.1 Mastomys coucha
AGAAACCCTGTCTTGAAAAAAACAAAAACAAACAACAACAACAACAAAAAAAAACTTTCCAAAGGTGGCTGGCTGTGGCTATGCCTCCCCTGCTCTTCCCAGGTAGAATCTAATATGTAATGAATGCCCCTGCCTCAGCCATCTGACTTGTATTATAAGTATGCACCACTAAAACCTGCCATTACAAAGCCTTTAGGTTGTCAGGGCATGCATCCAGTGGACCTCCCGGCAACCTCAGGAGTCTACAGCAGTGGTAAGGGAGGCTTGTGTCGACTGCCCTGGCCATTGATGAGAGACCATAGATGTCCTAGAGAAGTACTGCTGCAGCTGAGACCCTCTTATGCCTGAGGTCTATATCAATCTCAGGTACTGCAGCCCTGAGTCTGCTGAGGAAGATGTACACTGGAAGATGTCCAGGAAAGGGAGATGGATCAGACATGAGATACAGGACTGATACACGGGGGGGCTGCAAATGTCTTTAGAGGAGCGTGGCTCAGCCTTGTCTAAAAGACTGGCGATCTCAGTCCTACGTGGGGTAGCATTTATGAACATCCCTCGTGGGGCCTGGTGCTAAGCTCTAAGCACATCAGCACAAGGTGCAGCAGCCCTGACGGGAGCAGAAATGTAGAGGCCAGTGCATTGCAGGCTCAGAGCTGAAGCATCAGCTCTTAGGAGTCAGACCTGCTATCCCTCTCTTGACACCACCCACTGACAGGGCTGCCCCTGCTCTCTGGCAGCAGGTTCAGCTGGGTGTAAAGATGGTCATGCCTCCTTCAACTAGGCTCACTACAGATGGCTCTATCACACCCGAAATAAGGGTTGCATCAGGAGCCCCCTCTCTATGGGGTCCCATGTACCCAAATTCAGAGCCACGAGCCAAAGTCAGTCAGTGAAGCCCTGCTGAAGGGAAAAGGATTTTCAAGAGGACTGAATTGAAGGCACGTGGCAGTAAATGCCAGTCCCCGGAAAAATATGATAAAAATGTGAGCACTGGTGAAGTGAAGAAGAAGGGCTCTTGAAGTTCCAGGGCACACCATAGCTTCCACAGGGCCAGACAATGGGGTTCTCCCTAGCCGTGCCCAAGGTCAACCTTCTTGCTTGCCTAAAGACACTCAATACTCCTGGCTCACTTCCTGGGCTCTCAGCATCTAGAACACAGATCATGGGGTCAATATGGGCTTCTCACTCTCAGAAAGAATGTGAAGTCTACCATGGGTATCACTTTTGAGCCCCACACCTTAGTGGGGTTGAAGATATCGGGATAGGTCTGCCCTCCCATGTCCTCCTAGGGCTTCACATAGAGGACGGCCAGGCTAAGCTTCTGAGGGGATCAACACTTCAAGTCAGGGAACAAGGGTAAATCTGGATGTACTTTCCACATTACTAGTCCTAGGGGACTGAGACTTTTAAAAATCATTTATTATAAGGACCAAGAGTCAATAAATATCCCTACTTATGTTGATAGTGGCGATAGCATCAATATTAGTAACAGTGATGATGGCGATAGTGAGATAGTGATGATGGTGGTGGTGGTAATGGTGCCATTGGTAATCATAGTGATGATGGTGGTAGTAATGATAGTGATGGCGGTATTGATAGTGATGATGGTGGTGGTAATGGTGAGATAGTGATGAGGGTGGTAATAGTGATGGTTTTGACGATAATGATAATGATGGTGATAGTGGTGATGGTGGTGCTGGTAATGACAGCGATGGTGCTGCTGGTAGTGATGATGGTGATGATGACAGTGATGCTTCTGATGGTGACGATAATGATGGTAATGATGGTAATGAGAATGTTGAGGTGGTAATGGTGCTATTGACAGTCATAATGGCAGTGATGATAGCGGTGATGGTGGGGATGATGGTGGGGGTTGATGGTAGCAATTGTGGTAAAGGTGATGGTATTGTTGACACTGATGGTGTCAATGACAGTGCTGCTGATGTTAACTAATGGTGACAGTACAGAAGGTGGCGTTAGCAACTATGGCAGTGGTGATTGTCACTGATGTGAATCTTACTGAGTACCCCAGAGGAGGGCTCGTGGTGAGGGCAGCCCACCGCTGCCTATGCTCTTGAAACAATCTTGTCCTCTGCAAGCCTCAGGCTCTATCCATGATCTGGCCGCTCTCTCTAACTTGGGCCCCATGTCTCCCTCCGTGACATCATACCACTGCTCAGATAAAGTTGTTGACATGTGAGCTCCAAAGGTCCTTTGCTTCCTGTTCTGATACAAGCATCCATCAGCCTGAGACAAGCCCCTAGTCATCAGAAATAGGATGGGTAACTCTGAAGACAGGCACCAGTCCCCTGTGCCCCAGCTACTCTCAGGGACACTCTTCTCTCGGAAGATGGCAAGAAGCATAGCTGAGACCTTGCCCCCAACATTGCTCTTAATGTGCCCCACAGCTCTGAGAGATGATGTTATACCTCTACTGGATTGGAAACAGAAACCCAAAGGGTAATAGTCTGGCCTGTCTCATGAGTTGGGGATTGAAATCACTGTCTTAGGTAGAGCTCTCTATGTAGCTCAGACTAGGTGCTAACATAAGAAATCTGCCTGTCTCTGCTCCCTGAATGCAGAGATGAAAGGCGTGTACCACCACACCTGGCTTCTTTTCTTTCCTTTGTTGAAGTGTACTTTAACTCTGTAGCCCACACTAGTGTCAAATTCACTATATAGTCCAGGCTAACCTAGAACCTGTGACTCTATCCCAGCCTCCCAAATGCCAGGATTACAAGCATGAGCTCCCTCAGCATGCCAAACTGCATTCCCTCCTACTGTGGGGATAGAAGCTCTGTCCACAAAGCCTCTGCCATGAGTTAAACCGTGTGGTCAATCTCCATGCCCATCCTGGATTGGGGGAAATCCCACACCATGCCCAGGCTTGGAGCTGGCACAGAGCAGAGAGCTAAGGTGGTCCAGTTTGATGTCACACATACGTTATCATCACCTTCCCATGTTCCTGTGCAGGCCAAGTAGCTGCCAGCAAGCAGTATTCAAGCCTGCAGGTAGCTTTCAGACGGGCTTCAGTGAAGGAGGAGAGGGCTCAGTCCTGTATGGAGAGATACGCAGGAGGGCCTGGCTGCCCTGGATATCTCCTCTCTGGGTGCCTGTCAGCTAATGGCAGAGACAGTTCATTGTTCTCTCTGCAGTCCATCACTCGTAGTGTGATTTCCATGGCCAGGTGCCTCTTGGAGACACAGGCAGGTACCCACAGTCCAGTTAAAGCATGAGGAGCCAGAAGAGAAATCTATCCCCAATCAATCATGTACCAACACTGGAAGGTGATGCCCATGACACAGACATCAGCAGACACCGGGGCTCTTACCAGCCAGACCTTGCCATTCTGACCTGAGGACCCTAGAAAGCTGGGGTGGACAGCCCAGGAAGTTCACACTTGAAGACCAAAGACTCAGGTGTCTGTAGAAGGAGAGGGACGTGAAGGATGCAGAGAAGGGGTTGGGCAAAGAACAAGGTCACACGAGGACAGCACCATGGGACTCTGGGGAACAGGCTGAGGTCGTGGGTGTCATTTCCAAGATTCAGAGGCTGTTAGGAGCAACGGGTGGCTATGAGTTAGTGTAGGGATGCGCACCGAGCTTAGAGGGACAGCACCCCTTGACCAGTGAGGACCCTGAGAGAAGCTGGAGGATGACTCTGTTGAGCTAGCTGTCAGGAAGCCTGGGCTCAGACCTCCATTCTCACTGGCCTCTTGAGCTCTGTCTTCTCATCTGGTGCAATGGGAATACTAAAACCTCCCCCAAAAGGTCTCCATGAAGACTGGCACAGGATATAGTGACAAGACCCCAGATCCCCCTCTCCCGACCTTGGGCCTCAGCTTTCCCATCAGATTGCGTTCAGAGAAGCACTAATGAGCCCACGGAATTCCAGTCCCAGAAGCCCAGAGTTACACACCGCTAAGCTCGCTATTTTCCAGGAAGAATCTTGTGGTGGCTAATTCTAATTGTCAATTTGACAGGATCTAGAATCATCTAGTAGAAAAACCTCTGGGCAGGTCTGTGAGGGGTTTCTAGACTGGGTTATTAAAGTGTAGACTTGCCTTATAAGTGAGAGGACCAATCCTAAATGTGGGAGGATCTCCCACTATTCCATGGGCTGGGGTCCTAGACTGAATTAAAGGAGAAAGAGAGCTGAGAACCATGTCTTCTCTCTCTCTCTCTCTCTCTCTCTCTCTCTCTCTCTCTCTCTGTCTGTCTCTCTCTCTCTCTCTCTCACCCTTCCTCTCCTCTCTCTCTTTTTCCCTCCTCATCTCTCCTCTTTCTCTCTCATCTCTCTCCCCTTCCTTCTCTCTCTCCTCTTTTTCTCTTTCTCTCCCTCTCTCCTCTCTCCTCCCCACCCCTCTCTTCCTGACTGCGGATGCAATGTGACCAGCTGCCTTATGATCCTGCACAACCCTTTCCTCTCCATGACAGGCTGTACTTAAAGCTGTGAGCCACAATAAACTTCTCCCTTAAGCTACCTTTGTCAATATTTTGTCATAGCAAGGAGAAAAATTACGAATTCAAGTCGCAACAGGGCTGGGGACTCAATGTCCAGCAGTGCCAGGAGAACTTTATTAAGTTGTCCTCGGCTATGGACCTTGATGGTGAGACGGATAGTTCTGCCAGCCAGCAGAGGCTGGAACAAGTCTGTTTCCATGACAACAAGACAGCACACTTGGAAAGCCAGTGTCCAGGCTCTGGTGATGCAGAACTGTTGTGTCTGCCTATTGGAGCAAGTCAGGTGGCTGTGGTAGCAGCAGCCTGCTCGGTGACCTGGCCCAAGCCATTTCAATCCCATCCAGCCCTTAAAAAAAGCATCTCTTTTGAAAATGTGCAGTTGCCACTGACCACCTAGCAATTAAGCCATGCCAGAGGAATGCAGGCAGGTTGTGACCCAGGCACCTCAGAAGCTAACATTGATGTAGCAGGAAAGACAATGATGAAAATGTGGGGCCTAGGGAAGTAGTCAGGTAGCAGGTGATGCCAGCCTGCTTTGTTCCTAGACTGGGCAGGCATCCCTAAGCCTCTTGGTGACATGGGGTATGCCCAGCTTAGCAGTTTTACAGTATTCAAGACAGCAACCTAAGATGGTTCCTATGGGGTTCAGCCCAGGAACCTGCTTGCAAAGGCTAGCTCAGCCTTCTCCCCAAGTAGCCTGCCTGGTTTCAGGGACTTGCTCTGCCTGTCCCCTTGGCACCTGCAGCATGCCCTGTGGTGGCTGGTATTGATTATCAACTTGACAGAATCCAGAATCACCTGGAAGGGGTCTCAAGGAAGGATGATCTTAGTTTAGGTTGCTCTGTGGGTGTTTGGAGGGTTATCTTGATTGGGTTATCGGAGGTGGGAACGCCCACCTGGAATGTGGGCAGCCCAGAACCATTCACTCCTGGACTGAAGGCAAAGGGGAATGGAGTACTGGCATTCAGTGCTCTCTGCTCCTCGGCTGTGGATGGGATGTGACGTCCAGCAACTGCTGCGGTGACCTCTGTGCTGTGATGGACTGGACTGCAAACTGGGAGCCCAGATAAGCTCTTTCTTCCCTAAGAGGCATTTGTCAAGGGTATTTTACCACAGCAGTGGAAAAAGAAACCAAGGCAGACCTCAGCCAAGATCCCTATCAGGTTTCAATAGCAGGGACCTTGAAACCCAGAAGAGCAGAGCTGGCACTCACCTCCAGTCTCCAGGGCCCTTCCCCGCTCCCTCACCAATGAGGAGTGTGTGCCTAGCGAACTGGCATGAGGCTGGGTTGGGAGGTCACTGTGGGTTCAGGAGAGGAAGATGGTGATTGCTGAACAAGCAGAGGCTCCACCTTGCTCAGGGTGTCCCAGGTAGGACAATGAGACCAGGGATCCAAGACCCTCCCCCCAATCTTCTGCCACCCAAGGTGATGAGAACCACATGCTATGTATGGTGAGCTCTGCCTCCGAGCACATTCCCCACCCCCACCCCCACCCCCACCCTGCACCGCACCATGAGCAAAGGCTCAGAAGAAGTTTTTTAGTCATTTATGTGTATCTAGTTCCCCACCGCCTCGGGGTTCTCATTCTGGGCAAGGGTGGATAGAGTCACCTATTCATTCCCAGGTTGTGTGACCTCCTGTGAGTCACTTGGGGACTCATCTCAGAAACCCTACAGAAAAGGAAGAGGGCATTCATAGAGGTTGAAGGTGTCATATCACCTGTACTATGAAATGGAGGGTAGCTGGTTCTTGGGGAGATGGTTTAAGGAGTCAGCCAGGACGTGGGTGGGTCCTTCAGAGTCAGTGGCATTGGGAATGGAGACCCACATCCACTTAGGACACAAGATCCAGGGACTCTGGACACTTCATTAAGAGGCCTCAGAAGACCCCCAGTGTGGCCTGTACTACACAGTTTGATTTTGTATATGTGACTCTTTGACATGACTCTTTTATATTTTGAGATACTATTTTATATTAAAAGATATTTGAGATATCTTTTATATTTTGAGCTTCACGTAATCCAGGCTAGCCTCTATGTAACCTGATGATGACACTGGACTCCCGAACCTCCCGCCTCCACCCCTTGAGTGCTGGAAATGACAGGCACGCACCACCGTGCCTCCTTAGGAAGCTCTGGGTCCACACCCCAGGCCTTCGTGCATGTTAGACCAGCCCTCTACTAACTGAGTCACATCCCAGCCCCTCTATAGAGAATTGCAAACGCGGGGTTCCCAGTGAGAGACAGGTGAGTGAACAGAGGGCTGAAATAAAAGGAAAGAAACTCATGGACTGCTGCCCTCTGTTGAATCTTCACCTGAGTGCCTACAGATGGCGGTACACCTATGGTTCTGCCCAGTGCTGAGCACCGTGTGCCCCTTAGAGAAACAGAGCAGCAGGGAGAAACACTTAGGAAACTTCCAAAGGACAAGTCACAGGATTCCATCTCTAGTGTGGTGTCTGAGCTAACCTTGTGGGATATAGCCAGCTCCCGGGAGGGAGGGAGACACTGGGGACTTCTCATCTTATGCATCTCCCACCGGGAGCCCGAGTAAGGCAGGATCCCTCAGTAGTGTGTGATTTGGCTGGATCTAACTCTGCCCAGATGGGGGATGGGTGCGGACAGGATTCAAATTCCCCACAAGAGCTCTGCCGGATTCTGGAGCCCAAATGGCTCTATTCTTAGTGTCTGGGGGATCCGAAATTAACCCAAAAGAGAGCGCCAGCTCCCTCTGCGATTTTGAGAGCATTTCTGAATATAAAGTCCTAACCACAGAAGTCCCACAGCCAGCAATGACACAGCATAGACGAGACAGTCAAGAAACAGCTGCTTATGCAACTTCAGGCCAGGTGTGCTCAGAGGGGACTGGGACTGCATCCTCTTGCAGAGAGGGAGGATCCCCCATGACACCCTCCTACTGGGACAGGCAGGTCCCTGCAGATGGAGAACATGTTGGAGACAAAGAACTACAGAGCTATACCGCCTGTGCTGTGTCTTTGTGCCCAGTGCGGGAACCCAGATGTGCTGGGCAAGCCGGGCCCTGGGGACGGCTGCCTCCAAGACAGGGGTGATCTACAAGTGTGTCCTACAGAAGAGCTGTATCATCACATCAAGACCACGACAGGACGTGCCCTCTGTGCCTCAGTGACTGAGCACCGGGGTTCCATCCTGAGCTATTCTGGGGAACATTCTGGAACATCTCACCCCATGGCCACTCTCAGTTTCCCCAATCTAACTCAATCTACCTGAATCACAGGTCCCTCTGTGACTCAAGGAGTTGTATGTCAGGGATCATGACAGTGGGCCCCAGAAGAGGTTGTGGATTTTCAGGATAGAGAGCCTCCTAACCCTTTAGGACAAAACTCTCTCTTCTCATGATGTTTCCTTTATACAGCCCCCTGTGCTCAGAGTAGCAGCCACCCCAAGGCCTTTGCATTCTGTCCCTATGACCTGTGACTCCCGTAACCTTAGCCTTTGCCCAGATGTCACCTTGGAGGGACCCTGGGTTTTATTCTCCAAGTGACCTCTGATCCAAGATGGTAGCACTGGAGATCGAGCTATCCCAACCACAGTGTACAGTATCTGGAAGGAGAGAAGCGGGGATGGCAACTGAGACATTCCCAGTCATCTTCCTGGGTTGAGGAGCTTCTGATACTTTCCACTCAGGTCACAGGCTGTGCCTACTAGGGAAGCCCATCGTTACCTTAGACCTGGGATTCTGGTGGTGTCAGCTCCTACTACTGTGCCTCCTCCCCTGGCAGAGTCTCCTGGTCAGGGTTCCACTCACCATGAGGATGCGCCTGTAGCTGTCACGGTCGATGCCCCAGAGCTTGAGATCCGTTTTGGCCTTCACGGTAGCTGCTCTAGGGGTGCCGTAGATGAGGGCCAGCTCCCCGAAGCTTCCCCCCTCGCTGATGTTGGTCACCCATTCCCCGTTCACATATACCTTTGGAGAATAGGAGAAAAAGGTCAGTGGGACACGTGGTTCACAATAGCTGCTTCCTCTATGGGGGGACCCACGACCAGCCCCAGTGGAAAGGAGAGGTGCTTTGTAAGGCTCTTCGACCACTTCACATCCACTCCTGCCCTGGAGGTAACCTTAGGCCAGTGTGACCTGCTCCAAGGAGCATCTATCCCAGCCTACTCAGAGCCACACCTGGCCAGCACACACTGCCATCAATGAACTGGTCAAGAGTAGAGGGCAAAACACAGTGTGTCCCAGCTACCTCTTAGGCTGGTTAGCCAGCCAGCAATCATCTCTCAGGTTCTCTGGGCCTCAGTATTTCCAACTGTACCCCAATGCTCTACAATTACACAAAGAAGGATGGATCCAGACAAACATTCTCTCTCTTGCCTTTTCCATTTACAAAATGCCTCTCCTCTCTGGCCATTCAGCGACCCCTCTGCTTGAGTGTCCCTCTTGTCCCACCCCTGTGGGCAAACACTGACTGTTCCCCTTCTCCTCTAGGCCTCTATCACCACGGCAAGCACCCAAGTCTTTTGGCTGTTGGCCTAGTTGAGCCCCCTGGCCAGGCACCACTACCAAGCTGCACCGAGAAGGAGCCAGGACAAGATTCCCTTTCAGGCCGCGTGGACAACGCGCCCTGCACAGTGTGCACACTATGCATGGACCTTGCGCGGCCCACACCCAGCAGGGGCACAAAATGGGCAGATTGTTCATTCCCAGGACGATTGTGCAGCTCAGTTACTATAAATTGACACAATGCACGCTTTATCCCACAGCGTCTCAATGAGCGTACAGAACCGTTCCCACTGCTAAAAAACGGGTGCGTACGCAGAGAATGGATTGTGATGAATCATGGAAGCGATTCTTATTGAAATCAATGTCTCATTATCCGGTAATAACTGAGGCACAGAGATTTCTGTCTGAAAGAGAACGCCTCGCAGGTGATGGTTGTAACTCCACGATGAAGTGAGCAAGACGTGGAAGGGGACTGGCTGGCCAAAAAGATAGGGGGTAGGGAGGACAATAGTTCCCAGACACGGAACTCAGGGACCAGGTGGGGTGTGTGCTCTTCCCATGTGGCCTGGTGACTTTTCCAAACCCCAAAAGGATGTGGGATGCTCAGAGGGGAAGAGCAGGGCACAGAATGCCCTTAAAAACCTGCAAAGAGAATAGGCCGGCTGTCACCCCAAGCTGATGACAGGCTCCAGGCCAGCCTGGGCTATACAGTGATGTCCTGTCTCAAAAAAAAACCTAGAGCCAAAAAGATCCGTAGAGAATCTGGAAGCAATGTCCACCAAATGCTGTGGGGAATGTGGATGGAAACAGGGAGGGAGTGTGGCAGTATGGGACTTTAGATATGAGTTTACAGACCTCAGAGCATACCCCTAGGACCTCACATCATTTCCACAGCCCAAAGAGGGAAGAGCACAGCCTCGGGTCCCAACTCAGGGCTGCCACTGCCACCTCACCTGTGCTCCTGCAGGAACCTATGCATGCAATTAGCTTGCAGGTTGGAAACCCCACTAATCTGAACATGGAGCTCAGTGAGTATGCACAGCCCTCTCAGGGCCCCTCAGTGTCACTTTCAGTCTGTCACTTGGCTCCGTGAGCCTCAGTGTGCTCATCCAGCCTAGATGGGCTGCCATACCCATCTGATGCTGCCAGGATCATTGTTTTGGTCATTTGTTTAGGGATTGAGTACAAGGTCTTGCACCCCAGCCCCTCTCTGGGGGATTCTAGGCAGGGGCTCTACCACTGAGCCACACCCCAGCCCCTCCCTGGGGGATTCTAGGCAGGGGCTCTACCACTGAGCCACACCCCAGCCCCTCCCTGGGGGATTCTAGGCAGGGGCTCTACCATTGAGCCATACCCCAGCCCCTCACTGGGGGATTCTAGGCAGGGGCTCTACCACTGAGCCACACTCCAGCCCCTCCCTGGGGGATTCTAGGCAGGGGCTCTACCACTGAGCCACACCCCAGCCCCTCACTGGGGGATTCTAGGCAGGGGCTCTACCACTGAGCCACACCCCCTCCCCTCACTGGGGGATTCTAGGCAGGGGCTCTACCACTGAGCCATGCCCCAGCCTGTCACTGGGGGATTCTAGGCAGGTGCTCTATCACTGAACCACACTCCAGCCCCTCCCGGGGGGAATTCTAGGCAGGGGCTCTACCACTGAGCCACACCCCAACCCCTCACTGGGGGATTCTAGGCAGGTGCTCTACCACTGAGCCACGCCCCCAGCCCCTCACTGGGGTTTTCTAGACAGATGCTCTACCACTGAGCCACTCCCCAGTTCCTCACTGGAGGGTTCTAGGCAGGTGCTCTACCACTGAGCCACGCCCCCAGCCCCTCACTGGGGGATTCTAGGCAGGGGTTCTACCACTGAGCCATGCACCCATCTTCTCTCTGAAGTATTCTAAACAAATGCCTACACTGAGCTGTATTCCTAATCTCTCCTCATTTTGAGACAGACTTTCCCCTCTGTAGTCTATGTTGTTTCCTAATTTGGTAACATTTTCCCACTGCAGTCTCCAGAGACCTGGGATTACAGGCATGCACTACCACCCAGGCATCTGGAACATTACTGAGTTGAATGTGACTTCCTTGTTTGTTTCCTGACAAAGATCTGAGGTTAGTAACATCTCTTGCATCACAGGCACACCTATTGGCTCAGCAGAAGTAAGTCTTACTGAAAGCCTAGCCCCAGAGGCTGCTCTGTCCCCACCACACTTTTGTCCCCGTGTGTCATCTTGGGTGGAGTCCTATGTACAGACGCTCTTGGGGTTGGAAGAGGTATGTAAGACACTCGAGTCCCTGCTAGCGAGCTGCCAGTGGGCTAGTCTCCTTGCAGTATGGGGATCAGGAAGTCCCCCCAGTAGCTACCCCAATTTGGCGGAAGGACCTAAAGCTATCACACACACACACACACACACACACACACACACACACACACGTACCCAAGAGCACTGAGTCTCTGGGAACATAATACCTCTGTGGTAGTAATCCTTCCGCCACTTCACACGCCACAGGAGTGAGTATGGCTGCTCTGGGACATGACCATGAGCAGGGACCCTGTGCAGTGACTACCCTTCCTCAGCCCAGAGCCTCAAGCCTAGGGGATCTCCCACAGTGTCAGAGGAAACCATTGTGTCCTCCAAGGCCACCCGGAGGACAAAGGGCCATCCTTCTGTGCACACTGGCCTCTGTCACAGCTCCCCCACCCAGCTGGTACGCAAAGGGGCTACTCTTGTTTGCTTCCATTTTTTTTGTTTTTTTCTTCCTTTAGGAGAAAAATGGTGGGAGGCCCCACTGCGCCACATTATGCTACACTAGGGACCAAGGGTCCTCCAGCTGAGCCCAGCCTCTTCTACCCTGCCCTGCCTGCCTTCCTCCTTCCTGCCTGTCCCTGTTGAGCCTTGGTTCAGTGAGTGACCCTCTGACTCAGGCACCTCCTCACCTCTAGGGACTCCGCAGTAGATGACAGATTCCCAGCTTCAGGGGAATCTTCCAGATAGCAGAGACTCAGGCCATGGGCTTATGGTGTAGAGATACAAGACTGGTGTGGTGGTCCATGCCTGTGATCTTAGCCCCTGAAAAACTGAGTCTGGTGGATCGGGTTAGCCTAGGCTACAGAACAATACTGTATGAAAAAGAAAAACCAAGGCTGAGATGGGTCAGTAGATAAAGTGTTGGCCTTGCAAGCAAGCAATAATCTGAATTTGAGCCCCAGAATCCCCGTGAAACCTCTGGGCATAGCGGCCAAGGTCTGTAACCCCCGCACTGCGGCATGGAGAATACAGATGGGCAAACCTGAAGGGCTCATTGTTGGCTCTCCTACATGGATCAGTGAGTTCCAGGCTAGTAAGAGACTGTGTATTAACAAAGCAAGGTGGACGGACGGGATGACTCAACAGATAGGTACTTGCCACACAAGCCTGAGGACTCAGCAGGTTTGATCCCTGGACTCATGCAAAGGTGAAAGGACAGAACTGACTCTACAAAACTGTGCTCTCACCTCCATATATGTGTGATGTCAAAAGCACCACACCCTATCACTTACTCACACACACGCTCACACTCACATGCACAAATGCACGCATGCACGCACACAGCCCCCCCTACAATAAATAGGATTAAACTTATAAAACAAAGTGGATGGTATTTGAGAAATGATGACTGAGGGTTGACCCCTAGCTTCCATTGACATTTGAACACACATGGACACACCCACATTGCACACATGTGCATGGACATAACACACTAGCAAAAAGAAGAAAAGGAAAAACAATTAAAAAAAAATTCTCAATTTAGACTCCTGGGGTGGCCTAGCCTTTGCATATTTTTAGAGGACCAGAGGTCACCAGAGGTGGCTGGGCAGCAGAAGGTCACCTGTACAGTAAAGTCCTGGTAGAGTCTCCAAAGATCACTGGGTTTCTAGAGCACCAAGACTCCAGGACCAGTGAACATCACTCTCCTGACATAGATGGACAAAGGTTGCCAGGAGCCCAGGGCTGCCCTGGGCAGGGCACCCAGGGCAGGGCCAACTCTTCCTCCCTTCTCAAGCACTTCAACCAAGTGGGCAAGATAGCAGTAGAGACATGAGGATAAGGATAAGCACAAAATGTGGGTCTGGTGCACAGGAATGCCACACCTTGGCCTATGCCCTGGAGCACTCCTAGGAAGTCATCAGGCCAGTAAGGGTTCCATTTTATAGTCAGTCCATCTCTGGGTGCAGCCATCTTTCACTCTTCCTCATGTCCACATGCATTTCCAGATCCCCAGAAGGCAGGTCAGGTCAAGACCATGCCCCAATATGAATCCCATGATTTCTCCGAAAAAAAAAAAAATGGAGTCACATGAGGTCTGTACAGCAAGCCCAACAATCCAAGGGACTGCCAGAACCCTCAACCTGTGTAGCCCAGCCCCACTAGAATAGTACAGCATTGGGGTTCCTCAGGGTCTAACACCCTCAAATCCAGGAACACTCACTGCCAGACCATATTCAACACCCTGTGACCTTAAGTAGGGTCACTGAGGACCTCGGAGACGATGTGCTGTGTGGGTAAAATATGCTTGGGAGGCTCCAAGATCTTCAGAAAAAAAAAAAATGACACAGCCAGCTCTGCATTCAACAGACGGCCAACTGAAACATAACAGCACTTTGGAAGGTACATCTCCAGGAGATATTCACACATCCCTGTTCACTCCAGGGTAGCCTGCAAGAGCCCATAAGGATGCACATAAAGAAAATGTGCCATATGCTCCCAGTGGAATATTACTCAGCCTTAAGCAGGGCATTCTGACACCTGCTACAGTGTGAATGGGTGGATCTTGAGGCTGTTTTGCTCAGTGACCAGCAGCCACAGGAAAGATGCTGTGTGAAGTCAACAGGAGAATCCCCAGAAGAGTCGGACTATTTTTAGAGCAGGAATATGTGAATTCTAGCCACAGAATTCACATGAAACCTCTGGCCATAGTGGCCAGGGTTTATAACCCCCATGCTAGGAGCTGGGGAGTACATATGGGCAAACCTTTGGGGCTCACTGTTGACTATCCTACATGGATCAGGGAGTTCTAGGCTAGGGAGAGGCTGTTTTTAATTTATGTGTGTGGGTGTTTTTGTCCGCATGTGTGTCTGTGCAGGCGGAGGCAGAAAAAGGGATCAGATCCCCTGGAACAGAACTGACAGACAGCTGGATGCTAGGAATCAAACCCAGGTCCTCTAGAAGAGTATCCAGAGCTCTTTAAGCACTGAGCCATCTCTCCAACCCTGGGAGTCAGACTTGTAGGGCTAGGAAGTAGGAAGAGGGGAGTCAGGGGCTGGGGTGGGACCATGGAGTGACTCAGTGAAGGGACCAGATGAGATGAGTGAGGCAGTTCAGACAGGAGGAGGGTTGAGGAGACAGGTCAGTGGGTAACGGCTCGCTGTGGAAATGTGAGGACCTGAGTTCAGTTGCCAGAAGCCTTGTTTTTTAAAAGGTCAGATGTCACGGTGTATGGCTGGGTCGGTGGATACAGGTGGATGCCTAAGGTTTACCCGGCTAGCCAGCCTGACTAAATTACACGCTCCCAGGCCAGTGAGAGACACATTCACAAAACAAACAAACAAACAAACAAACAAACAAACAAAAACCTCACCAAGGTGGACAGTGACTAATAAAGATACCTGAGGTTAAGAGCTGGTGTTCACAGACATGTGTTCTCCTCCACGCCCTCTCCCCCCCAACCCCACCCCACCCCCACCCCCGGCCACACACAAAGTAAAGAGTTTTGGGGACGGGTGATGGTGGACAGCTGCACTGTTGATAATATAGTTAATCTCATGCTCCAAGCACTCTAACAATTCAAACAGATGTGCTCACCCAGAAGTTCTGGCGAACTGAACAATCCCCAGCCCGCACAGGATAGTGATGCCCAGCTCCTGGGTGCACACAGTGTGGCCAGGGAGGGAAGAACCTCTCCTAACACAGGAGGAATCCTACGGACCCAGAGCTCACGGGGATATTGTTAACCTTGGAAGGGATGGCGGCACTCCCAAAACAAGGAGTCTAGGGACAACCAGGAAAGACCCCAGAGCCCATCCCCAATCTCATACACCTGCTGTCGGGTGTCCGTTTTAGCAGAAATGCTGTATGCCATGAATAAAACAAATTGGAAAATATTTTTCTACTAGAAAACTGGATTCTAGTTCTTGGCATACACCTAGCATTTACAAAGTCTCTGTGGAAAGCCGTGAGTTCAACTAAGACTGAACTTTGGGCATTCCTTTGGGCCCCAGAAAACCCAGCACACTGGCCTGTCTGGAGGGAGGGGTGCAGATCCTGCCTGGAAAGGTAAAGCTGGTCACATCTCATGTCCCCACCCAGGTAAAGACAGATGGATTGTGGCTGCCCTAAAGGCATCCTCACAGACCTGCCTGGCCTGGGGGAAGGGTTACAGGATGCAGCACTGAGGCCATAGAAGCTTGCTGAGGGTAATCACAGTGATTATAGTAATACATGCCCCATAACTCAGCCGGGACTGACATACGGGCTTCTCGCTCCCAGCGGCTTACTGGGCACCCTTTGATTCCTTTAAATGTGGCCTTCCTTCACAGCCCCCGTGTGTTTACCCTGCATCTCCCACATCACAGTCCAGCTTCTTCCGTGCCCATCCCTGTGGATGCTCCCTGCCGCCCACCCCTGTTACCACTGGAAAGTCTGAGAGACTGATGAAGGTGTCGGGACTTTTTCACAGTACTGTAGGGAGGCGAGGCCGGACGCACCCACTCATAGGTCCAGTCTTTGCACCACCCGCAGATTCTACATCCTAAACTCGAGGCTTTAGCCAGGAAGCGGCATCCACCCACGATGCCCAGACATCCTGGTTTGGCCAGCCAGCATCCAGCAAGGACCTCTAAGCTGCCTTTGAACCTGAACCTCCGGGCTGGGAAGGGAGGCGGGGCAGATCTGTCCAGACAATATATTTGAGGAACTGTTTTGTGAAGGTGAGCTCACTTTTTCCTTCACAAAATTGCCTCCACATGTCCCCAGGTTGGTGGGTGGCCAGCTAGAGCTCTGACCATCATTATAAGATAGTGGGGCCAACCAGAGGCTGGGGAAAACCTCAAGCCAGGCTCCTCCCACCCTAGCCTCTTATTGACTCATTGGGACCTGGAAGGTATCTGTCTGGGAGGGTTGGAAGGGTCCTATTCAGATGAGCTGTGACTTTGGGGACCCTCAATCCTGCCTTGAAAAGGATGGAGTGGAGGTTTATGGGATCCTTCCAGTCCTATCCATCCCTCATTCCACATACAAGGGGTCACAGATACATATCTGGGGTCAGAGTCATCAGTTAATGTGGCTTTCACTTTTGCAGGATTCTGGGGACAGTGAGGTAGAGGCTGGCTTCTGAAAGGAGACAGAATAGCACAGGCTTAAACACTGAGCACACTGTGCCCATCCAGGGAAAACCTCAGACTCAGTGAGCCAGGAGCACACAAGATGGCCACATGCCTTCAGGTACACTGGAGCTAATCTGTGGAGGGAGGTGACCACTGCAATTGGGGTAGACTGTGGGTGTGGAGGGCTTCCCTGGGGATGAAAGGTTGTCTAGAACAGTCAGGAGGTGGGGCCTGCCTGGTACACCATGGGAAGAGGGCAGGAAGCTTTCTTTGTGGGAGAATCCCCATGGTGTAACACTCTGGCCACTGTGGACCTCATGCTCACCCCTCTGGGACAAAACCCAGGGTGGAAAGGACCAGAGTAGAGCCTCCTTGCACAGCCTGCACAAGGTTCTGACTCCCCCACAGCCTTCCTGGAGATGTACATGGCTGGGGGTGGGGCTCTGAGGGACTCCATAACCTTGAGAACAGCCAGCACTTTTCCTATAGCCACCTGTTTGGGGGAAGTCAAAGAATATGTGACCCAGAATCCCCTGGGGTCACCCCAGCCTTGTCTTTGAGATGGAATCAAAAAATTCTAGGAGACTTTAGTAAGCACAAAGGAATTCACGTTTGGACTGCGATACACAGCTTAGTTGGTAGCCTGCTTGCTTAACATTCTCGAAGCCCAGGGCGGGGGGTGGGGGGTGGGGGGTGGGTGGACCTCCATCCCCAGCACCACACAAATCAGATATGGCCACACAGCTCTGTAATCCCTGCACTCAGGAGGTGGAGGCAGGAGGATCAGAAGAAGTTCAAGGATATTCTCCAACACTTGAAGAGTTTGAGTTCGGGGTGGAAAAAAAAAAGGGAAAAAATGGAGGAGGAGGAAGAGGAGGAAGAGGAAGAGGAAGAGGAAGAAGAAGAGGAGGAGGAGGAAGTGGAGGAGGAAGAGGAAGAAGAAGGGAAAGAGGAGCAAGGGGGAGGGGGAGGGGCAGCCTCATGTTCCAAGGAAAGAATGGGCCCAGATCAGAAGCCACACGGGCTCCCAGGTTACAGGGGAAGAATCTGGTCTTCTGTTGTCACTAAGGTCAGCATTTATCGTCGCTCCACTGGAGACAGAAGAGCAGGGCCTGGAGAGTATTGAAGGATGAATAAGAGTTTGCAAGGCAGAGCAAAGCTAAGAGCAGAGAACTGGAGAAAGCCCAGGCCCTGAGGTGGGAGATGCTGTTCACTGTTGATTGCCATCCACCCCATGAAGTAACCACAGCACCCCCAGGGCAGGCCCATGTTGAATACTTTCAGGAGTACTATGGGAGCTGGCAATGCCATTGGAGAGCAAGAAAGAGCTAGCAAACACTGCAGAAGGAGCAGACAGAGCAATTAGTGGTGGTTTTAGGGCCAGGAGAGGACAATGACCAGGGATCACGCCCTGGGAGAGGAGCTACGGGTGCAAATTATGGGGGGTTGGTAGAGTGTTTGCCTGACCTGCAAAAAAAAAAAAAAAAAACAGATTCTAGCCCCAGCATGGTCTAAGCCAATGCTTGTCATCTCAGGTCTCAGGAGATTAAGGCAAGAGGATTGACAATTAACGATCATCTTTGGCTACATAATGAGTTTAGGCTAGCCTGAGCTACATGAGACCCTCACTTATTTATTTTATTTTATTTTATTTTATTTTATTTAGTATTTCCTCTGTGTAGCCCTGACTGGACTTCACTCTGTAGACCAGACTGACCTTGAACTCAGAGATCAGCCTGCCTTTGCCTCTGAGTGCTAGGATTAAAGGCATGTGCCACTACCACCTGGCAACCCCCATCTTTAAAAAAAAAAAAAATCAAACAACAACAAAAACCCAAAACAACCATAAAGTAAAAATTAGAAATGAGTGACCCACACCTCCCAGCAATTTCAACTTCCAACCAAGAGAGCAGTGGTCCTCAGGACCCACTTATACAAACTGCTAGGGACCACAGCCTCCTCCGCTCCCTTCCAAACCTGGCCTGGAGTAGGCCAGGAACCAAACTGCTTTCTGAGCTGGGCTTTTCATGGATGTTTGTTTTGATCTGAAGCTGTGTCACAGCAGAACCTAACTAGCATCAGAACCACTTTTTAAACATTTGCCTCACGCTTCCTCTGTGTGAGTGGCTCAAGGGATCACTACCTCCCAACTCAGTTTCCTTGTTTGGGGAGACAGGAGGCCCTCCCTCCCCTGAGACCCAGACCAGGGGTTGAGCTGTCAGATTCCCCAGGTCAACTTTGCGTGTGCCCCACTCTGGACACCGGGGTGACTCACTTCCTATGTGGTGGCTCCGGAAGCAGGTGGGCCAGTGCAGTTCCCAGAAATGCATTGTGGGACAGAATTGGGCTGCTGGGGAAAATCAGAAAAGGATTTTCCCAGAAATAGCCTGGCTGGACATAGGCTTAGGAGCAGAGGCCAGGCCCAAAATAGCTCGCCTAACCCTAGGGCACCAGGCAGGGTGTGGCCGAGACACCTCCGAGGCAAGGAGGGCACAGCAAGTCCCCTCGGACAGGTGGGGCACAAACTATGGCTAATTAGAAGGAGAGGCTAAACTGAGCCACAGCCCAGCAATAACCCTGGGGCTGGCCTAGGAATTGACCCGCAACACTAAGGACCCTGAAATATCCTGGGAAGACTCTGTCTGTGTCCTCTCTGTTCCATCTGGAGACAGACCTTCAAGAAATGGATCACAGAAAATAGCCCCAAATAAGCAATTGATCAGGGCAGGGTACGTGGCACACCTGCTGACACTCACCCCAAAGAGCTGGCATAGATTACAACACTACAGGGAGAAGCAGATACTCAGGGTGACAGCAAGAGGAAGTGGGGGACACCCACCAGGACAATACCAGCCCAAGCCCAGTGGCAGTTCAACAGTAGGTCAGACTCCCGGAGGCAAGAGGAGGTACCAGGCTGACTCAGAGATGGGTGTCATCACACTGCTTAGGAGGATGGTGTAAGAAGGTTACCATGAGCTTGGAGGTAGCCTGGGCTACGAAGTGAGACCCTATGTCAAAAGAGACAAAGCCATAGAGGATTTGGATAGAAAACAGACCCCTCAGCTCAGGGAAACATGTTCTGACAACAGGAGTCAGACGAGGGGACATTAGTGTCATTCCAGTCAGAGGACACTGAGGGGCTTGGACAAGGGTGGCCATGGAGGTAGAAGAAGGGAGGGCCAGCAGAGGTGAGGTCTCTAAAGGGGATGCTTCTAACATTACAGTGATGGAGAGAGTTGGAGTGGGCAGGGTAGAGGATGCTCTGTAAACATGTGAGCCCTTTGTCCTGACAGTACCTCGGTGAAGCTTGGTTGCAAGCTGGCACAAAAGCTGACAGTCACCCCATGTCACATCAGTACCTCTAGGGTCTATAAACATGGAAGCTATTGCCCATGTGGTAACCCACTGTAAGCCTGCAGAGTTTGTAGGCTAAACTAGTTGGCTAGACAAAGAGAACACCTTAGGCTGCTTTCCACACAGACCCTCTGTGAAAGCAAGAAAGAACCCCACTGGGCCTGTGCCTGCCAGACACAGATCTCCTTCCAAACTGGGCTTTTATAGTCTTATACTGTCATTTAGACAAAATGCTTTCTTGTTCTTGAATAAAACAATTGAAATAAGGCTGGGGGCAGGGTGTGGCTCAGGGCTGAAGCTTCTGCCTAGAGTCCCCCAGTGAGGGGCTGGGGTGTGGCTCAGTGGTAGAGCCCCTGCCTAGAATCCCCCAGTGAGGGGCTGGGGTGTGGCTCAGTGGTAGAACACCTGCCTAGAATCTCCCAGTGAGGGGCTGGGGTGTGGCTCAGTGGTAGAGCACCAGCTTAGAATCCCCAGTGAGGGGCTGGGGTGTGGCTCAGTGGTAGAGCCCCTGCCTAGAATCCCCCAGTGAGGGGCTGGGGTGTGGCTCAGTGGTAGAACACCTGCTTAGAATCCCCCAGTGAGGGGCTGGGGTGTGGCTCAGTAGTAGAGCCCCTGCCTAGACTCCCCCAGTGAAGGGGCTGAGGGTGTGGCTCAGTGGTAGAGCCCCTGCCTAGAATCTCCCAGTGAGAGGCTGGGGGTGTGGCTTAGTTGATAGAGCCGTTTAGAAAAGAAGGGGTTGGGGTGTGGCTCAGTGGTAGAACAACTGCCTAGAATCCCCCAATGAGGGGCTGGTGTTTTAGTGACAGAACACTCATCTAAGTGCTAAAAGCCCTGAGTTCCATCCCTAGCACCATAAATAAACAAACAAATAAAACATTAGGATCTATTCAGAAAGAAATGCTGCCAGCTTGCATTTGTGAGACCTGGTGCTAAGCTGTGTGAAGTCTTCCAGCCAAGCATGCAAAGAGGACCTGTTGTCCAAAACCCACGATGGATGGATAGATACTCACATCGACTTCTCCTTGGTCAATCACATAGAAGTTATCTCCTTCATTCCCTATGACAAAACAAAGAGACAACAGATGTAAAATGTGAAACAAAATGAGTTAGATGCCTTGGTCATCTGGCAAAGAACCCTTGTAACTACATGTGTCAGCCAGTGCCAAGCAATACCAGCCCCAGGTGCCAATCCCTGGGTACGGAGCACCACCCCCTCTCTCATGCTGGAAGTAAACCCAGGGTCTCTTGCACACCGGGCAAAGGCTCTACGAAGGAGCCATGCACCCAATACTCTCTTCACTCATTAAGTTCTTCAGGTTGGTCTTGAACTCAAAATTCACCTCCCCTGCTTCTTGGATCGCTAGGATGACAGATTGATGTTACCTGTTGTGCTGTGTTTCATTAATTTCTTTTCTCTTCTCTTCCCCCTCCTCTGCTGCCTGCCTACCCCCTTCCTCTGTTTGTTTGTTCTGAGACAAGGATCTCTCACTGTGGAGCCATAGCAGGGCTGGAACTCACTATGTAGACAAGGCTGGCCTCGAACTCACAAAGGTCTACTTGCCTCTATCTCCCTAATATACATACTCTCCCCCTAAACCCCAATCTCTGTGAAGAGTCTCACACCATAGCCCAGACTGGCCTTGAACTCTAGACAATCCTCCTGCCTGAGCCTCTGGAGCACCCACCACTTCTGGCAGCTTCTTATGTTGGTCAGAACAGACATCTGGAGAGGAACATACCTTGCTGAATGACCGTTTCCCCACCGATGTGAGTGACAGGAAACATGGCGTCAAATATGTCACTGAAAAAACAAGCACAGACAGGAGCTGTAGCAGGCACCAGCCAAGTCAACGTGCTTCCCACGACTGGTCCTGTCGTTCACCACCTCTTAGCCCCTCCGAATCCAGTCTGCAGGCCTTAAGGAGAAGATCCCCTCCAAGTTAAAAGAGGAGTTAAGGCCTTCCCCAGCCGTGCTGTAAAGAGCCACATGGGCCACCAAGCACAGCCTGCTTGTTTGGCTTCTTTGTCTGTTTATTTTGCTTTCTGGAGACAGTGTGTCATGTAGCCCAGACTGGCCTCAAACTATGTAGCTGAGAATGACCTTAACTTCTGAGCCTCCTCCTGCCTCCACCTCCCCAGTGTTGAGATTATAGCCACTGCCCTAGGTTTATGGGGTGCAAGAGATTCAACCCAGGGTTTCTGCCTGCTAGGCTAGCGCTCTATCAACTGAGTCACAACCCCAGGCCCTGCCTGGCTTCTTACAAGAAAGGAATGAGTTTATGGGCACTCTTTTTACAATCTGGTTAAGAGAATAAGTCACAGTCGGTTATGAGCACTTCTCATGCCAATAAATGCAATTTGTTTGGGACGTGGCCATCAAGCCTGATTGTGTGGATTTTGCTGGCTTTCCCCGCCACCCGGCTTTTTTTTCCCCTTCTGAAGGAAAATATTTACAGTCACAGGAGTGTTCATAATTCCAGACACAGAGATGAGGCATCAGGACAGGGGATGTAGCTCGATGGTAGAGCACTTGCCTAACATGTGGGAAGCCCTAGGTTTAATTCCCACTCCAAAAATTGTAAAGAAATGAGACATCAGA
This sequence comes from Mastomys coucha, assembly GCF_008632895.1. Lineage (NCBI taxonomy): Eukaryota > Metazoa > Chordata > Mammalia > Rodentia > Muridae > Mastomys > Mastomys coucha. The sequence goes on from NW_022196905.1 coordinate 133,313,400, forward strand.
CAGCACTCAGATTTGCAGGACAGAGACACGTGGACTCTCCGCCCCTGCCCCAAAGTCTCTGAAGCTGGGGGAGCCCAAAGTGGTCTCTGTGCCAACCCTGAGGCTTCACCTTCTAAATGTAGGTGTGAAATGGGCCACTGGACAGAAGCCGAAGAGTAAGGAGGGCTGGGCTATTAAAGTCACCAGAAATAGCAGGGACATGCGACATGGCCACGCAACATGGCCACATTTGTCCCATATGTGCCATCTCACCAGGACAGCCATTAGAACACAGTCTGAAATGCCAGCCCATTCTCCTGATATGTAACCTCCATCCCTGTCTCTGGGGCTCCTGGCTCCCCAAGACAGGAAACTGTGCTGCTGGGGAGGCTAAGATACAAGTACAGAACCCCCAGCCAGGGAGTGTTCATGCCTGGAAACACGGAGCACTTCCCTGTCTGCCCTGAATGTTCAAAACAGAGTGGACAGAGATTGATAAATTGAGGCAAGCCTCAGAAGAACTCAAGGGCCCTCTCTGACTGGAAAATATACAAAGCCATCTGGGAAGAAAACACAAAATAAAAGATCCAGACTGTTCCATGCTCTGGTCCCAACCTTCAGCGCATATAAATAATTCTTCACAAGACCTGTGGGAGATCAGCCTGGTCAATATTCCATCATGGAGAAAGGAAAAACACGTGAGGCCATGCCCCTTGCTTGTTGATCGTTGCTAGGGGAGGGGCTAATGAGACCCCACCCCACTTCCTGAGGCTCTATGGAGTTTATAGTTGCTGGGAGAGGGCTCGGGAAGCCCCACCCCTCCCAAAGGTTTTACAGATAGTTACTGGTTGATGGGGGGAGGGGGGAGATTTTCTTCAGTGGTATAACCACTGGTAAGTTGCCCGTGCTCCTGTGGATAACCCCTCAGCCATGCTCCTGTAAGGGTAGGGTTCTATGACAGTCACCAAAGAAATAAAAGACACCAAAACAGAAGAGGGAATAATCGGGGAAAATAAAGGTCAGCTGGTATGGCAGGGGGGGCAGAGAAGCTAAGGGGAGGGAAGTAAGACGCAAATGTAATTCATAATAAGCCCAATAGTCACTGTACCTATTTTTAAAAAAGCTCTGGCTATTCTCTCTGTCCAAACACGCTTCTCTGGAGCTCTTAACCCCTGTAACATCTTGGATTTTAGTTTTCTGTGCTCACTGGGAGGAGGAAGGCAGTCACATGAGGGAGCTGTGGACAGGTCTCAGGCCAGCTCTGGATGTGTCTGTCTTCTGACAAGGGTACTTCTTGGCCATAGTGTCTCCAGCATCTGCCAAATCACCCCAGCCTGGCTGCATCTCCTCAAAACCACACAACAAGGGTCTGAGAAAGAGCGGATCTTTAACAAACGACCTTGTGGTTCCTCCCATGCTAAAATAATAACCCTCAGCTCATAATGGTAGTGTGTGGGGGGGGCACACGCGCATACACATTTCTGTGGGTACATGTGGGGGCCAAAGGGTGATAGTCTGTTTCTAAATCACTCTCCAGCTGATATGTGTAAATGTATGTGGTGTGATGTATACAGTATATACACATGGATGTGTGGGTGCAGTACTTTGCACATGTGTGGAGGCCAAAGCATAGCAGGCGTCCTGTTCTCTCCTCTCTGCTTGATTACTGTATCTGACACCGCAGTCCTGAGATTAGAGGCTTATGTGCACACATCAAGCTTTTTCTGAGGGTGCCAGGGATTCGAACTCAGATCTTCATGCTGACCCAGTAAGCAGTCTTACCCACGGACCCCCTACTCCACCTTAGTGTTTGAGACTAGATCTCTCACTGAGCCTAGATCCTGGCCAGTAAAATCCATAGATCTTCCTGTCTCTGCCTCTCTGGGGCTGAAGATTACAAGGACATGGTACTGCACTTGGGTTCTGGGGTTAGGGCTCAGGTCCTCCCACTTGGCCAACAAGCATGTTTCCCACTGAGCCATCTCTTCATCCCAACGGGGTGTGTGTGTGTGTGTGTGTGTGTAAGAAATCAAACAGATCCTGTATACTCCCCACCTGCCCACTCTGGAAGCTGCCTGCTTCACCACTCTGGCTTCAGACACTCTCCTCTGAGATGTTATTGGGTCTGAAAGATGCAGGTCCACCTTCCTGATCCTAAGAGACTGATGTGTAGCCAGCGCCATCCCAGCCTGCCCTGGGTGGTCCCTCCCTGTCTGAGCATCCCCACAGGAGGTCTGCTACTGCCTTGTGCATCTCTGTTCTCCCTCTTATCTGGGTGAAAATGCACCAATCTGGCAACTTTCTTTTCTTCCTTGGTCTCATTCTGTAGCCCAGGTTAGCCCTGAACTCATAACAATCCTTTCACCTCAGCCTCCGAGAGCTGGACTGCAGGTGTGAGCAAGCTCAGGCAGCTTCTAGTGACTTTGTTTGTGGTCCTAGCCTCCTTTCATTCATCCCTCCCTGCCCTGAGGACTTTCCAGATATTCCCATGTTTATGCAATCACAGAGTGGGCCACAATGAACATTCCAGAGCTCCTCAAGTCGAGGGCAGATAAATATGATCGCATCTCTCTATTGTTTGGGCTTGCTTCCACTTGCACTTCTGCCTGGGTTGGCCAAGGTGGGAATGGACTGAAAATGTTTTCTGGGCAAACAGTCCCCAAACTGAGAGGTCTGGCTCTCGATGTCAGTCACAGATGTTTGCACACAGCAAAGTAGGCTTGCTGGGCACAGCCTTCTATCAAACATCATTGAAGGACCCCAATATCTCTGTGAGCACACCCATGTCCCCTTCACTGCCCAGCTGCATGGCTATTGCAGAAACAAGCTGGGGACATGAAGATGCCAAAAATGCCACCCGAGCAGCCAGGCTGGGTCTCACTTCCCACAGTGGTTTACAAGCCAGGTTTCCTTCTGAGAAACCTGACACCCCTTAAGAAGACTCAACAGGCCCAGGTCCGTGGCTCTCCCCACTCCTCCTGCCTCCTTCCAACTCCAGACAAACCTAATCCCTTCCCCTCTCTTTCTCAGCACTTAATGGCATTAAAAGGTGCTGGCCTCCTCAGCCTATAAGAAGAAAAACAGTTTTCCACACTGATCCGGAAGTCACCTCCAGAGGGTTCAACTGAAGCCACAGGCAGAAATCATAAACAGCCTACCATTTGGAAACCCGATCAACCCACCCTCTCTTTCAACGATGCTGGCTGCTCACAATGCAGCCGTGGCTGGGCTGGGCTCTGGGGTGGCCATTGGTCAGGCAGACTGGGAAGACAAGCCCATGAGATTACCACCATAGGCATTAAGAGGCTGGCACTGCCCTGAGTCCTTTTGGCCACCTCTGTTCCCATGCACACCTGTCCTCACAAAGTTAGAGTGGTAATGAACTCTGCTTCCACTTAGGGAAGCTGGGGCTCTCACCTGGCCTGTGGCTAAGAGCACAAACCTTTTGAAAGTCTTTACCTAGGCCATCGCCCCTCACCAGCATCTCTTCCTCCTGCAGCACCTCAGCTCTGGTGCTTTCTCAGTCTAAAAGGACAAGGGGATGGAGAGGATGGACAGAAAAATAGGGACAGGTGGTTGGATGGGTGGATGGATGGATGAGTGGCCAATTGGATGAAAGGGTGGGTAGGCAAGTGGATGGGTGAAGGGATGAAAGAATGAATGGATAGATGAGTAGATAGGTATATGGATAAGTAATGGAAGGATGTATAGATAGATATTCAGATAATAAAGTGAGTGGATGAGTGGATGGATAGGTGGGTGAGCAGATAGATGGGTTCGTGGATAGATGGATGGATGGATGGATGGATGGATTCATGGATGGGTAGATGGATGGACAGATGGATGGATGGATGGATGGACAGATGGATGAATGGATGGATGGATAGACAGATGGATGGATGGACAGATGGATGGATGATAAGCAGATGGGTTGGTGGATAGACTATAGATTGAGATAGGAAAAAAGAATAGAAAGTTGCTATATTGATGCATTTCCACCCAGATCCAAGGGAGAACAGAGATGCACAAGGCAGTAGCAGGACTCCTGTGTGGATGCTCAGACAGGGAGGGACAACCTAGGACATGAAGAATGGAGAGTAGATATACATTATCAATAGGTTGGTGGATAGGTAGATGTATGGATGATGTGGACAAGTGAATGGATAGTGGGCAGATAGGTGGACAGATGGGTTCTAGGATTGGTGATTGACAGGTGGAAGATGTCTGGATGAAGAGTAGGTGATGGACCATGCATAAGTGGGAGGATATATGGGAGGACAGAGAGAAAGACAGGGCTAAGGAAAGAAGGCAAACTGATAGGATGGCGAGTAGAGGTGGGCATGGTTCAGCCTTTCTCGACACACACAACAAAAAGGAAACACTGTGGTGCTGCCTGCCTTGGGCCCATCAGCTCCACATTAGGAACCCCTGTGAGTCAATGACGTGGAAAGGTGTCCAGTGACTAACACTGAACACTCTTTAGACAGAAGCCCAGAATACAGAGTCAGGGATATATTGAAAATTATGGTACTGGGCTAAGCATGGTGACACACACCTTAATCCCAGAATTAGGGATTAAGGGAAAGTGCATCTCTGTGAGTTCAAGGCCAATTGGGGCTCCATAGTGAGACCCTGTCTCAAAAAAAAAAAACACCTTTTAAAAAATATTTATTTATTTTATGTATATGCGTACACTGTAGCTGTACAGATGGTTGCAAGCCATCATGTGGTTTCTGGGATTTGAATTCAGGACCTTCAGAAGAGCAGTCAGTGCTCTTAACCACTGAGCCATCTCTCCAGCCGTCAAACTTTTTTTTCAATCACAATTTTGCTAAAAAAAAAAAAAAAAAGTATAGCATTGTGTGGCCATTAAAAACTGATGGCACAGGGCCACAGAACCACTGTGCAGCTAAGAGCTCTTGCTGCATTTGTAGAGGACTCAAGTTTGGTTCCCACTGCCCATGTCAGGTGGTTCACAACCACGTGCAACTCCATCTCCAAAAGACCTGATCCCCTCATCTGGCCTCTGTAGGCACCTGTACCTACATACACATGGATAATTAAAAAACAAAATAAAAATAATTCTTCTTAAGAACCAATGATGTACATGATAAGAGCCAAAAGATGTTTATAATGTTATCGGTGGGGGAAAGAACTACTAATAGAGAAACACAGTCTTAAAAATAAAACACAATTCCAGCACTTGGGAAGCAGAGGATTGCAGGGCTCTGTGAGTCGAAGGCTAGCCTGGTCTACAGACTGAGTTCCAATACAGCCAGAGCTACACAGAGAGACTCTGTCTCAAGATAAACAAACAAACAAATAAACACACATACATAAATAAATACAAAATAAAAACATCAAAATCAAATAAATAAAGTGAAACAATCGCCTACTGGCATGCCATGATGCTACACAGCTGCCTAGGTACAGAAGGGCTAGGCTAAACCAGCCCCATGTGTCATTTGTGTATGCATGCCTCTGTGTGTGTGTGTGTGTGTGTGTGCATATTAGTGTGTGCTCAAGTGTGCCCAAGTGTACATGTGCTACAATGGGAATGAGGAGGTCAGAGGACAGCACAGAGGAGTCACTTCTCTCCTTACACCATGTTGGGGCTGGGAGTTAAATTCAGGGCGCCAGGTTTAGCAGCAGGTTTACCCTGTCAGCCATCTTGTTAGCCCTCCATTTTAGTTTTTGAGATGGGGGTCTCGCTTGTTTGGGCTCACTGATTCAACTTGGCTGACTAGCAGGGAAGTCCAAGGACCCTCCTGTCTCTTCCTCCCCAGTTGTAGGATCGCGGACTAGCTGTTATGTGAGGGCTGGGGGTCCAAAATCAGGTCCTCTGGCTTACATGGCAATCACTTTACCAGCTGAGCCATCTCTCTAGCCCCCTTATTGTATTATTGATGTTTCACATGTAATTTATGAATCGATGTATATTTCTTTAAAATCGCCCTGTTCCCTGTTGGAGAATGCCATATCTACTCTTGTAGAGGATCTCAACATGTGTGTGGTTGTTTTGTTGTTTTGTTCTGTTTCGTTTGTGTGAAAGGTCTTTCACTTTCAGCTAGCTTTGAACTCTCAATCCCCCTGCCTCAGCTTGCCAAGTCTAGAACCGGACTAAAAGATACATACCACCATACCCAGCTAACATTTTTAAAGCATGACCACCACACACACACACCCAGGCAAAATCACAACTTTAAAATTTCAGATAATCTATGTGGATGCGGTTCAGACTCCATACCTTTAACTTAGTGCAAAGGGCAGAAACCGAGGGCTTGTGCAAAGCCAACATCCTGACACTAGGCCAGTGTTCGGAACCCACTTCCACAATCTGCACGTGCCACACCTGGCTGCCAGTCTTCAGAGTCAGGCAGCTGATAAAGCCCTTCAACCCTAACGAACAGATCCTGCATCAGGCCCAAGCCACAGGACGCACAAGATAGGATAGTCCCGGCTACATCCTGTCTTGTGAGTCTCAGAACAGCTCATTTCCTCACCCAACAGACCTGGGCACTGTCAGCTCAAGTAGGGATGGGCTCAGGAATCTGCTGCTTGAAGACACTTTCCAAAGCCCCCACTTCCCCTGCTCTAGCCTCTACTGCCCTTCCTCCAACCTCAGAAGAGGATGCCAGGGAAATGGGAAGATGGTTCAGTCATAAAGTGCTTTCAAGAACCCATGTCTGGGGGCCTAGAGAGATGGCTCAGTGGTTAAGAGCACTGACTGCTCTTCTGGAGATCCTGAGTTCAAATTCCAGCAACCACATGGTGGCTCACAACTATCCATAATGAGATCTGACACCCTCTTCTGGTGTGTCTGAAGGCAGCTACAGTGTACTTACATATAATAATAAAATAAATCTTTTTTTTAAAAAAGGACCCATGTCTGGATCCTGCTTATAATTTCATGGGAGCTAACTCCATGCCTGTCTCAAAGAACCAAATGATAGGCTCATAAGGAACAATGTCCAAGGTTGATTTCTAGCCTCCACATGTTCAGACACATATAGCTTCTCCTGAACACACTCATGAGCACATGCACACACATACATATACATATATACACATACACACATGGACACCTAAGGACTATGTTAAGTTGATGAGAAATAAGGCAGGAAGAACAGGTCTGCAAACCTTGGCAAAGAGCCTGTTAGCCAGAGCTGGGCATTCAACTGTGAAAGCCACTCCTAAGCACAATGGTGTGGCTCTGTAGTTCAGACGACAAAGAAAGGCTTGGACTTCTACCCAAGGGAAAACTTCTTAATAGCCTCCCACTTAACTTCACTGCTAGGGCTCCAAGACCACCACTTTACAGACATGGAAACCAAGGCTCAGATACCAAGGACACCACTGAGGCTAAACCCAGGCAGTGTGTTCTAGTGTCTATACTATGCCCCACACAAGAACCTGCAACGACAGAATTCGCCCAAGAATATGTGAAAGGCTTGGCCCCAGTCTAAGGAAGATGGCCATTTGGCGTACCAGGTGCTATGAGGGTCCGACCCACCACCCACCTCCTGTGCTAGACACAGACTTGCCTCTCACTCTTGTTCTGAGTGAAGATGTGGGAGCAGAGTGGATGTGGACAACACCTATAGATACTCTGCTCTATATGAGCCATTCACTCAGCACAGAGTTAAGCATTTGCTCTGGGCTCTGCTGTCCCCTGCAGGGTCACAGACTATGTGTCCAGCCATGCCCAAATTTTGTGTGATATTCCCTCTAGCAATTTTATTGAAACCTCAGGTGCAAAATGTAACCCATTGCTCACAACACTCACTGTGCCCTTGAACCTCAGGAGCTGTAGCATCTCTTCTTCCTATCAGCACACACTCTTAACAGCCTGCAGACCACAGACCTGGAGGCAGGCTGCCAGGTAAACACCGCCCCCCCCCGCCCCCCGCCCCAGCCCCTGACCCCCAGCAACTTATCCAAACAAGTCATGCCTCCCTCCCAGGACCAGGATTCCCAGGAGGAAGGGGAGGGAGAAAAGTCTATGGAGCCAATGAGAACACATCTCAGAGATCCTAACAACCAATCAATGCACATCTTGGACCTGTACCCATGACTGTCCGCACCTAAGCTGGGGTCAGTGGATGCAGGGGTCAGGAAGGCCAGGCCCTATATCCATCAACACATACAGCATGTCTGACATTTGAAAGGACCTTTGAGGGTATTAGGGAGACGGCTCAGTAGGTAAGAGCATTTGCTGTGCAAGAATGAAGACTTGAGCTCGAATCTCCAGCACGCACATGAAAACCCCAGCACTGTATGTGTGAAACAGGAGGATCACTCAGGTTTGCTGGCTGTCAGCCTAGCTCCAGATCCACTGAGAGATCCTATGTGAAGGGAATTAAATAGTAACAGAGCAGGACCCCGGAGGTCCTCTCCTGGCTTCCACATGGGCGTGAGCATCTGCACACACACGTGACATGCACTGCACACACAAAAGAGAGGCTCCTCCAGGTTGGGAAGAAAAAAGGAATGTTGTAAATTTTATAGCACAATGACTGTCATGGCTATGGTCAACTTGACTACATCTGTAATTTACTAAAATCCAAGCAGCTGGGCACACCTGTGAGGGTTTGGGTTTTTTTTTTTTCCTTAATTAAATAATTTGAAGGTGGAAGACCCACTTTTTTTTTTAAAGGCTTATTTATTTTACTTACAAGAATACCATGTAGCTGTCTTCAGACACACCAGAAGAGGGATGGATCCCATTAAAGATGGTTGTGAGCTACCATGTGGTGGCTGGGGATTGAACTCAGGACCTCTGAAAGAGCAGTCAGAGCTCTTAACCTCTGAGCTATCTCTCCAGTTCAGGAAGACCCACTCGCAATCTGGATTTTTTGAGGTGGGATGATCCACCTTTAAACTGGGCCACAGCTTCCGAGGGCAGCCTATGTAGAGGGCATGGAAGAAGGAAGCTTGCTCTCTTCGCCTGCTTGCCCCAACTCTTACTGACAAGTCCATTCCTCCACTGGTATTAGAGCCTACTTCTTTTCTTTTTTTAAAAAAAGATTTCTCTATTTTATTTATAAGTTCACTGTAACTGTCTTCAGACACACCAGGACAGGTCATCTGATCCCATTACAGATGGTTGTGAGCTACCATGTGGTTGCTGGGAATTGAACTCAGGAGCTCTAGAAGAGCAATCAATGCTCTTAATCGTTGTGACATCTCTCCAGCCCTAGAGCCTACTTCTTCAGAATTCTAATGTATATTGCAGATTAGCTGAGACATCCAGCCTCATGGACTAAACAACTACTGAATTATTGGGCCTCCCATTGGTAGACAGCTAGCATTGGACTAGCTGGACCACAGCCTATTAGACATTCTAAAAAATCACACACACAGACACATACACACACACACACACACACACACACACATGTATATATATACATATATATATGTATTCATATATATATACATATATATGAAAGAGAGAGAGAGAGAGAGAGAGATTCAGTCTGTAAGTTCTGAACCCTGATAAATACAGTGACATTGACCTCAGAGGATGAAGCCCAGAACCCTTCATGGTAATGAACAAACCAAGCTAGGAACACAAAATTTGTGCTATCACTTTGAAGAATACCTTTTATTAAAAAATAATAATGGGGCTGGAAAGATGGCTCAGAAGTTAATATAACATGCTACTCCTACAGACGACCTGGACTTATGAACCCACATGACAGTTCACAATCATCTGTAACTCAAGTTTCAGGGACTATGATGCCTTCTGTCACAGTTAACTTCTATTGCTGTGATTCGATTTCTATTGCTTGACACCAGGATCAAGGTCATTTTTAAAAGAGTTTATTGGGGGTTTCAGAGAGTTAGAGTCTGTTATCATGATGGGAAACATGGCAGTAGGCAGGCAGAGAGAGCTTGCATCTTGATCTACAATCACAAAGCAGAGACAGACAGACAGACAGACAGACAGACAGACAGACAGACAGATGAGACAGAGACAGAGACCACTAACTGAGATTATCATGGGACCTCAAAGTGCACTCTCAGTGACATACCTCCTCCAAGGTCACACCTCCTAATCCTTCTCAAACAGTTCCACCAACTGGAGACCACTCAAATGTATAAACCTATGGGGGCCAATCTCATTCAAACCACTGCACCCTCTCCTAACCACCATGGACACCAGGCACACATGTGGTACATACAAACATGCAGGCAAAACACTCATACACATAAAATGAAAGATAGGCCTAAGTACAAAAATATTTTTATTTTATTTTATTTGTTTTTCAAGACAGGATTTTTATGTATAGCCTTGGCTCTCCTTGAACTCACTCTATAGACCACGTGTGTGTGCCACTACTACTCAGCTTAAAAACACAATTCTTAATTAGAAAAAAAATTAAACTAAGCCAGGCCTGGTGATATAGGCTTATAATCACAAATATCTGAGAGACTGAGGCATGAGGATTGTGAGTTCAATCACTGTCAGATCCATAGAGCAAGTTAAAGGCCAGCGGGGTGAATTACTCAGACCTTGTCTCAAAGCAAGTAAAAAATGGTGCTGAAAAGATGATTCAATCATAGAGCACCTGCCTAGAATCCCCCCCCAGTGAGGGGTTAGGAGTGTGGCTCAGTGGCAGAGCACCTGCCTAGAATCCCCCAGTGAGGGGCTGGGGATGGATGATGCTGGGGATTTGCCCTGAAAGACACTCTATGCATCTGTGCACCTCCCCTCTCTGCTGATTCGGAGTGAGCATCCTTTCTTCTCTGTGATATTCTGCCTTGTCACAGGCCTGAAACCAACAGAGCCGGCAGCCACGGACCAAAACCGTGAGCCAAATAAGCCTTTTCCCCCTATGCTGTTCCCACCAGGTATTTGTCACAGCTATGAAAAACTAATGCATACTCAACAGTTGGGCTTGGACAGTTAAAGAAAATGATGGGACACACAGCATCCTATTAAAAAGCTCCACAAAGAGACCTTTGTGGAGAATAGTACATGTCTATTAAGTTAAAGCGGTGGGGGTGGGGCCTCAGTTGGTAAACTGTGGCTTACCCTGAAAACATGAGGATCTGAGTTCAAACCCAGAATCAATCTTCCAACATTAAAATATATATATATATATGGGTTTGGTGATAGGGAGGCAGAAACAGCCAGATCTGTGAAACTCTCTGGCCAGCTCTTCTAGCCTACTTGTGAGTTCCAGACCACTGAGAGACCCTGTCTCAAAACTCAAGGTGGACAGCCTGAGAAATAACATCTGGGGTTGTCTTCGGCCTCTGTGTGTGCTCATGCACGCTCGCAAGTGTGTGTGTGTGTGTGTGTGTGTGTGTGTGTGTATAGACCTGTACAAATAAATGTACACACACACATACACCAAGAGTATACATGCAAGTGTATACACACACACACACACACACACACACACACACTGGACTGCAAAGTAAAATCTGGCAGATATGCAGGCAGGCAGTGCCCTGTGGTGGTTGATAATACCCTTCTCTTAGCTACTGGAAAAAAACAGCTAAGACCTGGCAAGAGCTGAGGACGACACAGGTGAGCAGGGCCTTGCAGCCTGCCAATCAGCTAATGGACATTTATGAAGCATATCTTCACACAGCAGAGGGGCAGGCAGCTCCCATGAAACAGTCAAGGCCACATCCCAGGCCATAAAACACACCTGAGTAAACTCGGGCTGCGAAACACAACATGGGCACCGTTAGGTCACTGCAGAGGTAAAATGGAAATTAGAAGGCTGGGAAAAACCCAGCATTGTAGAAGTGCTGGCACTTCTAAACAACTTCTAAACAGCACAGGGTCAAGAAGGAGGAGCCCAAACTGGGCATGGTGACACTTGTCTGTAGGTCTGAAGTAGGAAGACTGTGCTGGAAGCAAAGCTTGTCCTGGGTATATGGTGATCTCTGGGACAGTCTGAGCTACAAAATGAAACCCTATTTCAAAAGTCAAAAACTAAGAGGAAGAGAAGGGAGTAGGAGGAGAATCTAGGTGTCATGAAAATAATTAGAAACCAAATGAAAATGAAAAAACAACTTTTGGGGAACAGAGGTTGAGATAGAATTTCTCTGTGTAGCCCTGGCTATCTTGGAACTCACTCTGTAGACTAGGCTGGCCTTGAACTCATAGATTTAGAGGCATATGCTACCACAGGAGAATCCATACATGGAAGGACATCTACAGTATGTGATAGAAAAGACCTAGGGTCAATAACCTTGGGTGGTGACCATAAAAGAAATCAAATCCAAAGCAACCAGAGGGGAAAAAAAAAGGTTTGGTTTGGTTTTAAAGCTACTCAAGAGGCTGAGGCAGATGGATAGTAAGTTCAGGCCAGCTTGAGGTACAAACTGGGTAACTTAGAGAGTCTATCACAAAATACAAAATAAAAAGAGATCTGGGGAATAGTACAGCAGTAGCATGCTTACCCAGAATCCCCAAATGAGGGGCTGGGGTGTGGCTCAGTGGTGGAGCCCCTGCCTAGAATCCCCCAGTGAGGGGCTGGGGTGTGGTTCAGTGGTGGAGCCCCTGCCTAGAATCCCCCAGTGAGGGGCTGGGGTGTGGCTCAGTGGTGGAGCCCCTGCCTAGAATCCCCCAGTGAGGGACTGTGGTGTGGCTCAGTGGTAGAGCACCTGCCTAGAATCCCCCAGTGAGGGACTGTGGTGTGGCTCAGTGGTAGAGCACCTGCCTAGAATCCCCCAGTGAGGGGATGGAGGTGTGGCTCAGTGGTAGAGCCCCTGCCTAGAATCCCCCAGTGAGGGACTGTGGTGTGGCTCAGTGGTAGAGCCCCTGCCTAGAATCTCCCAGTGAGGGACTGTGGTGTGGCTCAGTGGTAGAGCACCTGCCTAGAATCCCCCAGGGAGGGGCTGGGGTGTGGCTCAGTGGTAGAGCACTTGTCTAAAATGCTTGAAGGCCTTGATTCAGTTCTAGTACCAGAAATTCAAAAAGGAAAAAAAAAAAGGTAAAACCAGAAAATAGGAAATAGGGAATTAGTAGAGAAAAATCATTGAAGATGAAGCAAACTCTGTAATACCCTGCTCCCCTGAGATGGACAAAGGACCTGAAGCATTTCCAGGATGCTAGCATCCTCAAGAAAGCTTACCTTCTTTTCCCCAGCACTCCTTTCTTAGGAACTCACAAGTTTCCACAGCCAGTCAAGGAAAAACAAAACCTAGGGAGAAGACATACACTTCTCCCATCAGAACCGAGGAAATGTCTATCACAATGGACATTGGAACTACAAGGATGATGAAGGAATATTGTCCACAACTCTATGCCTGGAGCAGGTCGCTTCTGCTAGGCTGGCTGGCCAGCAAGCCCTGGGAACTCTCTAGTCTCTACCTCCCTAGTACTGGTGCAAGCCTCCATGTCCAGCCTTTTACACGAGTGCTGGGCATGCCCCATACTTGCCTTTACACATTGAGACCTCTGCCCTGTACCTGAACTTTTTACAGATGAGAAAGTTGAGGGTGAGAATGGGTAACTCCCCTAGAACCTTGGTTTGTGCTGGCCTGGGACCCAGTAGGAAGACAATAAAAATGAGACCATCCAGTTTACCTCATGGTGCAAGGTTGGTCACCTGTAAGGAGAGTCGGGACTGTCTGCCACCCTCATGACCAAACCCCACACCACAGCAAGGAACCCTTCCAGTCCCCCCTTCCTTCCAAAGAACAGTATCAACAGTCCCCAGGTGGGACAGAGGTTGGAGGACTCATTCCACCTAGATAGAGCCCCTAGCTCATGCCAGCCCTGCAGGCTCCAGGGTAGGAAAGGGAAAAGTGGGTGGAGATTCAAGTTCAACCACCAGGGGGAGCCCTGCCCACCCCATATCCAACCCTAGATATATTTCCAGGGAGCCTGATGTGTGCCCGCCACTGTGTTGGATGAGTGGCCTGAATAGGAACTCATACTTCCCACCATATAAACTTACCAGTAAAAAAACAAAGAGAGGGTGCCTTTCCAGTTGTCATTCATTCATTCATTCATTCATTCAATCATTCAACAAAAAACACCATGGGCTCCATCATAAGCCCATGCTTTATGAATGGTAGTTTGAGCCACCTGGCATCTTGACTCATTGAGCCCCAGGGGCAGTGTCTGCACTCTAACATTTTATCCACCAGAGATGGTGGCAGTGTCAAAAGCACCAAGTCCAGCATCCCACACCCTGAAACCCTGCTGGGGCTGGAAATCTCATTGCTCCCTCTCATCACATACAGAGCCAAGTGGAAAAGGTCCCACATGATCAGCAAGTGGGAGGCCATCAGCAGCCAGCCTCTGGAGTTCAACAGAGGTCACCTCCCAAGAATCTTTCTTCCAGGATATCAATCTTGGAGGAAAGAAAGGAACCAGCTGGCTGAGTTCCGATTAGGCTGCCTGGGGATGTGGGGCAGGGCAGGGGTTGGGAGTGGCAGCCATTCTGGGCCAAAAGAGAGAAAGCAAACCCTGGGGCTGCCAGAGCAAGCCAAGTACACCAGACACCACAACCCCTCAGGCTAAAGTTGGGTTCAAGTGCCCCTGGCTTCTCTACCACTGGCCAATGACTGGGACAAAGCTGATTCTGGCTCTGCACCAGATCTTCAGCTGTAAAATAGGACCGTTCACCTGAAGGGGCACACATGTATGTCCTGGCCATCTCTCCCTAAGACTCACTCCCCTGCCCCCGTCTCACCAAGAGTCATTCCCTCCTCCCCTTTCCCAATGTTGCCTTTTGTTTCTTCCACGGACTAGACAGATGTCGCCATCATCCAAACTCGCACGTGACCCATCTGAACTCATGTGAGCAGGGCTGGAAGCTTGCGGCCTTCTGCAGCCCATGACAGGTGTACCAACTCAAGAGAAATGATGTCCTGCAAACCCCAGACCACGAGGTCACCACGAGTGTAGTCACTGCAGCCAAGTGTCACCCTATGGTCACAGCAGGCAGGGCCACCTACATCTAATGAGATGCCAGAGATCTCATGGTGTTCCCAACCCAGCTGCCTTCTCTGGTTGTCACCACTAACCAGGGTAGGGAGGACAGTCTCCAGGTACGTTACAGACTTCGAATCTATCACAGGACCTTGGTGGCCAGACCATAATGGCTGCCAGACCCAGCTCTGAGTGCCGCGTCTGGAAGAGCGCAGCTGCAGAGCTGTCTGGCTTGAAGCACCAGACACGTGCCTTCTTTCCACGGCTGCAAAACTACTCAGTGGTTCCCAGGCTGTTTCAAAGTGCCAGCCTGGGCTTGAAAAGGTAAACAGATGATCCACCTGCCTACCAGGTCACCTGAGCTCCCCCATGGCTAGGGCTAGAGCTTGCTGTACTCTGCATCCCATGGCAGGTGCTGCTGAAAGAGAGGAGACCGGATTGGGAGAAGGTGACCCTGGCTCCCAATAGGTCAGTAGTGCAAAAGGCCAACGAGCTGGGTGATTCCAATAAGCAGAGAAGACCATGGTCTATGGAAGAGAGTTCAGTCAGCGGTGGGGAAACTCAGTCTACACAACAGATTCCAATAGTTGGCATAGGAGGTCCCAGTCAGGTGTATGAGGCCCATTCTGTGAGGGTGACCCCTGTCGGTGAGGACGACTCCAGTAAGGGCATCCTGTTGTGAGAAGTGGCCTGTCTATAGTACACAGAAAGCAAAGGGCCTTGGTGGGTGGCAAATGAAAATTTGGCCCATCGAGATCATTAACAGGGCACCAAGTCAGTGTGCAACTGAGACTTGAGGACACCAGAAGGGCCTTTATCCATGGCCATGAGGTTCTTGGCTTCAAGTGTCAGGGAACCGTAGCAAGCTCAGACCTACCTGGTTGTTGTCAGTCTGGCCCCTTGCCTGGGTGAGCACATGCCAAATGTAAAAGCTGATGGTGTGAGGCTGGGACTGGGGAAAACCGGAGGCCTCCCACCCATTCCCTGGCCTGGTGCCAAGGCTTTGTGTGAAAGAACCAGGGCCCAGCCCCCAAGTGTGACCACATGGAGCTCTTTGGGATAGGGTCTCCCTCACCCCCAAAGAGATGAACAGAGACAACTCACTGGCACATAGGCCCAGGGGGAGACATCTACACTGCCTGGGAAAAGGTGGCTCAACATGACAACTGTCCAAAGGAGGTGGAAATCAAGACATTGACCCAGTTTTATCTCCTGATTACACAAAGTGGACAGTGACGGATTCCCAGTCACTTGCTGGGAACACCTGTGGGTACAGATGGAACAGGATTGCAAACTACACATAGTCTTCTGCCTGGGGCTCCCCTTACAAGTAAAAAGATACATCCCAAATCAGGTAGCCACTGGTCCAAAACCACTCCAGACAGCCCAGTGCCAGCACCTGTGTGGAAGCCGGACCACTGCCCTAAAACTCAGGGTCCCTCTTGGCCTTACCTACAAACCCCGCTGAGGAGGGAGGAAAAGATGGTAGTAGCAGGAAAGCCAGTGGATGGATAGAGATCATAGGGGTGAGTGTCACTGTAACCACAGCACCACCGCAGCCCCACTGCAGGGAACACAGCAGGGACCACCCAGCTTGCCCTCCTGGCTCTCCCAGAGTCCTACTCAGCCTTGGGAGGAGTATGCATGTGCTTCAGTGTCGTTATGGGGAGCCACTGTGGAGCTGGGCTGTAGAGCTGAAGGCAAGAGCAGAGCAGAGCGCGGGGTAGCATCTCGGGAGTGGCCCTCGTGTGCACACAGCATGTTGAGCGAGCAGGTGCTGGTTGTGTCTGTTTATACATCTACACCATGTGTATCGGCTGCCTAATTAAAACTCATTGCTTTAAACATCTTTGCGTTCTGGCAGACACCCGCCAGCAGTACCTTCCTGTAGACAGACAGACAGCCCTCCTGTGAACTGGGGAGACCACCCATCCAGCTGCACGACAGCACGGAGGCTGGCTTCCAGACAAATCCACTGGCTGTCTTCTTCCCAGAAGCCCAATGCGCCTGATAGGCCAGCTCTACCCAGGAAGTGCTCGTCCATGGCTCAGGTCCTCTGTGGCAACCTGTGTCACCAGGTCACTAGTTCCCACCCTCCAGTTGTGTCTGGAAGCTGGTTTTCTGAAGTGATTTTTTGTTTAATGTTTGTGTGTGTTCACGTGTGTCCATGTTCATGTGTGTGCAGGTACATGCATGCAGGGATATGCATCAGTATAGAAACCAAAAAAGCATCTTGACTCTCATCCTTAGAAGCTTTCCACTTTGTACTTTGAGACAGTCTGTGACTGACCAGGAATTCTCCATTAGGCTAATCTGGCTGGCCTCTGACATCAGAGTGTCTCGGCCTCCCCAGCTTTGGGATTATAAACATGTCCTATCATGTCTGGCTTTTCATGTGGGTTCTGGGGATTGAACTCAGCTCCTCAGGCTTGCAAGGCAAGCACTTTACCAAATGAGTCGTCTCTCCAGGCCTGAGGAGAAATTCTTCTCTGTGGGGAAGGAATGGGGGATACCCAGATTTGCAGAATACTTTGGGAAATGCCACTTCGCTTTCTATATGGCTCCAGATCTCAGGTGACAGTAGCAAAACTTCCATCTGAAATGAAGGGATCCATTTGAAACAAAGGCCACTGTCCCATTTACCCATGCTCCTTCCTACACAGGAAGCTAAGCCCTTTTCCTGACCTCCACGGGCCCTCTGGCATTGCACACCACCCCTCTGAACCAACTGTGGAACAATAGAATTCTGTGAGACCAAGTAAAGTTGCACTGGGTTCTGTGACAGAAACCGGCGACAGGCAGATCCCAAAGAGATGCTCAACGCTAGCCCCTGTTAGCTAACCCCCCGAGATGCATGGGACACCAAGCCCAGTCCAGAAGCAGAAGCAGACTCAGCTCTGATATATCCCAGCAGGGGCACCTAAGGAAACCTTGGTTTTCTGACCTATCAGGCGGGATAAGGAGATAGCTCGGCCGAAGATAACTGACGCACACACATGGACCTTCATTCTCATCTCCAGCATCCACCTTACATCTGGGTGTAAGGTGCATCAACTCACTGGCCACACTAGATCTACTACTGGGGGAGCTCTCCCTGAAGAAAGAAACTCTGTCTCAAAAACTAAGGCGGTGGGTGATGGGGAAAGATCCTCTATAATAGTTTAAATGACAAACGTCCCCCATAAGCTCATGTGTTTGAATACTGGGCTACCAGTGGGTGGTGCCACTTGGACAGGTTTAGGAAGAAGCACGGCCTTGCGGGAGGAAGTACATATGGGTTCAGGCTTTGAGAGTCCACAGCCTCACTCTACATCCAGTTTACTCTCTCCGCTCTCTGCTTGTGGCCGAGGATGTGAGCTCTCAGCTTCCTGTTCCTGGCACCGTACCTGTAGCTTGATTCTATAATGAGCTCTTATCCCTCCGGAACCATAATCCCAAAGAAACGCTTCCTTCTTAAAGTTGCCTTAGCCATCATGTTTTGTCACAGCAACAGGAAAGTAACTAACACACACCTGCTGTTGACCTCTGGCCTCTAGTATACACTCAAGTTCAGGTAGACACATAAATACACGGCACTACGCATACACAAAAGATAGCAGAGAGTAGTATGCTGTAGTGAGTGGCACCGTGCTGGTGAGTCACTGGCAACTTGTCATAACGTAGAATCATCTGAGAAGAGCGTCAAGAGGATCATCTGAAGTAGGCTGGCGTGTGGGCACATCTGTAGGGAACTGTCTTAACCACTTACTGATATAGGAAGACCCAGCCCACCGTGGGGGGCACTATCCCCAATGCAGGAGGAGCTGAAATGAGTAAGAGTGAAGAAGTTGAGCTGAGCACAAGCAAGGAGGCATGCAGGCAGACACCTCTCACTGCTCTTGACTGTGGGCGTAATCAGACTATGGATGTGCTTGAGCTCTTGCCTCGACTTCGCAGAAATGATGGGCTGCAGCTTGGAACTGTCAGCCAAATCAGCCCTTTCTCCCCCTAAGCTGACGTTGGTTGGGGTATTTTATCATAGCGGCAGAAATGAAACTAGAACAATCGTGACGCAGAGCTGTATGGTGATGACACAAAGGTGACACCAACTCGCCATGACATGACATCGAAGGAAAAGGGAGGGGTGGGGGAGGTCTGCGTAGCATGGGAGAGGAGTCTAGAAAGAAGGGGGATTCGAGTTAAGGGGTGCTTTGTTTTGCTGTGATGAGGTCTCAAGTAGATAGCGCGGGCTTGCCTACAATTCACAATCCCCTTGCCTCTGTCTCCCGGGTACTGAGATGGTGGGTCTGTGCCACTGTGCCCAACTGAGTCCAAATCTTTCTGCACTTCTCCTTATTTAAACTATGTGTCAGAGGCCTGAAAAGAAAGATTAGGGGAAGGCTGGCGAGATGGCTCAGCGGGTAAGAGCACTGCAACCACATGGTGGCTCACAACCACCCATAATGAGATCTGACGCCTTCTTCTGATGCGTCTGAAGACAGCTACAGTGAATTATGCCAGAGAGAGCCGAATCAGAACGAGTGTGGGGCCGGAGCGAGTGGGGGGCTGGAGCGAGTGGGGGGCTGGAG
>NW_022196905.1:133333466-133345129 GCF_008632895.1 Mastomys coucha
GGCTGGAGTGGGTGGGGGGCTGGAGCGAGTGGGGGGCTAGAGCCAGCGGGGGCTGGAAGAGGTCCTGAGTTCAATTCCCAGCAGCCACACACATGATGGCTCACATTCATCTGTATAGCTACAGTGTACTCATACACATAAAATAAATAAATCTTTAAAAAAAAAAAAAAGATCAGGGGAGAGGGTCTGTTCAGGAGGGTCCCGAGGCAGACATGAATCTAGAACCAGACTAAAATACAATTATATACTAACACAAATTACATGCTAATATACAATTGCAAAGTCCACTTACATCTAAAATGTAACACATATCAAATGCTAAAAACAGTAAATGAGTGAGGCCTGATGGTGTACATCTGAGATTCCCAACACTCAAGAGGCTGAGGCAGGAGGATCACAAGGAGTTCAAGTCCACTTTTGGACTATATCAAAAAAAAAAAAAGTAGTGATTCTTTTTAAAAAGCAACACATGGAGCCTTTGAGATGGCTTATCAGGTAATGGCGCGCCCCCATTACCTGATAAGCAAAGTTCAGTCTCCAGGATCCACATGGTAGAAGAGAATCTACTCCTGTAAGTTGTCCTCTGACCTCTACATGTGCTGTGGCATGTACACTCTGCACAAACGCACACATACACAACCTAATAAAAGAGCCCACAGTCAACAGCAGCAAAGGAATTTCAGTGTATGTCTGGCTGACAGCATAACCTGAGGGCAGTAACAATACTAAGTGGCTTTGAAACACTGAACGCCCAAGGTCAAAACTGCCAGACAGCTCTTCAACAGTAACCAGTCAGCCTGTGGTGCAAGGGGCAGGAACATTGCTATTCTAAGATACAGCGTGTGCTGTGGGATAAAGCAGAGAAGTCTGTGCTAGGTGGCATCGAAAAGGTGGGGGTGTGGGGGAAGGTTTCAGCTTCCCAGAAAGAAAAGAGGGAAAGGCATAAGGTTGTGTTAAAACAAACAGGAAATCCTGTAGCCAGAATTAGACTGGGAAGTACCAACGTGAACTGATATGTTTATCTTTGAAAGAAAAACTCAGGGCTGGCGAGGTAGCTCAGCCAGTAATAGTGCTTGTCACACAAGTCTGGTGGCCTGGGTTCCAAATTCAGAATCTTTATAAAGGAAGGAGAGAACAGACTCACAAAGTTGTCCTCTGATTTACACACACACACACACACACACACACACAAATAGTAGTAGTAGTAGTAGTAATAATAATAATAATAATAATAATAATAATAATAATAGATAAAAGATAAAAGAAAAACCCAGTATTATCTGGAGAAAATATTCAGGGATGAACAGGCATAATATGTGTCTGTCATATTAGCATTCAGGAAGGTCATGAATTCCAAGCCATGCTGTCGGGGGGCGGGCAGGGGACTGTAAGGTGTTGGTAGAGATAGGTCAGTCACTCGGTAAAGTCTTGCTGACCAAGTATGAAGAGCTGAGTTTGGATTTCACACGCACATAAAGATAGGGCACAGCAGTGTACTGTTGTAAATTCCAGCACTGGGGGAGCTGTGGGGACTGGAGGATCCTTGGAGCCTGCTGACAGGCTGGTCTAATTGCATTGGCAAGCTCTACGTTCAGTATAAAACCCTGACTCAAAAACCAGGGTATAGAATGACTGAGAGAAAGAGCTGACATCAATCTCTGGCTTCCTCACACATATACATGTACAGGAGGGAGGGGAAGAGGAAAGGAAGGAAGGAGGGAAGGAGGGAAGGAAGGAAAGAAGGAAAGAAGGAAGGAAGGAAGGAAGGAAGGAAGGAAGGAAGGAAGGAAGGAAGGAAGGAAGGAAGGCAGGCAGGCTGGCCAAGGATCAATGTCAAATCTGAGAACAACAGGTGCCCCTCACCCCAAATCCGATCTATAAAAAAAAAAAAAAAAAAAGATGAAAAAATCTTGATAACAAAACAAAACAAAAACAGATAACAGCTAGACTCTGCCTGTACCGTGGAAGTCCTAGCCAAATATTGCTACCAAAACCAACACCAAGGTACATCCTCCTGTTTTCTTCTAGGAGTTTTACATTTTTAGCTCTCACCCTGAAGTCTTCAATTCATTTGCAGTTAATTGTTATGTACAATCTGAAACTAATGTCAGACTTTGTTCTCTACAGTTCTGCTCTGCCCAGTTTTCACAGCATCAGAGAGTTTAAGAGAATACTATAAACACACCCGTCCACTCTTTCCTTCCTTCTTTTCTCCCCTTTCTTCTCTCCCTTCCTTCCTTTCTCCTTACATGTGCTCTATCCACTGAGCCACAACCCTAGCCTCACACTGGGGGATTCTAGGCAGGGGCTCTACCATTAAGCCACACCTCACCCCTTTACTGGGGGATTCTAGGCAGGGGCTCAGTCCCAGTCCCTCACTGGGGGATTCTAGGCAGGTGCTCTACCACTGAGCCATGCCCCAGCCCCTCACTGGGGATTCTAGGCAGATTTCTACCACTGTGCTACAGCCTAGCCCTTCAGTGGGGGATTCTAGGCAAGCATGCTACTGCTGGGTTATGGTTCCTGCTCGGTTTTGGAAGCCCCCTGCTGCTTGCTCTGCAGCTCTTCTTGTTCCACTAAAACAGGTTCCCACCCCCAAACTATTCTCTCTAAATCTCTGGTCCACCAAGTCTGGCTCTCAGCTTACAGAGGCTAGGGTACTACTAGCTAAGATGGTGGGGTAGCTTCTTCTGCTCTGAGGAAAGACCAATTCACATGTGGTTTATAAGAATGGACACAGAGCAGGAAGAACGTGTGCAAGAGCCATGTGTGCATGTGTATACGTGCGTGCAAGCATGCGTGCATACTGCTCCAGGGGACTTGGAGGTGAGGTGATCTGGAAGGAGATAAGCCCAGGAAAAATAAAAGACAGTGGAAGGGAAAAGTCCAGATCTGAAGGAGGCTGAGCATATGCCACACCCCCTCGATGGGCTGGCTCATTCCCTGCACCCTCTGACACAGGCCGAGCAGCTGTTCGCGGTGGCTCCTCTCTCCATCCCCCGCAGCCTGTCACAGGTCTTGCTATTTGCGGTGTTTCTATTGCAGTACTTCCCCAGCTGGGCTGAAGCTGGAATCAAGACAAGTTTCCCACTGTGATAATGCCCAGGTGGTGACTGCATTGTCCTTCTGGCCAGTTCTCCCAAGGGAGCACTCTCCAGTGGTTGGCTGTGGCCTTTCCACTCAGGGAAGGGTACAGTAACAAGCAAAGGCAGGACTCTTGAGTCCCAACATCCTCTTGGTAGCAAGGTGATCCTTGGGGCACGCCACAGTGTGTCTGGCCCTCTCTTCAGGTGCAGGCTTGAGGGACTCACAAAAGCCTGGATCACCCCTCACTCTGCTTCATATTACCAAAATGCAACAGAGGGAGCAGCTTTGGGGTCGCCCAGTACCTCCTCTTCACCTCTCAAAAATCTGGGTGGAATATGACTATGGCCAGCAGGGCAGATCAGCTTAAAGTCCCTGTATGTAACATGTCTCTGCCCTAGGGAGGCAGATTCCAGTATCCAAGGATGGTCCTGCTCTCCGGGAGATGCTCGAGTGACTCAGCAAGAATGAGTTCCAATATTGGTTACAGGGGAAATGAATGAACAGCCAAAGGATATGACAGCCTTGTGTGGGCAGCACGCCTGTGCTATCAGCAGTTGGAAGCCTGGGACAGGAGTTCCAGGCCAGCTTGGGCTATATCATAGTGTGTGTGTGTGTGTGTGTGTGTGTGTGTGTGTGTGTGTGTGTATGCACACGTGCATGCGCGCGCACACGCACACCCATGTGCATGTGTCCCGAGCTGGTTCTTGTTCCTAGAGTATCAATTTGTGTTCCCCTCTACAGGATGGGCCCCAGCTGACCTCCAAGGGCCAGATGTCATATGGATATCCAGACAGTAAGTACAGCAAGGCAGACCAATCTTTACAGGAACCGACAGGGGCCTGCAGAGCAACGTGTGTGCATGACCATGGTGGGGTTTGGTGCGCATCCATGCGCTGAGTCCACAGACCGTCCCAGGCAGTGTTCCTGGGGAACTCTTGAGGGCCACAGGCTTCCCCTCAGGGTGAACTTCATAGATAGCCTCAGAGAAGCATCCTATGTTGTATCAGGCAAAAAGTCTTATTTTGAGCAGGTGACAGATGAGGTAGGAGGCAGACAGACTCCTGGGGTGGGTGTACTAGAGCTGTGCACAGACGACCAAGGAGGCTCATGAGCTCAGGAACACTATATCAGAATCCGAATCACAGCTCTGGAGCTTTCTAGCTGGATTATGCACAAGTCACTCGGCCACAAAGCCTCAAGTTTCATCATCTGTGAAATGGACTTACTGAGGGCTGAAGCAGCAAGCAGTGCTGAGCGCTCGCTCCAGTCAGCTTCCACTTTGAAGCTTTCCTCAAGAGTGTTGAGGACAGCAGGACTGACCAAGAGCTTCCCCCACATCTTCTCACAACTGCTCTGGACTCAACCAATAGCTGGTGCACAGTGACCCCAGGTGGCCAGCACCTGCCTGGCTGGTGACTGTTGTCATGACAGCAGTCAGTGGAACTAGACAGGGGAGCTCTGAGGTTCAAGATCCAGGACCTCAATTGTGTCTGTCTGTCTGTCTGTCTGTCTTCCTCCTAGTGTTGGGTAAATGTCAGGGTGCTGCCACCTACAGTATATAGAACAGCTCCTCAGTGTATGTTTGCAGCTGTGTGACACCGTGGGGAAAAGTGGGCAGAGACAGCATTGTAAGGATATACAGACATCATCAGCTGCTACAGAGCGAGCAGAGTGTGAGCAGGCATGGATTTTGGAAGAGTCAGAAAGCGGAAGGGCAAAGCATACAACAGAACAACTCAGCAGCCCCCACCCCACCCCTGCCTCCTCACTGTGAGCTGTGTAGCATTGGACACGTTGCTCAACCTTTCTGGTCTGCTATCTGCTTCCTCATCTTGGGATAGATCATTAACACATGAGGGTCCTGTGAGTGTGCCCATAGAATGCTTATCTGTCACCCTCTGCCAGTAGTCCATACACAGCCCTCCTTTTCAGAAACTCCAGGGATGCCCTGGGCACACGAGCAAGACTTCTTCTACATGTCACAGCATGGAAGATAGGAATCTAACTGAGTGAGAAGACAGGCTTTACCATGTTCCACCCAAGTGCACTTCTTTCATGTATATGTGCTATGTAAGCGTGTGCATGGTGGCAGAGGACCATGGCTATGTCATTTCTCAGGCCCCAGCCACCTTGAAGAGCACTGATCATGTAGACTGGCTGATGAACAAGCCCCAGGAACCCTCCTGCCTCAGCCCCCTGATAAATCTGAATGAAAGGCCTGGGCCCCCAAGCCCAGCTACAAAGTCTTAAAACCATGGACAAAAGGAAATGCTCATTCTGCCGTTTATAGCTCTTGTGTAGACCTTTTAGTGAATAAAGTAAGTCTGGGGAAACGGGAAGGCTTGGTCCTCCAAAAGCTTAGCTCATACATTAGTGTGAACTCCATTCAAGAGCTGAGAAGACCCCTCCCCCCTCCACGGTTTGCTTCCTGCAAGCCTCCCATGCTCTGTCCCTATCCAGCTTGGCTTCACATCCCATCTAGTCCCTGAAGAAGCCTTGGAGGGGGAACCAGCCCCAGCATCACATGTGGAGAGGGCCAGTGTGGGCACTCCACATGCAGTTAATAAACGCCTCAGAATGAACCTGTGAAGAACAACCTAAAATACCTTCAGAAGCCCCTGTGGCTCCAGAGCTCAGCACACTTGGATTTCAATGTCAGCCTGAAGCCCAGATCAACAGCCCTGCTGGGGTTGAGCTGTGGAACCTCTTCTTCCCACTCAGGTCCCCCAGGTATCCTCTTACTCTGTAAACAACACCGGTCATTAAAATCTAGTGGGGAGTCTTTACTGAGCCCCCTGGAGATGGCACTCACTGTGACCAATGTCAGCCCCTCAGGGCAGGAGATGAACAGCAGAGGCCAGGTCCTCTGCACTGGGCCTGTCTGCCTTGGAGGACATGTCTCCGGGGTCGGGCCTCTCCAGTCTCTTCATCCCTGTGGCATCGAAGGGGAAGCGTGGTTGCAGACTGTTAGAGCGGAACTGACAAGCGGGATGTAAAAGCCACCTGGAAATATAGCTGTGGCGCTTTTGAAAAAGAACAGGGCATAGGGGCCTCACCAATCACTTTCAAAATACTGTATGACCCCCTCAGTGCTTGGAGCAGCCCCAGGCCCACCCACCACCCTATATCCTGGTGGCTCCGAGCTTGGCTAGTGGAACATCCACCCTAGAAGGGGGGTTGTGAGCTGTACTCTGAGCCGTAGGAGAGAGTCCTTAGGACTCCGGAGGAGGGGTTCAACTCACTAGAAAACCATCCCAACTTTCCCTCAGACCTTTGTCTTTGACAAACATTTCCACACTTTACTAGAAAGCGGGTCATCAGGAGACTAGAATAGGCAGACACCATTGACTGAAGGGCACCAACCAATGAACCACAGAACCCGAGTCCTGTAGAGGAACTATTCAAGTCCTGCCTTAGGACAAGGGGATGTGAGCCCTGTAGAGGTGACTGGAGAAAGTCCTCTTGTCTTTGGGTTTCTATAAATAAGGTAGGGATAGATAAAGACTAAAGGCCCCGTGATTCACCACACATCTTTAATTTGGGAATGAAGAAAGTGGTGTGACCTCCCCCAGGCAGCTACTCCCTCCCAAATCTCCTCCTATATGTTCCTGTAGTGAGAGAGGGCCTGCCCAAGGTCACTGGCAGGGAGCTGGGACAGCACACCAGCCAAGCCTTCAGCCAGAGTTCCACATTCTCCAGACACTAAGAAAAATACAAAGCCACAGGATAAGGGGGAAATGGGGAGGTGCAGGTAAAGGCAGGGATTTAAACCAGCCTTGGGTCCCTCAGCCATGTAAATGCTAGACCTAAGACTTTGCCATAAGAATTCTCTAACTCCTCATAGGAAAAGTACTACTGGGCCAGTGTGGTGGCTCAGCAGGTAAAAGTGCTCGACGCCAAGACTGGCAACCCGAGTTCTCTCTCTAGAACCTACATGGTAGGAAAAGAGAGCCAGTTCAAGAAAGGTATCCTCTGGTCTCTACATGTTTGCAACAGTGTGCCTGCAGAAGTGTGTGTATGCACATATATGCTCATGCCCATACACACACTAATAATGAGATCTTAATCTCTGCTGGTTAAAAGAAAGGATGAAGGAAGGAGGGCAGGGTCAAGGAAAGGAGAAGAGGAGAGAGAATACTGACCCAGGTATTGGGGAAGTCTATAATCCTAGCACCACTCTGAAAGCTGAGGCAAAAGAACCATGAGATCTGGATCAGCCTAGGCTACATAATGAGTTCCAGCCTAGCCTGGGCTACATAGTGAGACACTGTCTCACAAACAAACAAACAAACATCAACAACAACAAAAAACTATGGTAGGGTGCTGGTGAGAGATAGCTCAGTAGTTAAGGACACTGTTGCTCTTGCAGAGGACCTGGGTTCAGTTTCCAGCGACCACCCGACAGCCTGCACCCATCTATTATTCCAGTTCCAGTGGATCCAATGCCCTCTTCTGGTCCATGCTGGCACTGCACACATGTGCACAGATACACATGCAGGCAAAATATCAACCTGCCTAAAATAAAAATAAGTCTTTTCTTTTTTAAAAAAGAAAAAGAAAAACCTGTGCTATGACTGCCCACCCCGTTCCATGCAACTGAAAGGACAGGGAAACGGACAGGCCTTCCATCCATGTAGGGAGCCGGCATTCGCCATGGCAAGATGAGTAAACAACTGTTTGCGCATGTGCGTAGAGAACTGTTTGCGCGTGTGCGTAGAGTGAAAAGACGCCATGTCACAGCCCATTCTGGGGCGTTACGTAGGGTAATGAGCGGACAGCCAATAATGGGCAGACACGCCACGCTGTGGTGTATATAAGCAGTGCGGATTTTGGGCTCGACCTCTTTTCCCTCTGGGAGAGGGCAGTAAAACGTCGTCGCTGCAGAAGGAACCTAGAGTGTCCGCGTGTCTTCTTCCCGGCGAGACGACCACGCGGGCTACACATCCACACTCACAGCCACATACCGTGGCACCCTGGTGCACACCTTATAGCATACAGATTCGAACCACAGTTCCCTGGGGAAAGCCACACCCATTTTTGAAACTCCTGTGGACTCACTGATGAGAAAGAAACGCATGCTTGTGATGAGCTGAGCTGTCTCGGAACCAGAACTCTCTGGACTACTCAGCCCCTTTCACAGCAGGGATGCTTGTGATGAGATGAGCTGTCTTGGATCCAGAGCTCTCTGGACTACTCAGCCCCTTTCCCAGCAGGGTATTCACACCTCCACATCTGACCCCCCCCACCCCAACCCACCCCCGCATCCTTGTGACTATCAGAGAAACCACTGGAATGTATTGATTTAGACCACAGATTGCTCCAACAGGAAATGTAAGCATGTCATCAGTTAGCATTGAGACATAGCGATGTCACCATGTCCCTGTAATGCACGTGCTCCCAGCACTGGACTTGAAAAAGCCTTGATTTAAGAGTTAGAAAATGTGCTGAAACCATTTCTATGTAGGAAAACGTCTCTAAGGGCAACTTGCATCTGTATTCCCAAGCCATGGTTACTCAAATTTGGCTCAGAATAAATTTATTATCCATATAATGTGTGTGTGTGGTTTGTCTGTGTTTGTATGGGTATGTGTATATGTGGCATGTGCAGGCATAGACAGGCCAGAGGGCGATGTCAGATGTCTTCCTCAATTGCTCTCCACCTTACTTTTTGAGATTAAGGTCTCTCATTGAACCTGGAACAAGTTTCACTCTGCCTCCTGCAGCCCCTACACACACACACACACACACACACACACACACACACACACACAGAGTGTCACGGTTACAGACACCTAGCCTTTATGCAGTACATGGGATCCAAGCTCAGGTCCTTATGAACACACTGCAGGCACTTTATCCACTGACTTATCTCCTCAGTCTCTATATTCTCTTTGAAGCAAGAACTTTTTTATGCTGACCTGGGGCAGAACCTACTTCAGTGACCCAAAGGCTGGAACAAACCTTCCCAGCCCTCACAGGCCAGTGACGCGATGACACGGACGCGCAGGTGAGCATACGCGGCTCTGGACGTTCACGTCATCCCCTGGACACCCCACAACACAGAGCGGTGGTGGGGTGTGTGAGTCCCTAGTCCAGAGAAGCAAAGGCATGAGGACCCTTGTCCCTCAAGCCCAGTAGCGAGTGGCTCAAGGTGGCAAACAGGACTCCTTCCTTGAGTCGCCTTCCTCGCGGATTCGTGTTAATAGTGCTATAAAATTACTGCAAAGAGGAGAAGAAGCATGATCACGTTGCCTGAGTGAGCCAGCCGCTCGCCAGCTCACCATCATTTCCACACAATTAAACCGTGATTCCCATGGAAGTATCACTTGGGAAGTGTCTTCTGTTGTACAGACTGGGTGAGCTCACCACCACCACCACCATCACCACGGGCCTCTAAGACTTGTGGGGAAGGAAACTGCTCAGAGAGACACTTTGATTCAAACCCTGGCTGTGGCCGGCTGCTACCACACAGATAATTAAGACCTAACCATGCTAAGCAAAGTGAATTAGAACTAAGGCTTTGGATCAATATGGAAGAAAATTGGCCCCCGAGGTCATTAGCAAATGTAGGGCAAGGCAGTGAGGTAGCAATGTGTCTGGAGGGCAGTGTGTGCGCAGCAGGTGCCTCTGTGTCTCCAAAGACTTGGAGCAGAACAGGAAACCAAAGATGTGCGGAACTAGAACAGTGAGAGAAACGTGTAGCCAGTCACTCGTCCAGGGCCACACACCTGACTACCCAGCACCTCTCTCCAGGGTCCAGCAGCATCCAGGTTTGTGTGGCCAAAACCTGTCTGCCTGTTCCCCCACCTCTATGCTGAAGGCTGCTGTGACTCAAGCCTCGGGCTCTGTCAACACCGCCCTACCCGCAAAACTGTCAGTCAGCCTATAAACCATGGTTACTTGGAAGGGTGAGACAGGGGCATTGCTTTGAGTCCAGGACCAGTTTGAGCTACATAGCAAGACCCTGTCTCACAAAACAAAAAGCAAAAAAGAAGGAAGAGAAGAAAAGAGGGAGGAAGAGGAAGAGGAAGGGGAGGAGGAGGGAGAAAGAGGAAAAGAGGAAGAAATTTTTGTGGGTATTTGTGGGTGCTAACTCTGGAGCAGGATTATGGGTAACAGGTATAAAGCCAGAGATTAATGGTTGTCACCATGGGAGTCATCAAGGGGCCTGAATCATAGAAGATAAAGGTGGAGGAGGGATGGGACAGGGCAGGAGGCCATGGGGGACATGGGAGATACCAGGCTAGTGTTGCTTCAGTGGGTTGAGTCAGGATGGTTTATAGTCACACAAAGCATATCCTCATATAAAATGACCTCATTGCTCATTTTTCTCTGTAAAAGAATCTCAGAATGTTTTCCTATTTGTAGAAACCTCTTAGATTAAATTTTTCAGACTTTTTAAAGTGTTAGCGCACAATCGACAAAAAGAGAATATGCTAACATTTAAATCTATCGTTTTACGTTTTATTTATCTGTACATATAAATATGTGTGCATTCGTGGAGGTCCAAAGACAACCCATGGGGTAAGATCTCTCCCTCCACCACATGGGTGGACTCAAACTCCAGTCACCAGGCTTATCAGCAAATGCCTATACCTGCTGAGCTGTGTCTCCATCCTAGATAAAATCATACACTGTCAGTTGTTTGGAAAACATACTAAATGGCAATGCGTATCTTTACGTTGATTTCGATCATTTTTATAGCACTAGTTGTAAATAACTTCTCAATAAGCATATAAAATAATGGGCTCGTGCTGATACTTCCATATATATGTTTGTGTATATATGTATATAATTGCTCATATTCACACCTCACTACTCTCCTATACCTCCCTCCCCATAACTTGCCTCCCCGACAGTCTCCCTTCTGCCTTCATGCCATGTATATTTAGATTTTGTATATGAGAGGAAATATGGTATTTTGTCTTCCTCCCCCACCATACTATCTTCTCTTGCTCCTCCCCCTCCCCATGGTTCCCTTCTCCCCCACGTTGATCGTACAGGTCAGCTTGTCTCTCAGGTCATACCTCACAGGTCAGCTTGTCAATGCATCAGTGTGCTGCCAGCTATTTGTCATAGTCATATAGCCTATCTTGAATCACCATGGCAGGGGACCAGACAGAGAGTGCCCCACAGGTTGTGTGTATGCTTGGAGGCCACCGATGCCAAGCCTGCCACCTGGCGGGTTTCAGTCAGTCATTTGGCAGGGTCTTGCAGCACCTGGCTTTTATCTGGTTCTGTCCCCAGTAAGTACAGCCACATCTGCCTGCCCCACTAACCAGAGGAAAACAAGGGTTGGCTTCTAGCAATGCCATGCTCTTCCAAAAGGATGACCTCTTTCTCTCTGAAGCCATCATCATCTGACCATTATTGCCATTACCATTATCATGATGACTGTTAACACTCCTACCATTGGCACCATCTTCATCATCACCTTCACTAGTATCACTAGCATCACCACCATCTGAAACATCACCGCTATCATCATTACCACCACCACCACCACCTCCACCATCACCACCACCACCATCACCACCACCTCCACCACCATCACCATCACCACCACCTCCACCACC
>NW_022196905.1:133346384-133352616 GCF_008632895.1 Mastomys coucha
CATCACCACCACCACCACCACCACCACCACCACCATCACCACCATCACCATCACCACCACCACCATGGTCACTATCATCTTCACCATCACCATCATCACTACAATCACAACCTTTATCATCACACCTCTGCCACCATTATTACCATCATTCCATCTTAGGAACAAACCATCTCACACACCATATATGGTATGTGAGCAACTCCTCTTGATTACTAAGAATCTCTTCCATCGGAATGCTGCTCCACAAAGCTAGCAGGTTGTCTGTGTGGCTCACGGCTCACAACATGTCATTTGTCCCTAAAGGCCATCTCGTCTGGAGGAGATGTCCACGGGATGCTTGTGGACTATGTGAGCACATCACCGTGCTGCAATGGCATAGCTCCCACTGCTGGGCATGGCTTAGAGTAGACAAGCAGATCTCTGGGAAGTTAGAGTATGATCCAGGACATCTCCCCAGCCTCAGTTTCCCTCTTCTGTGTATGTGACCAAGCATACCCCTATCTTAGAAGTTTATAGGGAGTTCCTGGTGATACAGACCCTCGTGCAGTGTGAGGGTTTGCTAGGAAATCAATGCATGTGCTTTGAAGTGCAAAGTCCAAGCGTATCAGCACAATGCTTCCTCATCCACACCTCCCTCTGCAGGCTCTGCAGGCTGCAGAACCCTTCCTACTCTCCTAGGAAGAGAGAGCAGCAAGCCAGGCACAACAGCATGCAAGTGTAATCCCAGCACTTAGAAGATCAGCTTAACTTCTAGGCAGGCCTGGTCTACAAAGCAAATTCTGAGACAGCTGTGACTACATAGTGAGACCCTGTATTGAAACTAACAACAGGAAGAAAGGAAAAAAGGAAGGAAAGAAAGAAGAATCTATATGCTCCTATCTACTATGTACACCTATGGACCCTGTCGCTGCTTGGCCACATATGGAAGAGTCACAAGCAGTATCTATTGAACATGTGAATGAATAAATGGATGGGTGGATGGATGGAGAAATGAATGATGGATGACAATGGAATTGGGACAGATAGGTGGCACAGGATAGGTGGATGGATGATGGGTGAGTGTGCATGATGAACGGATGGATGGTGGTTGTCGGAGCGATGCTGAGTGCTGGGTGGAGAGGAATGCTGGAGAGGCAGATGATGGATGGTGAATAGGACAGACAGACAAATGAATGGCTCCTACTGACTCCTCTCTCCACTGCTCGGGAGTAAGAAGCCACCTGGGGAGGAAGGAAAAGAGGGGCAGAGGTTCCTAGTACCACCAAACTGTTTAAGATCTTTCTTTTGGGTGGTCCGAGCATCCAGATGCGGCAGCTGTCCCCCTCCAGCTGTCCCCCAGCTGTCCCCCTCCAGCTGTCCCCGAGCTGTCCCCCAGCTGTCCCCCTCCAGCTGTTCCTGGGAGTCAGCCTTTTCTTTGTTTGCCCAGTTCTTAGCAACTGGTGCCTTTTCTGAAGGAGGGCATAAACCAGCTGTCACCCACAGGAGGGAAAACAGAAAGGTTGGCTCTGCAGGGAGATGCTTGCGACACAGAAGACACTCTCTGGGTGGGTTCTGGAGGGTCCTTCATTTCTTACACAGCTCCTTGCTCACAGGCCCTATTCCCATCACCCTGGCCCTGTCACAGAGCAGCCTGGTGGGCCTCCAAGGGCTAAAAACAAGGCAGCTCTCTAAAACAGCTCTGAATATAAACACAGACCCTTTGGGCACTGTGTTTCAGAAGCCCATCTCCATGAATGGCATCTCTGGGCAGGTGTGGGTGAGAGATGCTGTTGCTACCCATGTGGCATATGGGAGTGGTACGGCCAGGAGGACTGAAGCTGGGCTGAAAATTACCGTCTGGACCTGGAACATGTACCACATAGCTATAGCTGGTGGCTACGACCCCACAGAATATAATCTGAGAGGTGGGAGCTGGTAGAGCTTGGGTTGGAGCCTTTCTTTTGTAGGCCTTTAAAATTCTCTCTGCAACCCCCAAAATGTTTTTAGATAATGGTGCTGGGGAGATGGTTCAGTCAGTAAAGTACTTACCTCATATGCATGAGGACCTGAGCCCAACCCGAGAACCCATGTAAAATGTCAAGCACGATGCTGCATGCCTCTAAGTCCAAGAATTAGAGGAAAGAATGCCAGGAGGAAGAAACAGAGGGTCCCTCAGGCTCACTGGCAATCTAGCCAGTCTAGCCAGGCAGCTACTCTCAGATCCCAGTGAGAGACTTTGCCTCAAAAGCACAAGGTAGTAGGGCCAGCAAGATGACTCAGGGATAACAGGCACTTACCTCCAAGACTTATGGCAAGTTCAAACCCTGCAACACATGTAGAAGGAGAGATTTGACTCACATCGTCCTCTGGTTTCACAGGAATGTTTCAGATCTCCCTACCCTCTTCTGTCTGTCTGTCTGTCTGTCTGTCTGTCTGTCTCTGTCTGTTTGTCTCTCTGTTTTCTTCTCTGTTTACTTCTCTGCCTCTCTATCTCTCTCTCTGTCTCTCTCTCTGTCTCTCTCTTTCACACACACACACACACACACACACACAAAGAAAAGGAAGAAAAACTAAAGTGAAGGCTCCTAAGATATGACACTCAAGGTTGACCTTCTAGTTTCCACATGTATGTGCACCCACAGACATATTTATCCACACACATGACCTTACACAAGTGCGCATGCACACACGTGCACACACATACACACACACATACACACACACACACACACACACACACACACACAATGTAAGCAATCATCTTAGAAACTAAGCCGAGCCTGGCCTAGTTAGTACTACCTACTAGTAACCAGTACCACAGGAGCCTCATGTACCCAGAAACACCTGGGCAATGAGTAAGTCAAGGATGTGGGGGATAGAAGATGGGGTCAGGAGAGGATGTGGGTGCAGGTGAGCATGGGCGCCGGGTGAGCATGGCACTGGCCAGCACAAGGCTAGTCTACAAAGGATGCCCCACAAATAAACTGCTGGTGCCCAAGTCATCCTGGACACACGCATGCACACACACACACACACCAAGCTGCTCATTCCTCTGTACTGCCCAGCACCTCCACTCCTGGCAGGCACTCCTCCTCTGATGAGATGGCTTCCTCCTGGGGAGAATCTGTCCTGTGTCTCTACCCCATCCCTAGAGGAGTTTTCACACGCCAAATTCTAGCTAGCAGTTTCCTTCAGGTTGAAGCCCTGGCTCCAGGAGGTGGGGGAGGGGTGGCCCCTGAGACACCAGAGGTAAACAAAACATAAGTCTGGGAAAGTGGAAATTTCCAGGAGCCTCAAGGCCTCTCCCCAGCTTTGTAGACAAAGTAAATAGTTGCAGAGGGGATGACATTGGTGGAGGGAGAGGTTGCGGGGAGGGGGTTGGGGAGGAGATTCTTGGACCTATTGAGCTGCTTACAAATCTTTCAGAGGGCTCGGTGGTTGTTTTGCTCCTGGGTGTCTCCTAGGCTGGGTTAGGCTTTTCAGTGATGCAGCCGCTTCTGAGTCAGCCCTGCTCTTGTAAGTGACCCCTCACCCATACTCCTGCTGGTAACCCTAGTAAAGATCCATTGGTTCACCAAGCTGTCTTTGGTATAGTCTGCTTTGGTCCATTGTGGGCTCCCCATCTGGTGTGAGTACACATAGGTGCAGATGTGTTTGGTCACACACAACAAATTTGAGAGTAAAGGGGACAGTTATATCCATGATGCCATATGGATGAGTCCATGAAACCATTGGTCCAGGGTCCCTAAGGACTCTAGGTTTGTCACAGGCTTTGGGTCCACAGGCAAAGGGATGTCAGCTCTCTGTGTACGCTGCGGAGACTATGCCGCCAGTGGAAGAGGTGGTAATGTACCAGCAGCTCACCTGCCTGTGGCCAGTCTCACCAAGAATATGGGAAATAGCCTATGATGCTGGCCCAGGGAGCTGCCAGGTATCTAGGACCCACAGAAAGTCTGATTCCAGCCCTAAAGAAACCATGAAGCCTCTTGTTTCCCCGCCTAACAAGTTGGGGGGCGGGGGGGTCATCCACGTGAATGTTAAGAAGCCACTTGTGGCATGGGAACCTCTAGAGGTTAGACTGCTGAGCCCCAACTGCTGACCCCTTGCTTGGGCTTTCCTTAGAGTCTCCCTCCTTCACAGCCTGCTAGTGCATCCCTCACAAGCCACTGGACATAAGTGGGATATTTTTATACACATTGGAGCTAACAGATAGAGACAAGGGGGAAACCTGGGGTACCTAGAGGAATCAGGGCCTCTCTTCTGGGACCAGATCACCAGGAGGTTGAAAAAGGCTACAATGGCCCAGCACACCACCAGAGGACATCTTTCAAAAACCTGCAACCACGGGGCCTGGCCCTGCTGAGCTGTATAGAACAGACCCTGGGATCTGTGGGAGCTGCTTGAGAGCCTTGCAGAGGTCCTTTCCAAAGAAAGGCCCACCTCTTGCCCCTGAGGACAAGAGCAATGGGCATCCACACATCCGCACAAGTGCTGCGAGAACAGAGCCTTCTTACCCATTTTAAGGCTGCTCACTCACCTAAGAAGATGAGCTGCTCAGAGAGGGGCTTTTGGCACACTATGGAATTCTAGACATTTAAAAGACATTAAGCACTGTACTGGTAATTTTCTTGTTGTTGTGACAAAATACTTGGTAAAGGCAACTCAAGAAAGGAAGGATCTATTTTTTGCTCACATTTTCAGGGTCCATCATGATATGGAAGGCATACCCACAGAAGTGTGAGGCAGGGGTCACATTGCATTCTGCTGTGCAGTAATATCCTCCTGAAACATTTCCATCCTGGAGTGAGGCTCTTTAAGACTCAGAAACTAAACAACTTATAATTCCCAGAAAGTCCCTGAAATGTACAAGATTCAGAAAACCTTGGAGAAGTGAGTCGCTTTAAGTGATAAAACTTGCTGTGGAGAGAAGAGACTGACTTTTCTGTCCAGCTGCCTGCAAGTTATTTGGAGAGCTCCGGAGTTGCAGCAAGAGCTGTCTGTCATACATCCTGGGATAGGCTTTCCACGATGCAGCTACCTTTGAGTGGTCCCTCAAAGGGAATTCAGACCTGGGACAAGAGGCTGAGGTGCCTATTTAACACATCAAGGCAGACCTAGCCTCCAGATTCTCCCAACACATCCTGCCCTCTATGCTGAACATTCCAGCCCAGGAACTGGGCCGTCTCTTATCCAGAGGCTCTTCACTATATAAGCTAGACATTTTGGCTCTCTCTTCTCTCTTCTCTCTCTGCTCCCAGCCCCCCACTTTTCTGTCTCCTTGTCTGCATGGTGACTTCACTGACCTCCTTTGGTGAGGTCACTGAACCTGCCCAAGAATTGCCCTAATAAGTCTGTCTTTATACTTTAATTCTGCTTGAATTGGTTCATTTTGTTACCTGAGAATAGCTATCGCCTGCCCCTGTAACTCGGCACCTACGCTCCTGTAAGCAACCCCAATCAGTTCACTGGTCCACTCGGCACCTACACTCCCGTAAGCAACCCCAATCAGTTCACTGGTCCACAAAGTTGGGCTTTGATGGAATTGTGTCTTAGCTCTGCCATTGGTTGCCTATCTTGGAACAGTAGATGTTTGCTTGTAACACCCAAAAAGATCACACAAAAGTCACAGCCAGGAAGCAGAGAGAGACGACTCCGGATGTTCACTGCCTTCTTCACTCAGTCCAGGAAACCAGCCCATGAGACGGTGCCGCCCACATTCAGGGTAGGTCTTCCCACCTCAGTTAACCTAATCTACAAACCCCCTCACAGACAGGGATCTGCTCCCTAGTGATTCTAGATCCTGTCAGCTAACATTAGCTATCAATTAGGCAAGGCCACAGGCAAGATCCACAGCAAGCGTGGATGGCCATGGCCAAGAAGAGCACCTGATGCCACCACACTTCATCACTCCCAGACTCTGAGCGAATGCAGCTCTGAGGTCCTTTTCAGAAAGACTCTCCGATGACGGTGGAACAACCTTGTGGTTGCAGGGCACCACCTCCATAAGACCCACTTGCTGGAAAAGTCTGGACATGAGGAAAACTACTGTTCTCTTCAAAAGGCCATAGCTGTTCATGCAGGCAACCTCAGGTAGCCTGCTTAACCTCTGTAACAGTAACAGGCCAGCCTCAGGAAAGATACTAGGAGGCTCTTAAAGATAAAGAATACCCATTGCAGGGCCATGAAGTTCGGGCCTCTCATCCCAGATATCTGGAAGTCTGGGGCAGCAGAATGAAAAGCTTAAGGTCTACCT
>NW_022196905.1:133352626-133365532 GCF_008632895.1 Mastomys coucha
CCTGCCTAGAATCCCCCAGTGAGGAGCTGGCGTGTGGCTCAGTGGTAGAGCCCCTGCCTAGAATCCCCCAGTGACAGGCTGGGATGTGACTCAGTGGTAGAACACCTGCCTAGAATCCCCCAGTGAGGGGCTGGGGTGTGGCTCAGTGGTGGAGCACCTGCCTAGAATCCCCCAGTGTGGGATTGGGGTGTGGCTCAGTGGTAGAGCCCCTGCCTAGAATCCCCCAGTGAGGGGCTGGGGTGTGGCTCAGTGGTAGAGCCCCTGCCTAGAATTCCCCAGTGAGGGGCTGGGGTGTGGCTCAGTGGTAGAGCCCCTGCCTAGAATCCCCCAGTGAGGGGGACTCAGCAGTATGACTCAGCAGTAGAGTACTCACCAAACATGTACAAGACCCTAGGTTCAATTCCCAGTGGCTCAAAACAAGAAAAAGGAAAGGAAGGGAGGGAGAGAAGAAGGAAGAAATAAAGAGAAAAGATGGTAGAGCATGGAGCCAGTGTCATTAAGGCAGGTTTCCAACTTCAGATTCTAGTTCCCATCCAAGTCCCTGGATACAGCCAAAGACTTGCTAACCTCAGCCCAGGGCGAACCTGGCTATATGAAAAAGAAAACCGAATCTGATTCTGTAGGCTATTAAGCTTCTCTTCAAATGAGGCTTCGTATTTTTACAAAAATGCTAATTTTGTTTTTCAACACTGCCTGGAAGGGAAACACAGAGCCTCAAAGCCCTTGCCAGGCTGGAGAGGAGGAAGGGGGTCGAGAATGCGCCCAGCAGCGGGAGCCAGCTCCCTTGGCTGCGTATGACTCGGCAGACTGCGTGTTTTTCCCATCACCTGAGGCCCAGAGCCAATTTGTGCAAAAACAAGCTGCAGAGATAGGCGGGTGGGAGGAAGTGAGACCACACAGATAACAGGAGACAGCTGTGGGAGCCGCGCTCAGGCCAGAGGCCGGGAGATTTTAATTAGAGAAGCAGAGAACCGAGCTACTGGGTGACGCACCTGGCAGCCCTTCTGTTGGCTCAGGTAATGAGGCCCCCAGCCGAGGACCCAACACATGCAGCAAACACACAATGTTACCTAATTACCATGCTGCTTGGCTCCCTAGGGCTCAGTCATGCTCCCTCTTGGGGCACCCATCAAACACCTAGAAAGGAACAGGATGGAGCCCCAAGAGTCTCCACCTTCCTCCCAGAGCATCCCAGAGCTTCTGAGTACCCCTGGGAGCTACATTTTGAGGATGCTGGGACTCTGGCCAAGCAGTAACT
The DNA here is from genome assembly GCF_008632895.1 of Mastomys coucha. Classification (NCBI taxonomy): domain Eukaryota; kingdom Metazoa; phylum Chordata; class Mammalia; order Rodentia; family Muridae; genus Mastomys; species Mastomys coucha. The sequence continues at coordinate 133,353,885 of NW_022196905.1, forward strand.
GTCCCACCTCAGTAGGAGGGGTGAGGGTCTGCTTGGCCCCTGATGGAGACAAGCAGAAGGGTGCACTTGTTGCCACACTGAGGCACGTGCCAAGAGCATGTTGACTGCACAGAGGGATCACGAGGGGGCAGGAGGTGGGGAGGTAGGACACTTGATGCTGGCTGGTCCCAGAGTGAGGGGCAAGAGCCTTCCCTAGACTGGGCTCTGGAGATTGTTCTTTCTGAGCATGGGTGTCTCAAAGACCACAGCAGCCTGCCAGGTAACTGAGGCCCTGGATAGAGCTGCAAATGACCTCCTGATGTGGTCTCGTGGTGACAATGGCAGATTCCTGAGTGCTGAGTCACAGTGGGGTGGAGGGTGGGGGAACTGGACTGGCTGCGAGTACATTTGGCAGCAGGACCAGTCTCTGAGGAACGAAGAGAAGATCTAGGGAGAAGCCTACTGATGGTTGCCACCTTGCCACCCACCCAAAGGACTGAGAGAATAGACGGAAGTGTTGTAATGACGATGGCAATTATGGTGACAAGTGACGGTGGTGGTGATGGGGCTGGATAGATGATGGCTTAGCTGTTAAGGGTAATTACGGAAGCCAGGCACAGTGATGCACAGCTTTAATCTCAGCACTTGGTGTATAAAAAGAGGCAGGCAGATCTCTGAGTTTGAGGCCAACCTGGTCTACAGAGCTAATTCCAGGACAGGGAGGGCTACACAGAGAAACCCTGTCTCAAAAAAACAACACATAACAACAACAACAAAAAAGAATAAATAACTGCTCTTGTAGAGGACAAGAGTTCTATTCCCCAATCCCATGTTGTGGGGCTCACAATCGCCTCTGACTCTAGCTCATGAGGATCCAATTCCTCTGACTTCCACAGGCACCTTCATGCACATATACTCATACTTACATAGATTGGCTTAATTTTAATTTAAAATTTTAGAGATGGTGGTGATGATGGTGCCGATGTTGGCAGTGGTGATGGTGGAGATGGTGAGGATGAAGGTGATAGTGGGGATGGTGGGGATGATGGAGGTGATGGAGGTGGTGGGGATGGTGGGGATGATGGGGATGATGAGGATGGTGGGGATGAAGATGATGGTGGGGATGATGGTGATTGTTGGGATGATGGAGATGGTAGGGATGATGGTGATGATGAGGATGGTGGGGATGAAGGTGATAGTAGGGATGGTGGGGATGATGGGAATGGTGGGGATGGTGGGGATGAAGATGATGGTGGGGATGATGGTGATTGTCGGGATGATGATGATGGTGGGGATGGTGGGGATGATGGTGATGATGAGGATGGTAGGGATGAAGGTGATAGTGGGGATGATGGTGATGAGGAGGATGGTGGGGATGAAGATGATGGCGGGGATGATGGGGATGACTGTGTTAATGGAATGCAATGGAGAGATGGTGATACCAATGCTGATGGTGATGACTGTAACAATTATACACATATGGACTTTGCTGTATAGTAGGTCTTCTTAACTTTACTTGACATTGAAACCCAGAGAATATCATCACAATCACAATGTACACAACTCTCTCCAAAGACATTTTAACATACCCAAAGTTGTGTCTACGTGATCTACATCATATGTGCATGTGCCACTATCTATCTCAGCACCATTTACTGGGGCCTGTCTCAGGAGCCCATCACCCACCAGGGCATATGGAAGTCACCTCAGGATACAGGGACCCCCACATAGTGAGTGTTCTGAAGATGCTCCTAGCAGCAGGAGTCAGCTCTCTTGGCTGTACATACCCAGAATGCTCAGTGTCCTCATCCCCATGCAGGTGGTAGAGAGAGGATGAGGTGACCTATTGTCATGGAGATGCTACAGGCTCTGCTTCTGATGTGCGGTGCTGCCTTCGGCAGAGGACAAGAGAAGAAACAGAAGCCACAAGTTCAAACCTTGGGCAAAAGCCCAGAGAGCCTTCAATAGGCACCGACTAGAAACACGATTGTCTTATCAGCTAAGCATCAACTTGTGTGTATACACATGTGCATGTGTGTGTGTGTACATGTGTTAGTGTAAGTGTACGTGTGTGTGCATGTGAGTGTGTGCATGTGCATGAGTGTGCGTGCGCATGGTGGGTGAGCGTATGTGTATAAGTGTGTGTGTGAGTATATGTGTGGGAGTATGTGTGTGAGTGTGTGAGTGTATATGTGTGAGTGTATGTCTGTGACACACACACGTGTATATATGAGGACATAGCTGTACGCATATGTATGGAGGCCCACAGTGATTTCAGCTGCTGTTTCTCTGCTTCTGTCCGTCTTTCCTGTCTGGCTTAGGGCTGACCAATTAGGCTAGGCTGGCCAGCTGCCCCAAAGATCCACCTGTGTCTACCTTCCTCTGCTGAGATTACAAGCATGTGCAACCACGCTTGCCTTTTTTATGTGGATTCTAGGGATTGAACTCAGAAGTGCTTTAGCAACTGAGCCGTCTCCCAAGTCCCATCATCCTCTTCTAAATAAAAGGACTTAACTCAACATCATCTTTCTCCTTTCCAAACGAGTGTCTTTGGTACAGCTTAGGAAAACTCAAGATAAACTGACACAAGCAAAACTGCTCAGCCCCTGACAATGAGCTTGTCCTGAATCTGAATCTGAATGGAGATGCCATCAGGAAAGGAGGTGCGCTCACCCTGCAAGCAGACCCCATAGGGAAGGGCAGACATCGCTCACTTCACTCCACCCATGTGGGGAGAGAGGAGCCCCAAGGCCAGGGCCCAAAAACTGCAGTCTTGGAACTCTGCTCCTGCCAAACCGCATCGAGCCAGACAGAGCTGCTAAAAGCCTGGCTTCAAGAACACAGGGAAGGCAGTTCTGGAAGCTGCACAGAGCAGCATCATGTGAGAGATCAGAGATGAAGCCTCCCTGCCTGTTCCCTCAGGACTACTTCCCGAGCCAGCTCCCTGGCCAGGAACCAGAGTGTACTGTGTACATATGAAAAGTGAGTTTTCCTCTGTGGAAAACAATACACCTGAAGCAGACACACATACCACGCATGAGCCCCTGCTTCCCAGGCCAGCTTTGCAAAGAGATGTCATTACCCTAGCTATCTGCCTCCTCAGCTTCATGGTCGATTGGCTGGAGATCCCACAATTCCAGAGCGTTATCAGTGATCAGACAGAGCAGGACTTACTGCCTACAGTTATGACAGAGAGCAGGGCTGGAATGAGCCACGTACCCACAGCATGCCCACAAAGGCTGAGTTAGGCCAGGTATGGTATCCCTACCTACGACCCCAGCCATCAGAAAGCTGAGGCAGGAGAATAACAAGTCCAAGGCTTACCTGAGCTGCATAATGAGACCATGTCTCACAAAGGCAGAAAGGAGCTGGGGAGATTGTTTGGTGGGTAAAGTGCTTAATGTGCAAGCACAAGGACCTGAGTTCGAGTCCCCAGTCCCATAGTAATGCCTGGGTTCACACAGGAATATTGATAAGTCCACAAGGCCCCACTCCTCGATGTAGAACCACAGTAGATGGCTGGTAAGAGAGGGAACATCAGTCTTCCTAGGGAATGAGCCCCCTAACAGGTTATCCAATCCTATGTGGACAGCCCTAAATATATGTACCTATGAGTAATGCTAAATGGACTGTAAGTGTGTGTGTGTGTGCGTATGTGCGTGTGTGTGCTCGCATATGTAAAATAAATACAGAAGAAGCAATCATCAGTCCTAGAGGGAACAAGGGAAGGAAGGAGTTGGAGGGGAGAAAAGAAGGGGTGTAAATGATGTAAATATAGTGTACCCATGTGTGAAATTTTAAAATAGTAAAAATGAAAATTTAAATTTAATTACACACTTGAAATTAGTCCTGTAGAGGCAGACAGATTGGACCCTCAGGCTCACTGGCTGTCCGGCTTAGACTGAGTAGTGATTTTAGGCCAATTAAAGATCCTGCCTCAGAAAAACAAGGTAGATCATGCCTGAGGATGACACCTTAAATTGACCTCTGATTTTTACAGGCACACACCCACACAGGCATGTGCACACATGTACTTGCACATGCACAAGAATATGTCCCTATACATACACAAAAAGAAGAAAAAGAAGATGAGGAGAAAGAGGAGCAGTAGACAGCCTGTCTATGTGGCAATCCACCATGGGATGGGTGACTTCTTATCTAAGGAACAGAAGGGAGACTTAGAGGTGCCCATGAAGACCCATACAGAGTCAAGCAAGAGTCCTGGGATAGTCTCCAGACAGCTATCTATCACCTTGAACCCCTCTCTCTGCACCTGCTGAGGTTTTAACCATGTGAATGTCACACTCATTCAAAGTCAAATTTCAATCGACACTGTAAACAGATGCATAAACTCAGTTTAAAACCAAGTACAAACCTGGAAAGATGGGGCTGTCAGGAAAGAGCTTGGATTTCGCAAACACATAGTCCAGAATTCAGTCCCTGGTTCCTAAGTAAGAAGCTTGTAATGACGGTGGATTCAGGAGGCAGAGACAGGTGCATCCCTAGGACTTGCTGGCCAGGCAGTCAGTATACCCTAATCAGCAAGTTCCAGGTTCAGTAGAGATTGGGTTTCAAAACACAAGATGGATGGGAGGAGTGACCCCACAGTTTACCTCTGGTACACATACACATGCACATGCATGTGGGCACACACATACACAAACACACACAGAGGTACAACACTTCAGTCAACTGCTGACCTGGTGACCAGCGAGAGCTATTGCCCCAAACACTGCTCCCAGCTAGATGAGGGAATCCTGTGACCTCCATGGCCAATCACCATGAACTAGCACCAGAAGCAAGAATTGCTTTTCTCAACACTTCCAAGAACTCAGAATCAAGACATGGAACCAAGACATCTAGACTGCCTCCCCCACGCACTAGGAGAAACCCTTCCTTCATCTCCATTTCGTGTGATGCTAGGCATCCATGTCTGGTCACCACAGGACTCTCATCTCCACTTCTGTCGCAGGTAGACCCTGCATGCATTCCAATTGTCTCTCACCTCCTCCTCACTAGGGCACATAAGCCACTTAGAGTCACCTAGAAAATCCAAGGCCATGCCCACCCATATCCTCAAGTGTAGCAGAAAGCAGTCCTTAGAGCCAAACTGGCACCAACTTCATCACTGTCTTAGGGTTTTACTGGTGTGAGCAGACACCACAACCAAGGCAACTCTTACAAGGACAGCATTTAATTCGGGCTGGCTTACAGGTTCAGAGATTCAGTCCATTATCATCAAAGCAGGAACATGGCAGCATCCAGGCAGGCACAGTGCAGGAGGAGCTGAAAGCTCTATACCTTCATCTGAAGGCTGCTAGCAGATTACTAACTTCCAGGCAGCTAGGGTGAGGGTCTTATAGCCCACACCCATAGTAACACACCTACTCCAACAGAGCTACACTTTCTAATAGTGCCACTCCCTCGTCCAAGCATATACAAACCATTATATTCACCTTGTATGTGTCTGTTTGTAAGTGTCTGTCATGATCTTGCCTGTGGACTGGTAATGTCCCTTTGAGAAAAAGAGAACTGTGAGTCACTGAATACCCATCTGAGGTTCCAGTTGTTCCTCCTGGCCATCTGTGTGTGGTCTGCCCTCACTGTGTAATGTCCGGGTTATCGGGAATGATAGGATAGAGAAGGTTATGAGGGGGCTCCATAGCCCAGTAAGCTCAGTGAATCCTCAGGGGGGCTTTGGTGCCATTGAACTTTGTCACTGGAACTTGTTTTGTTTTTAAAAAGAATTATAAGCCAGCACATGGGAGGCAGAAGCATGCAGATTTCTGAGTTGGAGGTCAGCCTGGCCTTCCAGGACAACCAGGGCTACATAGAGAAACCCTGTCTTTAAAATAATAATAATAATAATAATTTATTTTATTTTATTATTTTATATACTATATATATATGTGTGTGTGTATATATATACATATATATATATATATATATATATATATATATATATATATATGAGTACACTGTAGCTATCTTCAGACACACCAGAAGAGTGCATCAGATCCCATTACAGATGGTTGTGAGCTACCATGTGGTTGCTGGGAATTGAACTCAGGAACTCTGGAGGAGCAATCAGTGCTCTTAACCACTGAGCCATCTCTCCAGCCATATTTTTTTAAGGCAGGGTTTCTCTGTGTAGCCATGACTGTCCTAGAACTTGATCTGTAGACCAGGCTGGCCTCGAACTCACAGAGATCCACCTGCCTCTGCTTCCTGAGTGCTAGGATTAAAGGAGGGTGCCAACACAGCTGAGCTGTCACTAGTGGGTAGATAGTGTTTACATCTCCCAAGGGAAGGACTCTCCCCACATCAATTAATCACATCTCCTGTCCTTCTGTGCCATACGAAAGAGCACTCTCAGGTCCCGATATTGGCTCATGAGTACCTACCAAACCAGGGCAGGACCACACTCTTTTTCTAGTCACCACTATCGAATCCCTGACAGAAGCAACTTACGGGAGAAGCTGTTCATTTTGGCTCACAGTCAAAGGGAGCCTGCTTCTCATGGCAAGGAAGACAGAGTGACCTGGGTGGATCTATGCACCGTGGTGGGAGCTTATGGTAAATATGTTTACATGTCAATAGATCAGAAAGCAGAGAACATGAACCAGAAGTGGGATGAAGCTATGCAAACCCCCAAAGCCCACCCTTAGAGACCTACAATCATGCCTCAGATCTTATAGCTTCTACTAAGTTCCACAATAACAACACCAGCTGAGGATCAAGAGTTCAAATACATGAGGACTGGCAAGATGGATCGGCAGTAAAGGTGACCCTGCTGCCATGCCTAGTGACTTGAGTTCAGTTCCCAGAACTCACACAGTGGAAGGAAAGAAACAATTCCTGAGATAGCTCAGCTGGTAAGAGCACTGACTGTTCTTCTGAAGGTCCTGAGTAAAAATTCCAGCAACCATATAGTGGCTCACAATCACCCATAATGAGATCTCACACCCTCTTCTGGTATGTCAGAAGACAGCTACAGTTACTTATATATAATAATAAATAAATCTTTGGGCCGAAGCTAGCAGGGACTGAGAAAGCAGAGTTGACCCGAGTGAGTGGAGGTCCTAAAAAATTCAATTCCCAACAACCACATTGAAGGCTCACAACCATCTATACAGCTACAGTGTACTCATTTACATAAAATAAATAAATCTTAAAAAAGAAACAATTCCTGAAAGTTGTACTCTTACACAAATGTGCATAACATGTGCATATTTAGATAGATAGATATCCAGATAGATAGATAGATAGATAGATAGATAGATAGATAGATAGATAGATAAATGTAAAACTGAATAAAATGCAAACCAAAGAGTTGGGACGCATGAACTTGTAAGTAGAGAGCATTTCACATTCAAATGCTAGCAAAGCAGCCTATGTTGGGTAATGTAGACAAAAACATATGGAGCTGAAGAGATGATTCAGCGGTTGAGATCACTGTCTGCTCTTCCAGAGGACCCGGGTTCAATTCTCAGCACCCACATGGCAGCTCATAACTATAACTCCAAGATCTGACACCCTCAGACATACATGCAGATAAAACATCAATGCACATAAAATAAATAAATTACTTTTAAAAAAAACATATAGCTTTTGAGTCAGGGTCTCATGTCATCTAGACTGACTTTGGACTAGCTATGCAGCGGAAACTATCCCTTGAACTTCCGATCCCCTGCCTCCACCTTCAATTGTTGGGATTACAGGTGTCCACCACCATGCCTGGTTTATGGGAAACTTACAACAAGCATTTTATCCATCAAACCAGGGTCTTGCTTATGTTCTAGATTGCCTTGAACTCATAGCAATCCTCCTGCCTCTGCTACAACCAGATAAAACTTTCTGGTTTTTTTGTTTTGTTTTTTTTGTTTGTTTTGTTTTGTTTGTTTGTTTGTTTTATCACTTTATACAGTGAACTTCCCAAACATAGTGCTGGACCCTTCCTGCCTCACAGGTTTCTCTCCCTGAAGTAATGACTTCCTTCCCACTCTGCTTGTCTTACAGTTTCAAAGAAGGCATGGCTAGCCCAGGCATATGAAAGATGCTGGAACATTCAGGCACAGGATCAGGAGCACAAAGGGTAGTCCACGACTCTGCCTTTCTACAAGCTTCAGTATGTGAAAGCTGTGACTCTAGAGTCCATAGCTGAGAGAGGTGGCTCAACTCTCCCCAGGACCAGGGACACAGCTCCTGCACTGGTCCAGAGGAGTACACAGGTCTGTATGGTGGTTAACTCGTGAGCCCACAGACAGAAAAGCCAGCATCCCCCTTACTCCCCACATGGTTCGGCCAGGAGCAGGCATGTAAGCCCCAGTGCCTACCTTCTCTCGTTGTCATCCAGGTGAGAAAAGAGCACGTTCTTGGAAATGGCCTTAGCCAGTGCAGTCATGGTCTTATAATCCTTAGGAATGACCTGTGGAAGAGACAAGGCTCAGACCTTTTAGCTCTGAGGACAGAGCTAGCTCCCCAAGCTGTTGCTAGAAACTAAGAAACCATCCAGCCTGGAGCTACTATCCGTCCGTCCTCATGGCCCTAGTATCAGGTCATGCTATAAAAAAAAAAAAAAAAAAAAAAAAAAAAAAGAAAGGAAGGAAGGAAGGAAGAAAGGAAGAAAGAAAGAAAGAAAGAAGGAAGGAAAGAAAAGAGCAGAAGGAAATGCCATGTATACTTAAAGTTAATTTTTTTTAATTATATTTATTGATTGATTGAGGTAGGGCTCATGTACCATAGTGTTCAGACAGAGGTCAGAGATCAACCTACAGGAAGCAGTTCTCTCTTTCCACTAAATAAGTTCTAGGTACCTAATTCAAGTCCTTAGGTTTGGTAGAATGCATATTTACCTGCTGAGCCATCTTGCCAGCCCACCTTTAGACATTTTTTCTTTAAATAAATAAAAAACAAGAAAGAAGCATAGGCATCGTCTAGTGGAGAGTTTGGAATTGTTTGGGACCTATGAGTCTTTGGAGCTTCGGAGCCACCTAGAAAGTGCCAGAAGACAGAACCTTTGGCAATTTTTTTTACTCTCACTGAATTTGTAGAGAGATGATAAGCAGTTGTTTAAAGATTAGAAGGCTGTGGGTGTGGCTCAGTGGTAGAGCACCTACCTAGAATCCCCCAGTGAGGGGCTGGCATGTGGCTCAGTGGTGGAGCTCCTGCCTAGAATCCCCTAGTGAGGGGCTGGGGTGTGGCTCAATGGTAGAGCCCCTGCCTAGAATCCCCCAGTGAGGGGCTGAGGGTATGGCTCAGTGATAGAGCCCCTGCCTAGAATCCCCCAGTGAGGGGTTGGGGTGTGACTCAGTGGTAGAGCCCTGTCTAGAATCCCCCAGTGAGGGACTGGGGTGTGGTTCAGTGGTAGAACATCTGCCTAACATGGGTGAGACTCTGGATTTGATGGCCAATATTGGAAACATAAAATAGCATCTTAAGGACCTTCACTGTAACTATACCCAAGGCAACATGAACACAGTAAGTGGGAAAAGAGGTCAAGGGGTGAGTGTGTACCACTAGGAGAGGTGTCCAGTGTCTAACAGCTGTCTGAGCTGTGGCATACACTGGGAACCCAGGACCTATTTCAAAGGAGCTACGGGTTCCTGTCTGGGTAAAATGGGAGAAATCCTGAGTAGGGATGGAAAGTGCAACGATTTCCTTGTGGTACAAATGCAGGGAGGCTTAGTAGGTCATGGAAGATCTCCATCCATCCACGGTTGCCCGGCCATGAGGCAATCTTATGACCTCAGAGCCTGTGAACCCATCCCTTACAAAATACCTCTGGCAAACTGGACTGAGGTTCTTTAAAAAAGCTACTCAAGGTCTAGCAGACTCTACAAAAGAATTATAAACATGGTACCTACACTCACGTCCCTCACACTGGCAGCTTGCAGAAATGAGGCACGTTTGTTGCAGTTTGGGTCTGCTTTTGTTTAGATTTATGGTACTAGGTATAGAATACTGGACATCACTCACGGAAAAAGGGCTCTACCACTGAGCCACATTCCAGCCCCTCACTGGAGGATTCTAGGCAGGTGCTCTACCACTGAACCACACCCCAGCCCTTTACTGGGGGATTCTAGGTAGCTGCTCCACCACTGAGCCATGCCCCAGCACTTTACTACATGATTCTCTGCAAACATTCTGCACTGTGCCATGACCCTTACCCACTGAACTTTGAGAGCCCTACTGGATCCACGATGGATAAGCACCATCCATGTTTTAATGTGATCCCTTTAGCTTTCCTGTATGATCTCCTGTCGCAGGAGACAGGTTGTCAGGTGACATTCAGTGTCCTACCACTTTGGTCTCCTCCAATCTGTCACGTGTCTCACAGTTTCCCCTTGACACTATGCTCCACAAGTACTCTCTTCATACAGCCCCTTACTCTGGGACTGTCTGAAGCTTTGCACAAAACTAAACCAGAGCTCTAGGGATGGAAAAGACCACAGAAGGCAAGCACCCTGAGGAGTTTGTTTGTGTTGATCTTGCTCTGTAGCCCAGGCTGCCTGGATCATGGACATTAATCATCATACCCAGCAGCTCCCTAATTGATTTTATCATAATGCCAATCTTAGTTTTTATCATCTCCTCAAATGGTATTAAACCCAGAAGAGGGCAGCAGTGGGGATTTAGAGGCTGTGGCGTTTCTGTTTTTCAAGATGAGAAACATTCCATATGCTGAAAGGGGTGGCGGCTGCCTAACACTGTGAATGACCAACGCCACCTAGCTGTGCACATAAAAGTGGCTAAGATGGTGCACCAGGCTGAGCTGTGCCTCCCAGGTTGCTGTTGTGGGGTCCCCGAAGCGTCCTAGTGGGTAGATTTGCAGACCAGGCATGTACGAGTGGTTGGGTTATTGAGGAGTAAGGGTAGAGTACAGGCTTCATAGCTTAGTGCCCTTAATAGAGACTGGAAGGCATGAAGCAGGACAGAACCGCAGCCCGTGCTGTTCTGAAGAACCCCAGTCCTCTTCTCCCCAAACCTGTTCAAGTCCCAGAACTATGAGGAGCTGCATTTGAGCCACAAGAGCCACATCAAACACTGCTTGTCTCATGGTGCCTTACACTATGGTGACAATAATCCCACCTATGACCAAGTCTCCTACTCCATGTGACCCCATGCCCTGGCTACATAGGGGATCGAATCCCCAGGACTGACAGGGACATCCAGGTGTGTGTGGACATGTGCTGGGGTTCTTTACCTTCCTCACGTAGGAGACGGCATCTTCTTCAGTGTAGACTTCAGCGCTCACACCTCCCCGCCGGCGACGCGCCTTCACCACGGGATTTGGAGGTGTTGGGGAAATCTCCTCATCGTGGGAATCACATTGGGAGTTTGACTTCTGCCGAGCCAGGATCTGCCTGTTTTCTTCCTGTGAGAGAAGAAAGAGAGAGTGAGAAATTGACTGTCACCTGAGTCTGATGGGAGACTTGTCATCCTGGCTACTCAGGAAACTGAGGCAGGAGGATCAGAAAATTCAAGGCCAGCCTGAAGGTGAGACCCTTGTCTCAAAAGTCAGAGGGAGCCAGGCAGTGGTGCCACATGCCTTTGATCTCAGCACTTAGAAGGCAGAGGCAGGTGGATTTCTGAGTTTGAGGCCAGCCTGGTCTACAGAGTGAGTTCCAGTACAGCTAGGGCTATACAGAGAAATCCTGTCTTGAAAA
>NW_022196905.1:133365677-133395813 GCF_008632895.1 Mastomys coucha
GAAGAAGAAGAAGAAGAAGAAGAAGAAGAAGAAGAAGAAGAAGAAGAAGAAGAAGAAGAAGAAAGTCAGAGGGATGTAGTTCAGTGAGTGGTAGAGCCCTTGCCTAGAATCCCCCAGTGAGGGACTGGGGGGGGGGTGACTCAGTGGTAGAGCCCTTGAGGGGCTGGGGTGTGGCTCAGTGGTAGGGTTTTGGTTTAAACTCCCTCAGTGAGGGGCAGGGCCATAGTTCTGTGTTAGACTGTTGGCTTAGCATGTCCAAGGTCCTGTACCCAGTACTGCCAAGACAAGAAAAGATAAGACCATACCAGAAAGCAACTGTCAGAGCATAACCTAGCCTGAGAGTTGTGTATATATAGACAAGGTCTCCAAGGTCTTCAGAGTGAAACAAGGGACTTACAGTTCACCCCACAAGCTCCTAATCATCATCACCCCTGGAGGAGGACCCTTCACCCTCAGATACCATTGATGTCTTGTCTCTTACATCTCCTGGAGATGAAAACCATGGCCAGCTATAGGGTTAGCCTATCTCTCTACCATCCCTCCCCAGACAATGGTTCCTCTCCTGCCAGGCTCTGGGCATCTCCACATTCCCTTGCTCATAACTGGGCAACTCTGCCAGCAATGTCTCTCACCCCAGACCCTACATTTCTGTATTGAAAAAGTTTGTTCATGAGCCTGATCCTGGTGCCTGATGCCAACCTCTCATATTCTGTGGCCACCATTGAGTATCTAACACCCAATGGGGAGCTCTACCCACCCTGTACCGTGGTCTTCAGCCCATAGTCAACAGGACCTATCTCTGGTACCTTACTCAGCTCCTACCATATGAGTATTCATTGTTCCCTCTGATGGTTGCTCTGCCCCAGGGCCATTTCCCTTGCTGTTCTGGCATCCAGGCATGCCTAGAGCTCTCTCTATGTGGTCCCAATTCCCATCCTGAGGTCTGTGTCCCATCATTACTTAAACTTCAGTGACATACTGTTACAAGCCAGATGGTCTTCCCTCTCCAAATTCATGTCCACCTCAAACCTCACCAGGAAAAGACATTTCTCCACCAAAATGTGTCTAAGGATGGAATTAAACAAGATCACAGACAGCCTCACAAATCCAGTGGGAACGCATCTGTAAAATCTGTAAGATATTGAGACACAGGAGAGACCACAAGAGGATGGAGACAGAGATTGGAACAACACACCTACAAGTTCTACTGTGGGCCACTAGAGGCATGGGTGGCAAGAAGGACCCTTCCCAGACCCTTGGGAGGACCACAGACCTGTGATGACTATCCTCAGAGTCATGACCTCCACAGTGCTAAGACTGCCTCAGAGACTCAGTACTGGTTTAGGAAAAACAGAGACGTATTAGAGAGCTGTACCCTCTACCCCTACCCCCAGGTAACACAGGGAGGCCCAGGAAGGCAGTGCCTGCACAGACTTGAGTCTGTCCTTCTTTGTTTATGACAGCCCCACCATGATCTCAATAGTGGTCACCCTCCCCCGAACCTCCAGAGAGGGGTCTCAACTGTGGGAGATGCTCAACATGAGCCCCAATTCCACAGGAAGAAGTGAAGGCCAGAGAAGGTTGGCCATCCTTCTAACCATTTAAACTCCTCCCTTCCCATTCTGGACTCATAGCTCTCTCAACAACCCCACCCAAAGCCCTTTTAGCACCTTGAATGGCTCCCCTCTGGTGGCATGAGCATCTGGCTCAGCCAGGAGTCTTCCTGGTAGAACAGAATGGCAAGAAGTCCTTCACTCTTCTTAGAAAGGTGTGTGATCATTGTACAACACATTAGCTTCACCTCCCATCCTCCATCAACTGGAAATAGTAAATGAGACTTTCTAGAAATGAAGAGTTTTATAAGGTTTTTTTTTTCTGATTTTTGTTTGTTTGTTTTGTTGTTGTTGTTTTGCTTTATTTAATCATTTTTTGAAGTGGTAACAATGCATCCTAGGGCTTGACATATGCTAAGTAAGATCTCTACCACTGAGTCATGCTCCAGTCTAGGCAGGTGTTGAACATCCCAGCCATGCCTCTACCCCTGTGTTTGCTTTTATATTGAAACAGGGTCTCACTACATTGTCCATGTTGGTCTTGAACTTATAATTCTTCAGCCTCAGCCTCAGGAATAGCTGGGATTACTTCTCATCCTCTTCCCCACAACCCTCGTGACTCCTCTTGGCTCTTGGTATACCCTCAATCCAGAGCCCTTCCTGTACCATCAACATGATGGAGTCTTCTACCAGGATGGAGGCTCATGGATTCTCCTGAGCAATGGGCATGGAGCTTAGATGGACTAGCTGCCTTCTCACCAGTGCCTTCTAATAGCCCCAGAGAGAGTCCACCCAGTGCAAGAGTGACACCTTGGCTCCTAGATACCTGTCTTCAGGTGCACAGAATGAAGGATCCTGAAAAACGACTGCCGTGTCGGGAGAACCAAGGCTGGGTCCCTTACTGTGATCCTGAACCTCCTGCCATGACTTTAAAAAAGAAAAAGTCCTTTCAAACACGCAGACACAAGAAAGAGGCTGGCTATGTGAGAACTCAAGGTGCCTTAGCTTCCCGCTGGCTGTGAGGTCTGTAACAACCCAAGCTGTCCCATGGACCTGTGAAAAATGAGAGCCAGGACTAGGGGTGCGGTTCAGATAGGGTGCATGCTTTCAGAAGACCCTGCCATATAAAGTCCTATCCCTGTGTCCTATCCCTGGCACCAGATAAAGCAGAGTACCTGCAATCCCACTACTCAGGACCATCAGGGGTTCAATGACAGCTCCTACTACATAGCAAATTCAGAGCCAGCTTGTGACAAACAAAACTGGCCCTACTGTGAGAAATTCTGCTGACTGCCATTTGACTTTTGTCCTGGGAGTAGGAATCAGCATAAGAGACCTTGTCAAACAGACTTGAGCAGCTGTGGCTCCACAGGGGATGCTAGGTGTCAGCAAAGGCCCACCAGCATTGTCTAGAACCCCCAACCTCCTCTTGCTAACATGTGACTGCTGGGGCCCACTCCTCACAGAGGTGGGTGCAACAGCCTGCCTGTGGCTCTAACGAAAGAGCCCATATCTCCACCTAGCAGCATGGCCAGGAAAAGGAGCCCATCACCCACCATGGAGCCTCATCCCCAGTGACTGGCTGAATCTCAATGTTTCAAATCAGCGGATCCTGAACACCCAGCCAGGAAACCACAAAGAATGTTCAGTGCAGTTCTACAAAGCTGTTTAAAAATATCTTTTATAGAATTTCCCGCAAGAAGACAGCAGGTGGGTGAGACTCCTCCCCTCCCTCCAGACACTCCACGCTAACGATAGTACATTAAATATGCACATATATAAATCCACGCCGCCAAGGAGAATGGGAGAGCCGCCATCAAAAGGCTTTAGGAGATTCCTAGAAAAAGGACAGCCAACCCAGGCGTGGGATCCAGGACAGACAGGGGCTTCCTTAGCTTCAGGAAAGGTGTGCCCTGTAGAACCCCTGGAACACAGTGGCAACCACAGCAGACCCCAGATGAGGAAGACAGGACCAAAGCCCAGCCCCTAGGCAGGTCCAGCTCCACGGGCCCTCATTGCTTCCCTTGGCTTAGCCTTCATTATGGAAATGTTCAAAATAATACAAAAATATGACTTACCAAACACCCAGAGCCCAGACTTACCCAACATCAAAGGAGACCCACTCCTCCACTCCCTCCTTAGTCACACATGCATGAAGAGAACCTAAGATGCTACCACATAATTTGAAGAAGCAACCATGTCACTGGAAAAATGAAATTCTGCCTGCCAGTTTGTGGACATAAATAGCATCAAAATAAATAACGTATTCCAGAAAGGATTTCTCCACCATCACATACTTCAAAGCCAGGCTTCGTGAGGAAGGATGATGGTTTATCCAGTGTGACAATTTATATTAAAGGATATCAAGCAACACATCTAGTGGGTGGCCCTTCCGTGCTTGTGAGAGCCCTGCTCTGCATGAACCCAGAATCCTCATCTCCCCCTCTACGTTGGAAGGTGGAAGCCCAGTTTGGGGAAAACCCCAGGTAAAGTTGGGCACAGTAGAACATACCTGGGTGTCCTCCCAGCACTGGGGAGGCTAAGGCAGAAACACCATGGCTTTGAGGGCAACCTGAGTTAGGCAAGACCCTATCTCAAAGAGCAAATGGTAGAGTTAAGAATGTATGTCAGCAGAGTATTCATTTGGCATGCTTGAAAGCCTGGGTTTGACTTCCCAGCAGCCTCATAAGCAGAGAGTGGTAGTGCACACCTATAATCCTAGCCATCCAGAAGGTCTGTTCTACATGGTGAGTTCTAGAACAGCCAGGGATATGTGGTGAGACACTGTCTCAAAATCCAAAACAAAAAGCAAGATAAACAAAAGAAAAGAAAATGCACAGGTACAGACAGGGGCTCCAAGAACAAGTTATATTCTTGTAGGAAACATCTGGATTACAGGACATTCCAACACTCCTACCTCCACCCCATTCTGCCACAGGGGTCCCTGAGGGCAGCTATAAGGGAAGCTTCCACCCATGCCCATGAGATGAAGGCTGGACCTCCCACAACACCAATAAGAGGCTGGCTCACCAGCCCTATACTATGAGTGTAGCCCTCAGCATGTGGCTGATTCATTTCTCTCCCATACCTTCCACTGGCACTGGCTACCTCATCTCACTCAGAACCTGGCACTCTAGAACCTCAGGCCAAGTGACATCATCACAGTGTCCTGTTACCTTGACAACCAACCTCAGCATCTTGAGATGGCTGCCATTCTCTTATATCTCTCTCCATTGCCAGCACCAGAACAGATCAACAATTAGTCCTGGAAATGCCTTGTATGCTCAGAGAGGTCATTGTTGGGTTGTGTGTATGTGCTTGTGGAGGTCAGAGGACAACCTGAACTCTTGCTCTCAGGTGCTTTTCACTGGATTTTTTTGTTTTGTTTTGTTTTGTTTTGTTTTCTGAGATGGTGTTTCTCCCAGGCCTGGAACTCTCCAAGTAGGCTAGGCTGGCTGCCCAGCAAACCTAGCTGCCTCAGCCTCCCCTGTGCTGGTTCAAAAGGGCCCACTGCCTTGCCTAGCTTCTTTTTAAAAAATATATATGTATATTAATATAAATACATATTCAAATACATAAATATGCAAATATATGTTTAAACACAGAGATATATAAATATATTTAAGTAAGATATGTGTAGATATATTTAAACATAAATATGTGAATATAAATATATATTTAAATACATAAGTATGTTAATACATATTTAAATAGATGAATATATGATTATAAATATATTCCTAAATACATAAATATGTGAATATATATATGGAGTCTGGGGATTGATCTCAGGTCCTCATATTTACAAGCATTTTTATCAACTGAGTTAAAAACTCTCCAGCCCCATTACTGGTTTTTGTTGTTTGTTTTGGTTTTATTGTTTATTTGTTTATTTGAGACAGGGTCTCATATAGCCCAGGCTGGCCTCAAACTTGCTATAAACCTTAGGTTGGTCTTGAACTCCTTACCATTCTGGAATGCTGGGATGACTGATGTGTGTTACCCGCCCCGTTCATCTGAGCCAACAGAAGTTGTGGTTATGAGCCACGGCCACAGAAACCATCTCACACTCATGGGCCATTCCTACTTAGACCATGACTCTAGCTAGTGATTTCTTCTGTGGCTTGAGTGACAGCTAAGCTCTGGATCTTTGCTTTTAGAAGTAATTTAAAACAATAGCTGCGAATGATATAAATACAGTGCTCAGGTATGAAACTCTCAAAAAGTTAAAAATTTAAATGAAAAAAAAAAAACTGGGCTGGCGAGATGGCTCAGCGGGTAAGAGCACTGACTGCTCTTCTAAAGGTCCTGAGTTCGGATCCCAGCAACCACATGGTGGCTCACAACTACCCATAATGAGATCGGACGCCCTCTTCTGGTGAGTCTGAAGATGGCTGCAGTAAATTACGCCAGAGAGAGCAGGGCGGAGGGAGCGGGCTGGAGCAAGCAGGGCCAGCAGAGGTCCTGAGATCAACAGCAGCTACACACATGATAGCTCACGGCCATCTATACAACTACAGTATACTCATACATACAAAATAAAAATAAAACTTAAAAAAAAAAAAACTTGGGGTTGGATGACATATCAGCCACACAAGCATGGGGACCAGAGATGGGATCCCCAACACCCACATAAAAAAGCTGGGTATGTGGTCAGGTGTTTGTATTCTTGGTTCCTGGAAGACTGATAAACAGATCCCATAGGTCTCCACCTAGACAAGACTAATCACCAAGCGCTGCAGGTTAAGAGAGACCCTGTCTCAAAAAAATAAAATAAAATAAAACACTGGACATTGATCTCTCTCTCTCTCTCTCTCTCTCTCTCTCTCTCTCTCTCTCTCTCTCTCTCTCTCACACACACACACACACACACACACACACACACACACACAACCATTTGCTCACATGCATGGACGCACACATGTACAAATTCCAGCACAGTTAACATTTACTGTGACAGACACCAACCTATAGACAATATTCTTTACATATATATAGCTATTTGGGGTTAAAATGGCAATGAACCAGGCTTGGAACCTGAGTCTCTATAAGCACAGACTCATATCATCTCCCAGACCCGATGAGCAATCTCTCACACAGGCTGACAACTTCCTTTATGGTGCAGATGCTCTTCCCTCCCGCATCCCATGAGCTGGTCCTGAGAGGTACCCAAGGATCCACCCTGTGACTTCATTCAGGCCCCTCAGCAACCCTCTGAGGGTAACAGCATTACAGCCCACCAAAGGAATGCATTGAACTACCGTAAAGATGAGGAAGGGGCACCCTTAGTTGAGAAGCCTGCACCCACTCTCTGGGTGGGTTTTAATTTTGCCCCCATGTATCTGTCTTTCTAGTAACTTAGAATCTATGTTAAAATGTCTCTTGGCACCAGCCTGCCCGATGATCAGAGTATGATGCCAGGATACACAAGTTGGAAGAAAAGAACCAACCCCAAATGGCTCTCTGTCCTCTCCTGTGTAAGTCAAAACATACTCCCAATGAATAAGTGTAATTTTTAATCTTTAAAATTATTTTATGTGTATGGATGTTTTGCCTGCATGAATGTCTGTGCACTATGCGTGCCTAGTGTTCACAGAAGTCAGAAGAAGGCATCAGACGTGGAACTGGAATCACAGACGGTTTGTGAACCAGGGTTCTCTTGAAGAATAGCTGGGACTCTTAGCCCCTGAGCATCTCTCCAGCTCCAATGAATGAAAATGTGTGCTAAGAAACCTCAGCTCTGTTTCACACTAGCCCATCCTAAAGTTCTCTTCTGCTGTGAGGACTGCTGCTCTTTCTGATTTTATCAAAATCAAGAAAAGATTAGAGAAAATCCTACAGCTGCTATGGGCCTGCAGTGTGGAGCCATGCCTCTGTCCCTGCCTCCAATGGCAGATTTCCCTTTTCCAGAAACTTCATATCAACGAAATCACCCATACATGGTCTCCTGTGCCTGGTTTCTTTCACTAAGCTTCATGTTTCCAGAGTTTGTTTATCTTAAAGCCTTCAGGTATTGTTCCTGTTCATGGCTGAGTCATATTTCATTATAGCCTATCAATGCTTCCTTCTTTTCATGGCTGACTAATATTCCACTGTATGGGCATACCACACTTTGTTTAGTCGTTTGTCTACTGGTGCATCTGAGCTACTGTGAGCAATGCTGCTGCAAGCATTCATGCGCAGATGTGCCTGAATATCTATCTTCAGAGCTTAGGGTGTTCGCTCAGATGCAGAGTTGGCGGAGTCATGCAATAATGAAGGTGCTACTTTTTTATATTACACTTATATGTGGGGAGGTGAGTATGTATGCTGCGGCATATGTATGTGGAGGTCAGAGCAACTTGTGGACATTAGTTCTCTCCTTACATCCTGGGGATTGAACTCTGGTCAACAGGCTTGTTAGCAATCACCTTTACCCACAGAATGATTTTACCAGCTCCAATGATCTACTGTTTGAGGAGCTGCTGGCTGGACTCTTCTCCATGCTAGCTATGCCATTTTACATCAGTAACATTGTGAGGCTTCAATTCCTCCACACTGCCATCAACATGTTATCTCCTCTCTCTCTCTCTGTCTCTGTCTCTGTCTCTGTCTCTGTCTCTCTCTCTCTGTCTCTCTCTGTCTCTGTCTCTCTCTCTCTCTCTCTCTCTCTCTCTCTCTCTCTCTCTTCCCTGTTTTATTGGTTCTTTCGGTTTTTGTTTGGTTGGGGTTTTTGTTTTGTTTTGTTTTGTTTTTGGCTTTTGGTTTTTGGTTGGTTTGTTTTTGAGACAGGGTTTGCTTGTGTAGTGCTGGCTGCCCTGGAACTTGTTCTGTAGACCAGGCTGGCCTCAACACAGAGCTCCTCCTGCCTCTGCCTCCTGATTGATGAGATTAAAGGCCTGAGCCACCACTGCCCTGTTCAATATCTTATTTTCTGTTTTATTTTGTTTTTAATACAGTCAACAGGAATGGCCTTTGGATACCTCAACTTTGTGAGAACAGTAAGACTCAGATGTTGGAATGACCTGAGCCAGGGACAGAAGGTCCTGTCTAGACAAGGACCCCAGCATCCCACAGAACCGTCCCCAAAGGAACAAACCTGCTACCTGGAGCTAACGACTGAGCAGGGGAAGAAGGGGGCCATGAATCTTCCCTTTGAATGAGGCTCCAAGCCAAGTGCCAGGCAACTGCTGTGAATCTCTAAAGGCCCATCTCAGAGCCACCTCCAGCAAGAAGATTCTGTATGGCTCCCTTTCCTCTCCCCACATCTAAAGCATTCTTATTTAAATGACTTATGGCCTTGAGACAAACAAAATGACCTAAGCCTATCTTTGGGCTTTAGCTAGGAGTAGAGTACTATTAAATGATGTTAAGAACAGTTCTTGCCTGGGTAGTGGTGGCAGAGACAGGCAGATCTCTGCGTGTTCAAGGCCAGCCTGGTCTACAGAGTGAGTTCCAAGACAGCCAGGGCTACACAGAGAAACCCTGTCTTGAAAAATAAACAAAAACAAAATACAACAAAAACTCAGTTCTCATGGGTCAGCTAGATGGATTAGTGCATCAAGGGGCTTGCCACCAAGCCTGAGTTCTGTCCCTGGTGCCTACATGTTTGAAGGACAGAACCGACTCCTGCAAATTGTCCTCTGACTACGAAAGCAGAGTGTGTGAAACTTTCAATGGTGCCCAACCAGAGCCTTCCTTCACTGCAGTCCTTCCTTGACTACTTTGTGTTTTGTGTTGTCCGTAGTGAGGAGTAAACCCAGGGCCACAGGCTTGCTGGCATGTGCTCTGCCACTGAGTTACATCCCTAGCTGTGTGCACACTTTCCATCTTTGTCATTGGTAGAACAGGCTAAGCTGGTGACAGTGGCAGCTGCAGAATGGGAGCGATGGGCCAAGTGGTTCCAGGGCCACTGGTAGCAAGGGATGTTTGAAAAGCTTCGAGGGGCCTGGGGCAGATATCAGGGACTGCAGGCTCCAGTCATAGGAGGAAAGCCAAGGGGTTGCCAAGATTCAAGGGCTGAGGATCCTGACATTCGGGACCCAAGAATTCTAACACTCACACCCAAGACCAGTTCAGAAACAGAGATACCAGCAGATGCTGCCCTCTGCTGCTACTGCCCCTGTGGCTGCAACTGCTGGGGAAAGGGGATTTACCAAATGGGTAGTTGGTTAGAGCCCAGAGCAGAGGGCCTCCAAGCATGGGCACCTAAAGCCACAAGCCTGTGGCCTCTAAATCCAGGAGCAATTTATCCCTGCTCTCCGTGTAGGGCTCTGGGCCTCTTCCTCTGCCCATCTGGCCTCTAGGCTTTGGGTACTCAGGAGCCCAGGATGGAGAGTCGTTTACCCACAATTCCTAGCTAGGAATAACAGGACTCCAGCCAACTCATTTGTACTGGCATCTGTATTTTGCCTTGTTGAGCATAAGCCTCACATTGTCTCAGAAACAGTGTCAGGCCATTGCAAACACCAGTGGAGAAAGTGAATGAATGAGTGAGTGAGTGAATGAATGAATGAATGAATGAAAAGGTAGCATCTTATATCATACACCTCACAACACAAGCTTCCACTCAGCCACCCAGCTACCCTGTGATGAGGAGGATCAGGAATGAAGATGCAGGGGTCACAGTGGCCCCCCTGTGAAAGGACCCCTGAAAGCCCTTCCAGGATCAGTGGGAATTCAGAAAAGTGTCACCCCAAATCAAGACATGGGTGGCAATGGGTAAGTCATAATGGCTTTGGCTATGGGATGGACTCAGGGACAAATTCTGGTTTCATGAGTCCTTAGATAGTGAGGCTGTATTGAGACAAATCACCTCTCCCAGACCCATGGCTCATTGGAAACATACAGATGTTCATGGGTTGCCCTGTGCCTATTGGTGGCTCCTGTTGCAGGAGAAAGTGTGGCTTTGCTCCCCTAGGTCCTCCCCTGAAGACTGTAAATAACACTCACACACACCATCACAAAGATAAGCCACCTCTCTTCATTACCAGAGCCTTAGCCTCTAGTTGACACCACTGGTCCTGACAAAGAATATTTTTCCATCTCAACAGACAGGGGTCAAGTTGAGCAGGATACAGGTGTTCCAAAACATCAAAGCCGTGGGTTTCTGGAGTTATCAGGGGAAAGCAGAGCAGGGCTTTGTGCCAGTCAATCTCTTCTAGCCTTGTCTCCTGCTTTCCCTCTGGCCAGTGCCAGCATACCCCCTGCTGGTACCCCCCTTTTGGGATTCAGAATCTCCTCTGGCCTTTCAGACGTTCCCCCCCCCACATGCACACACTTCCTGTCTCCTGTTTTTTACTCTAAAGCAGGACAGTGAGGGTCAAGGGTTAGGACAGGCTTTCCCAGCCAAAGGAATTTTCCTAACAAGTGTGGGAATGAGTTTCCAGAAAGCTCCTTCAGAATGAGCCCAGAAATGAAGAGAAGGGGGGACTGTCCTTCCTGCCCCCTGGGGACCAGCCAACTTCCTGGGCTCTGAATGGTGTTCTCCAACTGACCACAGTTTTCCTACACGCCCAGGACAAAAACCACAGACGCCAAGGGGAAGCCCAACATAGGGGTGGGGGCTGGACTCAACAGAGGTTTGACCCCTTTGAAGGAACTCAGCATATCCCTGGGGAACACACAGAATTCCTCAGTCCTACCAACGTCAGTTGTCTATTTTCCTACCCTGGAGAACAAGATTCAGGAGGGTCAGAGAGTGGCCATTTCTGAGGGAAGGCATCCCAACTTGACAAGAGCATCCACGTGGGACAGGGAGAGCAAGAGGAGCCATTTGTGGGCCAAGTCCCAGAGGAGTTCCCCACATAAGCTCAAGGCTATCCCTCTGCACACTGAAGACCCAGGTCTAGAGAAGGAGGTGGGTATTTGAGGACCCGATTCTCCTCAAATCCTACCAGAGTAGGCTGGTCACCAATCCTGGCAGGCATCCCAAGAGCTTCTGGGATATAGCATGGGAAGCTGTGAGTAAATCTGCACATGTGGGGAAAGTGAGGACAGAAAGGGGGAGCGTCTGGTTTGCTAGCCGTTCAGCACCAAGAGTAGAAAAGAAATCCAGTTCTTCAAGTATTTATCAAGCACCTACTGTATACCAATCCTCACACAGAAAATAAAACAGAGATGAAGCAAGGGGAAAGAATCCTACCCCAAGTTTGGAAGAAGACAAAGAGGACTTCTGGGAAGAGGAGCCTTCTAAATTGATCCTAGATTTCAACTGCCACCTTAAAAAGAGGGTCCAGGAGCAGGGGACGGCCAGCTGAGCAGTTCTAAGTCACATAGGGCCACCTCCCTGCCAGCTCTGTTCAGAAGTCACACATCTTTCCCCACCTGAGACACATGGAAAGTCAGTTTCTCCCCTTGCTCCGTCTCTGTTTTCTCACCACTACGAATATGCAAGCATGTGCATGTACACCTGTATCCGCACGCAAAGGTTAAAATTAAAAAAATAACAATAGGTGCTACTAAGGGCTCAGCCAGGGAAGTGTTTATTGTGCAAGCCTGAGGACCGGAGTTTGGTCATTGGAAGCTGTGCAAAGATGGAAGGAGACAAGAAGACAGGAATAAAGACACAAAAGACAGAGATTAAAAGGAAAATAAATCGGAGGCTTAAACCAACCATATCAATTACATTAAATGTATATGATCTACAAATGAGGTGATACCTGCATATCATTTGATGCCTATATAGGAATGAATGGGAGTTATTATTATTTGCAAATAATTTGAACACACCAGATCATTGGTAGATATTATCATATCCGACTTTAAAACCTAAAACCAAGCCAGGTGCAGTAGTGTCCACACCTCTAATCCCAGCACCTGAGAGGCTGAGGCAGAAGGATCACATGTTCAAAGCCAGCCTGGGCTACAGTAGAAATGGGGATGTGACTCAGTTGGTGGAGGTCTAGCTGCATTGAGTCCAGGATTAGCTCCCCAGCACCACCTAACACAAGGTGTTGGTGGGGGCCACCATCTTTGCACTGAGGAGGTGGAGGCAGGAAGATCAAGAGTTCAAGGCTATCTATCCTCAGCCACATAGTAAACTTGATTTTTGTTTGCTTGGTTGGTTTTTGGTTTTTGGTTTTTTTCAAGACAGGGTTTCTCTGTATAGCCCTGGCTGTCCTGGAACTCACTCTGTAAACCAGGCTGTCCTCAAACTCAGAAATCGACCTGCCTCTGCCTCCCAAGTACTGGGATTAAAGACGTGTGCTACCACTGCCTGGCCATAGTAAACCTGAGACCAGCTATGGCTACAAGAGATACCGTCTCAATCAATCAATCAATCAATCAATCAATCAAAAAATAAACTTAATTAAAGAAAGGGGAGAGATAAACACGAAACTGATGCTGGAGTCTCAATAGTCCTTGTTATTGACAAAAGATCAAAAAACTAGCAAGAATGCAGAATGGGGCTAGGGAGATGGCTCAGCTGGTAAAGGTACTTGCAAAAGAAGAAGAGAAGGAGGAGGGTGGGCTAGGAGGAGGGGGAATGGGGGAGGAGGGGAAGAGGGAGAAGGAGGGGGAGCAACTCCTACAAGTTGTCCACTGACATTTACAAATATATACCACACAAGGCACTGGAGCCCACACCATACATGTACACACACACACAATAAATTTTAAAATAAAAAATTTAAGTCTATAGGTATTAGTTGTACATCTTTAATCCCAGCAACAGCAAGGCAGAAACAGGTGGATCTCTGTGGTTTCCAGGCACCACTGGTCTAAAGAGTGAGTTCCAGGACAGCTGGGAACTATGTAGTGAAACCCTGTCTCAAAAATCTCATTTAAAAACAAACAAAAACAAACACACAAAATGTCATGACCCTGAACTCTACAGAGTGCTCTACCGGATCTCCTGGGGTGCACAGGAGGAGCCACCCTGAAGCCACACTATCATCTGCCAGGAAGCACGCATGAATGAACTGAAAAGGTTAGGAGTCACCCAGTGCTCTCGGACCACACTGAAGCCAGACCTGAGTAACGGAGACATCTGGAAAATCTCCAGATAGTGCAAAAATTAAACAAAGGAAAAAACTTAATGAAGGAAACAAAGCTTAAGTCTCTAGAGAGATAGGAAATATCCTGAGCTGAGTAAAACATGAGAGAAGAAACCCTGAGCATCAAAAATGTGTCAGTGTTGTCAACGTTCCCAAAGCGGTGTTCACAGGAAATGTGTGGACTTCAATGTTTCCTTTCAAAAAGAATTAAACTGCTATTTTGGCATTTCACCTTAAGCTTTGGAAAGGATACAGCCATCCATACGGCACAAAGAAGGAAATCATAAAAATAAGAGCAAACTCAATGTCAAATAAAAAAATAAGCATCTGGAAAGTAGATGAAACTGTCTCCTTGAAGAGACCAAGGGGCTGGAGTAACGGCTCAGTGTAAGAGCAATGGCGGCTCTGACAGTTGCTCCAGGTTCAGTTCCCAGCTTGCAACCATCTGTAACTCCAGTTCCTGGGGATCCAGTGCCCTCTTCTGGCCTCCAAGGCTACCTGCTGTGTGTGTGCTGCACAGACATACATGTGGTGCACAGACATACATGTGGTGTGCAGACATGCATGCAGGCAAAACGCATAAGATAAATTTTTAAAAGGAAAAAAATCATTAGAATGGATAATCCTCTAAACAGGCTTGTTAACAATAGAAAGGTGCCAGGCAGTGGTGGCACATGCCTTTAATCCTAGCACTTGCGAGGCAGAGACAGGCGGATTTCTGAGTTCGAAGCCAGCCTGGCCTTTAGAGTGAGTTCCAGGACAGCCAGGGCTACACAGAGAAACCCTGTCTCCAAAAGCAAAACAACAACAACAACAACAACAAGGCACTAATTGCTAATATTATGAATGAAATGGGGCATGGAGAGCTGTTCAGATGGCCTCCCTTGCTGCTCTTGGTGAGGACCAGAGTTTAGTTCCCAGCACCCACATCAGGTGGCTCGCCAACTGCCTGTAACTTCAGCTCCAGGGGATTCAACATCCTCCTCTGGCCTCCACAGGAACCCACATGCATATACAGAGAGAAGGAGGGGGGAATAACAAACATAATTGGTTTTTTTTTTTTTTTTACAATAAATAAAATATGGGGCCAGCAAGATGGCTTAGAGGGTAAAGGGACCTGGTGTGCAACACCTGGCAACCAAGTGCTGCCCTGGAGCCTGGCAACCATGTGCTGCCCTGGAACCTAACTGTACTAGTAATTTTTAATTTCTGATGGAATCATCTGGAAAAAGTCTCTAAAGTCTCAATGAGGGATTGTCCAGATCAGGTCGACCTGTGGGCCTATCTGTGGGGAACTGTCTTGATTTCCCTAATTTGGGCTGGAGGGGTGGGGTGGAGGGGATGGGCAGGGAGGACTGGACATGCCCATTGTGGGTGGGGCCATTCTCTAGGATTAGACTAGTGGTTCTTAACCTTCCTCATGTTGTGGTGACCCCTAACCATAAAATTATTTTTGTTGCTACTTCATAACTGCAATTTTGCTACTGTTATGAATTATAATGTAAATATCTGTGTTTTCTGATGATCTTAAGCGGCCCCTGTGGAAGGGTCATTCAACCTTCCCCCCAAAAGGGGTCCTGACCAGTCGGGAACCACTGTTTCAGGTCAACAGAGAAGCCAAGTGACTTGGTGGCATAAACCTTTAATCCCAGTACTCAAGAATCAGAGAAATATGTCTGCAAGTCCAGCCTGGTCTACATAGTGGAGTTCCAGGCCAGCCAGAACTACATAGTGAGAACTGTATCTCCACCGAAAACAAAAACAAAACAAAACACAGACAGACAGAGTAGAGAAAGCAAGCTGAGCACTAAACCTTCATGCATTCATGTTTCTTGGATGTGGTATGACTAGCTGCCCCCCACTCCTACACAGGCACACATCCATATATACTCATACACACACACGCACACACACACACACATGCACACACGCACACGCTCACAAGTGTGTACGCACACACACAGAATGCTGAGCCATTGTACACTGAGCAATCATTGGAAAGGATGTCCCCGCAGAACAGATGACAAGTAGAGAAACACGTAAAATATAAAACTGCCACTATCACATAGCCACACCCAGCTAAAGACTGTTTAAACAGCACACTCAGCAGGGAAGGGGTCGGGGATAGGGTGGCTCAGTTGGTAAGAGGGTTAGCTTCATAAGCATTGAGTCCTGAGTTTGAATCCCTACACTCATGTAAGAAGCTGGGTGTTGCTGGGCATTGTGGCATAAACCTTTAAGCCCAGAACTCAGGAAGCAGAGGCAGGTGGATCCCTGAGTTGGAGGCCAGCCTAGTCTACAAAGCAAGTTCCAGGATATCCAGGGCTACACAGAGAAACCTGATCTCAAAAAACCAAAACAAACAAACAAGCTGGGTGTGGCCGTAAGCACCTCTAACTAGCTCCAGACTGAACGGAAGACCATCTCATGGAACTAAGGTAGAGAATGATGGAGAAGGTTGCCCTACATCTGTAGGATAGCACATGTGTATAGACACCATAACAAACACACACAAAAACAACGAGAATAAATAACACTTGGGGCGAAGGCGGGAGCCTTTAAAGAGTTTTTATATGTTCTCCCTAATTCTAAACTTAAAAGTTTTTCTTTTATCGTCCTGGACGATATTTATTTGCTTTTATTTGTTTTTCTGTTTTGTTTTGAGTTCTATTTTCCTGACAGGGTCTCCCTATGTAGCCCAGGCTGACCTTGAGATTTTGATCCTCCTGCCTCAACTCCCTGAGTACAAGGGAGGACAGGCATGTACCACCAAGCCAGGCTCGTGAATTCTTGTTTTGGGTTTGCTGGGAAAATGGCTCAGTCAGTAAGGTGCTTACAACTATAGTTCCAGGGCCTGAGTTTAGGTCTCCAGCACATTTGTAATCCCAGCACTAAGGAGACAGAGCAAGCCACTCCCTGGAACTCAAGAGCCAGCCAGCCAGCTGAATGGGTGAGCTCCCGGTTCAGTGAGAGACTCCAAATAACAAAGCAATGAAGTGGAAAGGGATTAAGGAAGACACCTGACACTGACCTCTGACCTCCACACACAGGTGCACACATCACAGGTACCTGTGTACATAGGTGCACATGAACACCTACACACAGATACAAATTAATTAAATGACAATTTAAAAAATACATTTTAGTGCTCGCTTCAGCAGCACATATACTAAAATTGGAATGATACAGAGAAGATTAGCATGGCCCCTGCGCAAGGATGACATGCAAATTCGTGAAGCGTTCCATATTTAAAAAAAAAGAAAGAAAGAAAGAAAGAAAGAAAGAAAAGAAAAAATACATTTTAAGCCAGGCAGCGGTAGTGCATGCTTTTAATCCCAGCACGTAGAAGGCAGAGGATCTCTGGGCGTACGAGGCCAGCCTGGTGTAGAGTGAGTTTAAGGACAGCCAGGACTACACAGAGAAACCCTGTCTTGAAAAAAAAAAAAATAGATGGATGGATGGATGGATGGATGGATGGATGGATAGATGGATGGATGGATGGACAGACAGATATTTTTAAAGTGTTTTAGGGAGTTGGCTAAGTGGTTAAGAGCACTTACTGCTTTACAGAGGACCCCTGGCTCTGTTCCTAGCACCCATGCTGGGTGTCCCACAAATGCCCAAAACTCCAATTCCTGGGGATTTGACACCCTCTTCTGGCCTCCAAAGCCACCTTCAGCTATGTAGCATACACATGCACACACACACACACACACACACACACACACACACATATATATTATATATATAGTTAACAATAACAATAAATTTTAAAATATTTAAATAGATACTATTTACTAGTTTCTTTTTTTTTTTTCAGAGTTGGGGGTAGAGCCAAGGCTTTTCACAGCTCTATGCCAGTTATGCACTGGACCCTCCCACTGAGTACCACCTCTCCACTCCTGATGGAGAGACTGTGTTAAAAAGAAACACAAGGCTCAGGTTTTTGATCCAGGCATGATAGTGATGTCTGTAGTTCCAGCACTCAAGGGCTAAGGCTATGATCAAAGGCTATGATCCCAGGAGGATCATAAGCTTGATACCAGCCTAGGCTACATAGCAAGACCCTGGTTCCAAAATATACACAAGATGGACTAGAGATGGTTCAGCAGTTGAGAGCACTTATTATTGCATAGCACCTGAGTTTGATTCCCAGCACCCACATCTCACAGCTGTCCATAACTCCAGTCCAGAGGATCCAGTGCCCTCTTCTAACATGGGTACACAGGCATGCATGCAAGCAAAAGACTCATAAGTAGAATAAATAAGTATTAACAAAATATTTATGTTAAATAAATACATTTATATTATGAATATAAAATAGAATAAATAAATAATTCATAAAAATTAAAAACAATAATAATAAGTAGTAGTAGTAGCAGTTGCTTTAGGTTGGAACTATGGTTACAGGAGGCCGCCATGAAAAGTGTCTAGCAGCAGATGGTTCACAAATGCCCAAAAGCAAGCCGCAGCCTGACGGGGCTCCCCACATTTCCATCTGGTCTCCAACACACTGGGACAAGGGAGAGTTAAATGACCTCAGGTGACACTTAGCAATACTCTGGGTGGAGAGCTATGGTAAGGATGGAGCTGGTACCTAGGAGGGAAACAGGATGAGAATCCTGCTAGCCAGCCATCCCAAGCAGAGGAAGAACCCAGAAGAGGGGCTGGGGAACCTTGAGGGATGTCATTCACTGAGGAGCCAGTCATGAGCGCCTGTGTCCTCAGAACGGTAGAGCTAGAGAGATAAGGTAGAGTGTACTTAAAATCCTTGCACTCTGGAGGCTGCCGCAGGAGGATTGTAAGTTTGAGGGCAGCCTGAGTTACATAGTGTGAACTGTACCACAAAGAAAGAAGGTGGATGAGAGACAGTGCATGGGAATGAGCTTCTTCCCATCGGACATGTCTGGGGCAAATTCCTCCATCCACACTGCAAGTTCAACATGCAGATCACCATGGACCTGGACCATGCACACCTCCACCACCTGCATGATCAGATGCTTGCCTTTAATTTGTTTTTATGTATGTGTGGGTCTACACATATGTATGCGTGTTCATGTGTGTGCACATGTGACATGTGCGAAGCCAAAAGAAGGCCCCGATTCCATGGGAACGGAGTTACATATGGTTATAACCCACCAGGTGGGTGTTGGGAATTGAATCTGGTCCGGAAGAGTAACCAGTGCTGACAATCCGGCTAGGATGGCTGGCCACTAAGGCTTCAGAATGGTTTCTATCGCTAAACCTCAGCTAGGCAAAGTGGTCCAGGCCTGTGATCTCAGCACTGAAGAAAATGAGGCAGAAGGATTGCTGCCGGCATAAGACCAAGCTGGACTACAATGTGAGGCCTTCTTAAGATATACCATACCATAACCATAACCAGACCTCATCCTCATCTGCCCCGTATGAAACCAGCCAGTGAGCCCTGTGGCCACTAACCAAGTTCAGAGAAATAATCCCTGAACTAGTCTGTGACAGTTCTGAAGACTGTAAACCTCAAAGAAATAGAAAGAGAGATTGTGGGACCCAAAGATGAACCCAAGGCCAAACAAAGAAAAGACAGTGTCAAGTCAACTGTGTTACTGGGAATAGAGCCCAGGGCCTTATATGGAGGGCGGGGGGGGTGCTTTATCACTGAGCTACACCCCCAGCTCCTCACTGGGCAATTCTAGGCAGATGCTCTACCACTGAGCAACACCCCAGCCCCTCACTGGGGGATTCTAGGCAGATGCTCTACCATTGAGCTTTTGTCCCAGCCCTGCTTCCCACTATCGTGACTGAGATATAGGGACATCACTGTCTTGGAATTCCAAGGAGGGACTTGAAGCAGCTTTTCCCAGGCCACCTACAAAGGATACTAGAGGCACTGACCTTCTCCAGCTTCTCGAAGTGCTCCCGGAGGAATCGCAGTGGCCGGTCCGGCTTGGCAACACAGAGGTGCACAATGCATTCTTTGAGCACCTGCTGGATGCCATGTTTCTGCACGTACATCTCGCATCCTTTCAGGGAGTCCTCATCCTCCGAGTGGAAGCATGATGGGGAGGCCATGGTCGGAATGTCTTTTACTGTCCTGTTATGGAAGATACAATCAGCTTTAGGAGGTGCTGGGCAAGCCAAACTGTTCTGCCGCTGTGCTTTATAAAGTACACATGGGCTGGGCCTGGTGGTTACAGGCCTGTCTCGCCAGCTACTCAGAAGACAAGGGCAGGAGGATTGTGAGTACAAGGTCTGCCTGAACAGGACCAGCTTATCAACTTAGTGAGCACCTGTCTCTCAAAGTAAAAAGAAGCCTGGAATGGGTTTAGATGATAGGACTTCGTTCGTAAAATACTAGCCTAGTATGCAGATTTCATTCCCCTGCACTGGTAAACTCTGCAATGATGCAGAGCTATAACCCAGCACTCCACAGGAGGTAGAGACATGCAGATAAGGAGTTTAAAGTCAGCCTTTGCTACTTGCAATAACAAGTTGGAGGCTAGCCTGGTCTACGTAGACTTTGTCTTTAAAACGAGGAAGGATACTGACGGGATGGTTCAGTAGGTATAAAACATCTAAGGCCCAAGCATGAGGACAGAAGGTCAGATCCACAGCACCTACATAAACGCTGGGCAGGCATGGTGGCCTGCAATCCCAGTGTGTGGGAAGTGAAGCCAAGATCCCTGGAGCCAGCCAGCTAGCTAGACTATCTGAATCAGTGAGCAACGAGTGCAAGGAGAAACCCTGTCTCAATATATAAGGTGGAAAATGGTCAAGGAATATACCCAATGCCAACCACTGGCCTTCTACACACACGCACACACACACACATACAGACATGCATTCATGCTCACATTCACGCAAAACATTTAATTTAAAAAAGGAAATAACAGAGGGCTGTACATCGGTGGGAGAGGGCCTGCCCAGCATGTAAGGCTTATTGCTAATGATTAACTCCAGTGAAGGGTATAACACCAGAAGTCACGTTTGTCAAAGGATTTTCTCTGATGAATTGGTTCATCACTCAAAGGCTCAAATGCCTTCCTTACCTCTGAACAGATTCTATCCAGGATAGAAAAGATCAAGTATGATTTGTATACGGTTCTTTCTCCGTTTCTGAGAAATTTCAGGTGGAATAAGTTGGATGTTTGGCGCCCCCACTATGCAAACCATGATGCTGAAAGGCTTCATTTTTTTTCATCCACCCCCTCCCCCTTTTAAGGTTGATGTTGTCACGATCTAAGGCCCCAGCGCGGGTGGGTGGGGCGGGGGGGGGCTGCTGTCAAAGGATTGAGGTGGCTTGTTTCATGAGAAAGGGGAAGGGGGTAAGGAAAACAATGGAAGTGAGCTGAGGGGTGGGGGTGGGGGGGCTTGGAAGACAGTAACAGAGGCCCGAAGGCTCTAGAAGACTCTAGTATGTGTCCTGCGCAGCATTGAGTCACACTGTCCA
Source organism: Mastomys coucha (assembly GCF_008632895.1). Taxonomy (NCBI): domain Eukaryota; kingdom Metazoa; phylum Chordata; class Mammalia; order Rodentia; family Muridae; genus Mastomys; species Mastomys coucha. Next base: position 133,386,635 of record NW_022196905.1, read on the forward strand.
GGTCACCGCCCCGCCCCACACGGATTGGATTCATCCAGCCTAGAGGCCTTGGGGTTTGAAGGGACCCCATGGCAGACGAGGAGAACGAGATATACCTAGCCTCTGAAGGATGGGAGATTACACCACAAACACACACACACACACACACACACACACACACACACACACACACACACGCACACCGTGACTCGCCCCCAAGCCGTGGGCCCAGGGAGGAGCAGTTGGGGATGCCCCCCAGATGGTGGTGGGTGCAGGGCGCCCCCAGACCCTGGTGGGTACAGGGGACCAGCCCAACCTGTCCTGAGAGCTTTTACAAGGGCCTGGTTCCACCTCGGGACTCCAACTGTTCCCCCTCCCTCCACCCGGGTAGCCCCTCGGGGCTGATTGCGCCCCTCCCCAAATCCCTCGTGTCTCCGTGAGTCCCCCAGTTCCCGCTGAGACCCAGCTCCAGATAAGGCCGGGTCCCTACATAGACCCCACCCCAGCCTGCGTACCTGTAGATGCGCGGTGCCCGAGGCCGGAGGCAGCTGCGCGAGGACGCGGGGACGCGGGGACGGCGAGCGGGTCCCCACACTGCAGCGGCGCCGCCCTCCGCCCGCCCCCGCTGCGCGCCGCCGGCCTCCAGGCCCCGCGCACCGCGCCCGCGCGGGTCGCCCACCGACCGCTGGTTTCCCCAGGGACCGCCCCACAGCTGTCTCTGAATGCCAGGGACACCCCGGAGCCCGGTCGTGCAGGCCCCGCTCTGCCGCCCGGACCTCCTGCCACCCAAATCCTCTCCCCCTAAGCTCGCCGGACCTGGCTGGCGCCGCTCCTCCGGGGCCCAGATACTCTCTCTGCTCAGGGCACAGCACCGTGTTCTGTCTGAGCTGTCACCCTGGAGAGGGCGAAGTCTCATTCAGTGCCTGCCCACTCTAAAGCTGAGGCCTGTAGCAAAAATTAGCCACCACGCATCCTGTCCTGCGCCATCTGCTCCTGTGGGGATAGAGTCCATCTTCTCCCAGTGATCTAAGCTGCAAGAGGGAGGATGCATGCGACTCGAAGGTGCTGGAGAAGACATCTCCAATCTTCCTGGCTTACCTATATTCTCCAGCCCACCACTTATCCCCCCCGACCCCTACTCACCTATCCCCCAACTCACCTGTCCGTACACCCTATTCCCCAATCGATTCTTCTATTCACCTGCCCCCCTCCTCTATTTACACTCACCTGCTCCCCATATTTGTTCCTCCACTCGCCTGTCCACATTCCCTATCCTTCAGGGATACCCCATTACTCAGCTGCCTGATACCTTTTGCCACATTCACCAGCCCACCCCCTCCTGACACTCAGGGCTGACTGTGGCCCACACCTCTTCCGTCAGATGTGAAGGTAGACAGCCGTAATAAGGACATACTGCACTGGAACAGGGCTCAGTTGATATCACGCTTGCCTAGCACTCATGAGCTCAGGTCCCTTCACCAGCGATGCACCAACATGGCAGCACACACCAGTGATCCCAGCACTTGGGATATAGAGACAAGAGGATCGGCTCAAAGACATGTTTGCCTAGGAAAGCAAGTTTGGGGCCACTCTTTGCTACATAAGATTCCGTCTCGAATAAAATCAAATCTAAAATGAAATTAATAATAAAACAAAACAAGAATATATATGTGATAAAATAAACAAAAATAATAAAATGAAAAGAAGATGCAGCTCACACTTCCCTAGCCTTGCCCTCCTGCCCTCCAGCCTGCCTTCCCAGCTCTGTCACCTGACAGGCACACACTTATCCTGGGCACATCTAGTGAGAAAGGGTCTTTTTTCAAGAATTTAAGTCCCATCTCACCGGAAGGAAAACATGCCAGCCTAAGTAACTCATGTGCTTGAACTGCTCGGAATTGCTACAGGACAGCGTTTTGTTGTCGATCTCCTCCTCTATTACCCATTTTTCTCTCCAGCCCCAACTCCTCCTGGCTCCTGCAGGGATGCAGGAAACACTGAGCAAAGTCAGCAAAAGAGAGTCTTTTTTTAAAAACCCTGGTACTCAGGCGGTGGGCTAGAATGCTCCAAGACTGCTCCCTCCTCTCCTTCTCCCTCCCCTCTTCCTTTTTTTTTTCTCTCTAATCCAGGCTAATCTCAAAATCACTAAGGATGGCCTTAAACTGCCAATCTTTATTCCTCTACCACTTAAGTGCTAGGCTTATATAGGCATGTACAACTTGCATAAATAAGGACTGGGTTTTCTCTCCTGGGGACCCCCACCCCAGGGAGCACTCTGGTTTTTGAAGTTCCCTGTAAAGGCTACCCTTTGTGCCTTTTCTTGGGAGAGGTGGGGTGACCCTCTCCAGTAAACCTCAAGAACAGTCTTCAGATCACAAGGCACACACAAACAGACGGCTACTGGAGTGCACTGCCTGAGAGGCAAGTCCCTTTGCATATCCTGTCACCACAAGAGCCCTTGGTCAGGGGTTGGCCATCCGGAATTATGGAACCAAGCAAGAACCAAGTCCCTGGGCCTTACAGCAATGTCTGCTACTGTGACCCCGTGAAGGCAGACTCTGCCATCCTTGGATACGCCCAAGCTACTCTGGTAACCTATTCCAGGGACCTCAACTTCTTGAGGCTTTCTTCCCAAGGCTGCCTCCCATTCCCCTCCTGTGGTGCTAAGGTTAGAACCTAGGGTTCCCTGGCCAGCCACCCTAGCCTACTTGGGGAATTTGGGCAGGGCCAGTGAGAGATCCTATTTCAAAAAAATAAGATAGTCCGCTATGCCTTTATTGTTTTGTTTGGTGTTTTTGTTTTTGTTTTTGTTTTCAAGACAGGATTTCTCTGTATAGCCCTGGCTGTCCTGAAACTCACTCTGTAGTCGAGGCTGGCCTCCAGCTCAGAAATCTGCCTGTCTCTGCCTCCCAAGTGCTGGGATTAAAGGCGTGCACCACCACTGCCTGGCTCCAGTATTCCTTTAACTAAAAACTGGGAAGGTAGAGGCAGAGGCATTTCTGTGAGTTGGAGGCCTGGTCTATGCAGTGAATTCTAGGCCATCCATGGATACATACATAGTGAGACACACACACGCCCCAACATGCCCTACCCCATGCCACAAAATGCATGTGGGTCTCAGCCCCTGGACACTGAAAAATAGAAACTTGAGCCTAGGCTACCTGGGAAGGTCCTGACTCTAAAACATTAAGTAAAATAAATAAAAGGCAAAAGAAAAAAGTCACTGAGATAGAGTTGCTGATCTTATTTATTCATGGTGCATGGTAGGGGACACATTTTGTGGAGTTCAGAAAGGAAGATGGTTCATTAAACTACGGTCTTTGCAGAAGCTGTAGAGGCATGGATCCATGACATGGGGCCCTGGAGATGACAATGTGGGTGTGGACCTTGTCTCTGCCCCAAGCTTCCAGTGTACAGAACTCCCAAAGGAGCAGGAAGAGATGACTGACACTCACTGGGGAATGCTGGGAAATGCTCATGTCGAGGCAGAGAATGTGAGCTGAGGAGATGCGAACTGAGGGGAGGTACAGAGCACACCCCAAAGCCCAGCTTCTCCCACATACAAAGTCTCAATGAGATTTTTGGCTTTGTGATGGTGGGAAAGAAACATGAACCCTGTGTAAGTGGTACTTTAAAAATATTTACCTTTTCGGAGCTAATATGTAATGGAGTATCTTGATATTTTATGTATATATTCTTGAACATATATATGTACAAACATGAGGAGGTCAGAGTTGAACCTTGTGTTTCTTCCTCTATCACTTCCCCCCCCCATATTTGTGTATTGCACACATTTGTGCCTCTCTCCCCCCAACCCATGTGTGTGTGTATGTGGTGTGTGTGGTATGTGAGTGCAGACATGCATGTGCCATGAGGACATGTGGAGGTCAGAGATCAATTTTCAGAATTTGTTTGTCTCCTACTAGGGTCCAAGGGATCAAACTCAGGCTTATATAGCAAACTGGCTTACCCACTGAGCCATTTCACCAGTCCTATTTTTGATATATTTTTTTAAAGATTTATTTATTTATTTTATTTGTATGAGTACACTGTAGCTGTACAGATGGTACAGCTGGGAATTAAACTCAGGACGGCCCTGCTCACTCCGGCCCTGGTGTAATACACTGTAGCTGTCTTCAGACACACCAGAAGAGGGCATCAGATCTCATTACGGGTAGTTGTGAGCCACCATGTGGTTGCTGGGATCCGAACTCAGGACCTTCAGAAGAGTAGTCAGTGCTCTTACCCACTGAGCCATCTTGCCAGCCCCCATTTTTTATTTTATTTTATTTTATTTTTATTTTTATTTTTTTGGTTTTTTCGAGACAGAGTTTCTCTGTGTAGCCCTGGCTGTCCTGGAACTCACTCTGTAGACCAGGCTGGCCTCGAACTCAGAAATCCACCTGCCTCTGCCTCCCAAGTGCTAGGATTAAAGGCATGTGCCACCACTGCCCGGCCATTTTTGATATCTTGAGACAGGGTTTTGCTGTGTAGCCAAGACTAACCACAAACTCAAAAACTCCTGCCTCAGCCTCCTGAGTGTTGGGATTACAGATGTGCATCACTGTGTCTGGCTCCTGATGCTCTTTCTTGATAGTGGGCAGCAGCAGCACTCTCTGCATGACCAGTGACTGATGGAAAGCCACTGATACTGAGCAAGCAGTAATCAGGCTGTGTTGCTGGGAGTAGGGGTGCTGGCTAGGCTAGGGGTGTTCCGTGCATTCTGTTAGTAAACCACAGGTTTCTCAGAACCTGAATCCATGGCAGTTAAGTGGCTTGTGTTATACTGACAACTCAGTCCACTCCTTGGGAGCCACCTGATTGAGGCCGCTGGGAAGGAGTCCAAGCTGAGGCAGGAAAACAAGCAGATGGGAGTGGGGAGAAATACACCTTGATGTGCCATCAGGTTTCCTATCACTGAGCCTCCTCTAGCTCCTCACTGGAGGATTTTAGGCAGGAGCTCTATCACTGAGCCATACCCTCAGCCCCTCACTGGGGGATTCTAGGCAGGGTCTCTACCACTGAGCCACACCCCCAGCCCCTCACTGGGGGATTCTAGGCAGGGGCTCTACCACTGAGTCACACCCCAGTCCCTCACTGAGGGATTCTAGGCAGGGGCTCTATCACTGAGCCATACCCTCAGCCCCTCACTGGGGGATTCTAGGCAGGGTCTCTACCACTGAGCCACACCCCAGCCCCTCACTGGGGGATTCTAGGCAGGGGCTCTACCACTGAGCCACACCCCAGTCCCTCACTGAGGGATTCTAGGCAGGGGCTCTATTGCTGAGTCATGTTTTCAGTCCCAGGTCTGGCTGGGTGCGGACCTTCTGCAGAAATGTGAACTAGTGAGAAATGCCCCTGCAAGGGAGCAAATAAGACTTGTTGTTTGAGCAGCACTTTCTAATATTTGAACTTCACACTGTTTGTTGTACTCATCCGGCAAGTGGATTCCACTGGAGACTCCTGGACATCAATCCTGGCTTGAAGGGGCAGGCTTCAAGACAGCCCAATGGTAATCCCAGCACTTGTCTTAAAAAGCAAAACAAAACAAAATAAAATAGAAAGCCATACGAATCCCCATTGGTCCTAACTCCCTATTCCCCAAGGAGTACATGCTTGGAGTTCTTCCCCTAGGGATGCACAGGTATTGGATTTACTCCACCAAAGTGGCAAGACATACACCCTGTGAACTGGAAACTTGTAGTTTCTTTGAAAAGTCAGTATGTCAAATGATGTTTTGCTGCGGCACACAGGTGACAGGATGTCTTGTTAAGGCAGACATGTGAAAGGACACGTGATGAAGGAGTGTAAATATGACCCCACAGCAGTGGGAGTTGGAGCATTGGTTTGGTTTGCTCTGCCTGGCTATTCTTCACTAATAACATTCATGTCACGGTTTGCTTCACATAGCATTGTGAGCTCCACTTGTGGTAATCTAGCCATTGAGAGAAACTCGCCAAAGAACCGCTCATGAGGTTCCTGCAACTTCTCATCACTTCAGCAAGCCTTGCGGTTTCTTCAGAATTGAACTACAGCTGCTGGTTCGTGCGTGGTGTCTGTCTGCCAAGATGGCTGGTCTACAGCTGCTGATTTGTATTTGGTGTTTGCTACAAGACTGAATTGCTAACAAAGAAAATTGAGTTTGCTCCCAAAGAACTATTGCTAAACAGGTCCACTTCCCCCATATCCTAATAACTTTTCTCTTCCATTACCTTTGATGGGTTGGTGAGCTAGAGGAGAGATTGAACATTTATTAAAAGTAGGTTGCAATAATTCTATGCTTACAATCCTATGTGTGGTCCATGTCTAGCTTACGTGGATACTGTTATCAGTCTGGCTGGAGTTTGATTCCCTGAATGGTTTTAAAGATGCCAGAAAGCCTGCTGTGAGCTCATGTGCAAAGAGTCATATGGCAAGGGACTGGTGTAGTCTCTAGGGATAGCAAAAAATGGCAGGAGGCAGGAATCTAACAGTGATTTTACCAAAAAGTATGGGAAAACACCTGTCCTAGTCCTACCTAGGAGAGGAGCCTGTACTGGCAGTGATGGGGCCTTCAGAAGACCATGCCAAACTGTGCCTGGACATCAGCCTTCAACTACCATGAAATGGGTGTTCCTTCACACCATTAAATCTGTAGTCATATGTTACACAGCTATAGAGAACCAATTCAAAGAAGGAATTGAAAAAAAGATGCTGGAAATGGAGCCTACATAGAATTCCCCAATAGGGGGCTGGGGCATGGCTCAGTGGTAGAGCCCCTGCCTAGAATTCCCCAGTGAGGGACTGGGGTGTGGCTCTGTGGTAGAGAGCCTGCCTAGAATCCCCCAGTAAGGGGCTGGGGTGTGGCTCAGTATAGAGCCCCTGCCTAGAATCCCCCAGTGAGGGGCTGGGGTGTGGCTCAGTGGTAGAGCCCCTGCCTAGAATCCCCCAGTGAGGGGCTGGGGTGTGGCTCAGTGGTAGAGACCCTACCTAGAATTCCCCAGTGAGGGGCTGGAGTATGGCTCAGTGGTAGAGCACCTGCCTAGAATCCCCCAGTGAGGGGCCAGGCTATGACTCAGAATTAGAACAATAGCTTAGCATATGCAAGGTCCTGGGTTCCATTTCTTGCACTGAAAAACAACAAAAGACTAATAAAAAAAGTATAGGAATTCAACATATAATTTGAAGACAACTAAAAATCTATGAACATTAGATGGGATTCCTATGTCCCTCCTTCCCCAGATAGAATTCAAGTGAATAAAAAATCTAAACCAGTTAAGATTAAGAAAATTTGTAATATTGCACTAGAAGTCTCTAAACACATTACAGAAATCACAAGTGTTAATACTTGGTGATCTTATGTGTTTAGGTAAAATGTCTTATGTATTAAAAAAAATTTACATCCAGTCAGAATACAGCAGCACACACCTGTAAGCTCATCACTCCTAGGGCAGAAGGATCACAAGGTTGAGACCAGTGTGAGCTCCAGAGTGAAATCATGATTTAAAACAAACAAACAAAAAACCCAAACATTTGAAAGGCAAACAAGAACTATGTTGCTAGGCATGGTGGCTCATGCCTATAACAGAAATAGAAACAGCAGGGGTGGGTGGGGCATTCAAGGCCAGCCTGGGTTATATAAGATATTCTCTGTATAGAGTTGGTCTGGTGTTGCTTGTATTCAGAAGAAGGAGGGAGAGGAGGAGGAGGAAGAGGAGGAGGAGGAAGAGGAGGAGGAGGAGAAGAAAAAGGAGAAGAAAGAGGAGGAGGAAGAGGAAGACAGGGGGAAAGAGAAGGACAAAGTTTATATATACTTATATATATAATACTCATCACAAAGGGAGGATCTTTAGCCTTCCTGGATATTAAATAAAATCTGATTAAATCTGCAGACACCATTTGTAAAAAGTATCTTATTTGGTGTGTGTGTATGTGTGTGTGTGTGTGTGTGTGTGTGTGTGTGTCAGAGAGAGAGAGAGAGAGAGAGAGAGAGAGAGAGAGAGAGCAAGAGCGAGAAAGCATGTGTGTGCATGCACAGATGCATGTGTGCAGTGCCCACAGAGGCCATATCCCCTGGATCTGGAGTTAACAGATGATTGTGAGCTTCCTGATGTGGGTACTGGGGAACTCAAGCCCTCTGCAAAGGCAGCATGTGTGGAGACACCATTTTTAACCTATTGAAGAAAAATATTAATTTTAAAGCAGGCTGGGAGGATGGATCAGTGGGAAAAGTGTCTGCTTTGCAAGCATAAAGACCCGAGCTCAGTCTCCAGAACTTACATAACACCAACAAAAGAAGTTGGACAGTGGCACACACCTTTAATCCCAGCACTTGGCAGACAGATGCAGGAACATGGACAGAAACCAGAAGCCATCAGCAGCCAATTCCCATCTTTTAGAGCCCATTCCCTCAGAGGCAGGGTCTGTAGGCTGGGCCTAGTGTCTTGGCCTGACTGGAAACCAGCAGGACCTAGAAGTCAGTCCTCTTGTCTGCTCCCTTGGAGCATTTGTGGGAATGTGGCTTGTTATGTGGCAATGGGATCAGTGGTCCGGTCCTCAGGAAGAGCTCTTCACCACTGAGCCATCTCTCCAGCCCCACATTAAAAAAAAAAAAGTTCACTTTAAATATTTATTTTGTGTGTGTGATTGTGCAAGCACATGTATATCACAGAAATATGCCAGGCAGTGATGGCACACACCTTTGATCCCAGTACTCTGGGAAGCAAAGTTAGGGGTCAGTCTGGTCTATAGTGAGTTCCAGGATAGCCAGGGTTACACAGAACAACCTTATCTCCAAAAAACAACAATACCAAACAAAATAAAAAAAGAAAGCACAAATATGGACAAATATGTCTCAGCATATAAAGACACTTGCCACTGACCCTGATCGTTTGAGTTTGATCCTTGGTACCCAGGTGGAAGGACAGAACCGACTCCTGCAAATTGCCCCCTGACCCACATAGGCACACCATGGCATGGGAACACAAACAGAAACATCCAAGAACCTGATGATATGGTTTGGTGGGGGTTAGGGGGAGCACAGGGCTTCATACTTGACATCTCTATGGAGACCAGTTTATAAACATCTTTAGAGGGTGAATGCAAAGCTTGGTCTTCCACTGACTAGCCTTCACAAGTACTGGATTGTCTATGCAGTCCTGCATCTTTTTGCACATAAGCCAACACAGCTGTTTATGTGTTTATATTGCCTTCTTTGTAAA
>NW_022196905.1:133395823-133400823 GCF_008632895.1 Mastomys coucha
AAAAAAAAAAAAAAAAAAAAAAAAAAGTGCATGAAGCCAGAAACACCGGGTGGATGCTAAATAACCACAAGAAAGAGCTCATGAGGTTATTGTACAATATTATGTGGCTGTTAAAAAGATGAAACAATTCTGCATTAATTAAAATAAAACCATCTCTGCTTTTTTTTTCCTTTTTCCTTCTTTGTGAGCGTCAACATTTTGGGATGGGTGATTCATTAAACAGCAATGTTATATAATTACCACCACCTACTTCAGGATCATTTTGCCCCCAACCATGCATATGCCCTCCCCTGCAGCCTTGGTCATCTGCCAGTGTTTCTGTCTCTGTGATGGATTCCTCCATCTGTTTAGGATTGGCACCAGAGCCCGCCAGCCCCGTGACAGCTTCTCTCCCCTTCAGTCCACTTACCCACGAAATACCTCAGCTGTACCTCACTCGCTCATGTGCTTTAGCCTAAGTGCAAACCTTCACCCTGGGGTGAGTGGCAGCGGCCTTCAACCTACCCTACTTTCTCCAAACTTGGTCCTCCAAACAAGATCACTGCTCTGCAGCAGACACAGACCTTGCTCTTTCCCCACCCCCCAAGTCCAGGTGATATGTTTCCACCAGGCAGAGCCTGCCCTGTCCCCAATGATCCTGTCTCTCTGTCCCACTGTTGTCTGTGGTATGGCTTTTCCCAGGGAGATGAATATGCATGTCTGTCTATCCATTCCAGAGAGGACACCAAAGAACAGATAGACCAAACTATCCAATCTAAGTCTACTTCAGTGACTAAGTTATTTTAACTGGGATTACAGGCGCTTGAGTAACTCAGAAGCCACAACACCATCACCATTATGTCTTCAGAGAGAAGGACAATACATAACTGCCTTCAGCAGATCCATGGCCACCTACAAATCCTCAAAAGGGGTGGGGCCTCAGAAGCCTCACCCCCTAGCAATCATTAACTGCCTATAAATCTTCAGAAGGGGCGGGGCCCCATGAGCCACTCCTCCCTAGCTATCATTAACTATCTATAAATCCTCACAAGAATGGGATCTCCTAAGCCCCTCCCGCCCTGCCTCAGGACTGAAAGTTGAGGATCCAGTCTTGTGCAGATCTCCCGGTGATCATGCTGCTGACAGATGAAGAACACAGGGGCTACGTGGAAGCCAGAGGACAATGGTCTGTATTGTTCTATCCCTGGACCCCAGACAGGCAACTCCCCATTGCAAGGAGCAGCAGCACCTGCTTTGACTATGTGGTGGTTTGAATGAAAATGGCCCCACAGACTTTATAGGGAGTAGCACTATTAGGAGGTGTTGGAGGAAGTGTGTTACTGGGGGTGGGCTTTGAGGTTTCAAATGCGCAAGCCAAGCTCTGCCACAGGCTCTCTTCCTGCTGCCCATTGACCCAGATGTAGAATTCTCAGCTACCTCTCCAACACCATGTTTGCCTGGTGTAGCCCTGCTTCCTGCCATGATGACAATGGATTAAATCTGTGTCTTAGTTAGGGTTTTACTGCTGTGAATAGATACGATGACCAACGCTGTTACTCTTATAAAGGACAACATTTAATTGGGGCTGGCTTCCAGGTTCAGAGGTTCAGTCCAGTATCATCATGGTATGAAGCATGGCAGCATCCAGGCGGGCATGGTACAGGAGGAGCTGAGAGTTCTACATCTTTACCTGAAGGCTGCTAGCAGAATACTGACATCCAGGCAGCTAGGACAAGGGTATTAAAGCCCACTGCCACAGTGACACACCTACTCCAACAAGGCCACATCTCCCAACAGTGCCACTCCCTGGGCCAAGCATATGCAAACCATCATCACACTCTGAACTTGTTAAGCCAGCCCCAATTAAATGCTTTCCTTTATAAGAGTTGCTATGGTCATGGTGTCTCTTCACAGCAATGAAACCCCTAACGAAGACACCCCACCTTTCTATCAGTCTTAGCTGAACACCTGGAAAATGTCTCTCATAACCCAATAAAAGTATGTCAGGTGAAAAAATAAATGAATGAACCTTTTGCCAAAATCTGCTTACTGGTTGAGAAGACATACTTCTTGGAAGACACTTGAAAAGCCCCTTTCCTTCCTTTCTGAGGGTCTTTAAAATATATGAAATGCAGGGAGCTACGCAGAATAAATTTAGACGGCCTTGCTATATTTTGGCTGGAACATAATTTTAAAGTTCCATATTTACATTAAAATAGAAACCCAGTGTAGGGTTGGTGAGATGACAGTTCAGTGGCTAAAACTACTTGCTTCCAAGCCTGATGATTTCAATTTGAACCAACTCCCAAAAGGTGTCCTCTGAACATCATACATGTTCTATGACACACACACATTAAAAAAAGAAGATATAAACCCATAAAGATGTCAACTCCTATGTGCTAGAGGCTGTAACGTAAGGTCATTAAGATCACATGAGACTTGGGAGGAAAACATTTGTCTTCCTCCACAGGACTGTTCTGTGGGAGCCAAGGGACAGACCAACCTGTCCTCCCCCTTCTCACTCTGCCATTCCCTCCTCATATGGCTGATCTGTCCCACAATGGAGCACACATGGCAACTCAGGTACACAACACCAAGTCTGCCATGCTGTCTGCCTTCTGTTAGCAGATTCATGGCCTTACCCTTCTGCGCACGACTCACTCATGAGATGGTGAGCCATCACTTCCTAAGGTTGACTCATAGTCCTCTGTGCATCAGGTCACATGTGCCCTTTTATCAGTGACAGACATCTGGGTTATTTCATCTTGTGATTAATGCTGAGAACATTGGTGAGGGGGTGGCCACGCACCCATGACAGTACTACGGCAGCTGGTTAGACCCTGGGTCCCATCTCCCAAGACCAAACCAACCAAAGAAAAGATGGTTGTACAAATATCAATTCAACTCCCGGGTTCCACTTGAGTTATTCAGAAGAGAGTTGCTAGAGGTCAAGGCGATCCTAATGGTTTTTGTTTCTTCTCCAGCTGTAAACTGATCCCAGGGCTACAGGGCTGCAAGACAAGAGCCCTAACAATGAGCAGCACCCTGGTGCTCGAGATCCCGAATCTGAAAAGAGCCTCTTCACAGCAGCCAAAAGATAAAAGCAACCTATATCCGAAGAGGTCAGCAAAACCACACAGTATGTGCCACCCTACAGAGGGTTGCAATCCAGCCCCAGCAAAGGAGCAGGGCAGGAGGATAACTTCCTCAGCTGCCTAGCTCCCTCCTACAAAGAGGATGCTGGTCTGGACTGCAAAGAAGGAAGCTTGGAGCAGGTTCACCAGGCCGCCCCAGTCCTGGAGGGTTCCAGCCAGATGGTATCCTCCTTGTTAGTGTTGTTCTTTGGAGCTTTGATGCACCTGTTCTGATGGACATGAAGCGGCTGCCAGGTCTCTTCAACTCACGAGCTGCAAGCAGCTCGTGGCATTCCACCACTTTCCACTGGCATGCCTGGAATCCAGCCCAGACTCCACAGCAGGTTTGCATGCAGGGGGAAAAACTGTTGCTGGCTACTTTGGCAAATACACTTCCAAGAGTTTTACAGATCTGACTTACGTGGTTCCCTTCCATTTCTAATTAACTGAAGGTTTATCTGTGTCAATATCACCAAGTGCTGCTAGCATCTATGGAATCTTATGGTTTTAAACCTTGATTGTAGCTGAAGATGACCTTGAACCCCTGATCCTCCAGAGTGCTGGGGTTACAGGAATGCACCAGCAGTTTAAATAATGCTGGGGATGGAACCCAAGATTTCATGAATACTAGGCAAGCACTCTACCAACTGAGCCGAATTCCCAACCCTGAATTATTTTTATTAATTTGCATTAGTATCAGCTGAATTTGATTATGTCTTAAACCTTTTTTAAAAATTCATTATTTTTCCAGGCAACGTTGGTACATGCTGTTAATTCCAGCACTAGGAAAGCAGAGGTAGGCAGATCTCTGAATTTGAGGTCAGCCTGGTCTCCAGAGCAAGTTCCAGGACAGCCAGGGTTACACAGAGAAACCCTAAATTGAAAAACCAAAAATAGGGCTGGTGAGATAGTTTAGCGGGTAAGAGCACTGACTGCTCTTCTGAAGGGCCTGAGTTCGGATCCCAGCAACCACATGGTGGCTCACAACCATCTGTAATGAGATCTGACACCCTCTTCTGGTGTGTCTGAAGACAGCTACAGTGTATTACACCGGAGCGAGTGGGGCTGGAGTGAGCAAGGTCTTAGTTCAATTCCCAGTAGCCACACACATGATGGCTCACAGCCATGTATCATGTACAGCTACAGTGTACTCATACACATAAAAATAAATAAAATAAAAATAAATCTTAAAGAAAAACCAAAAATAAAATAAAATAAAGAGACAAAAATAATTATTTCTAGATTCACTGACCAGTGTTTTCTTTAGGATTCTGGCATCTGTACTCCATTAAACAGCCCGTCAGGACTTCTGTCCTGTGACCCTGTGAGATTCCAGGCGTAATGCTGCCCTCGTGAAATGAATTGGAAGTATCCCCTTCCAGCTTTCTTCAAAGATTATAATTGCTCACTAAGTGTTTGAATTTCTTGTCAGCAAAACCACCTGGGCCAGGCCCAGAGAGATGGCTCAGTGGTTAAGAGAACTGGCTGCTTTTGCAGAGGACCTGGGTTTAGTTCCCAGCACCCACATAGCAACCCACAACTACCAGGGGATCAGATACTCTCTTCAGGCCTCGAAGAGCACTGAACACACATGGTATATAGACAGACAGACATACAAAATAAACCTTTTTTTTTGTTTGTTTTTTTGTTTTTTCAAGACAGGATTTCTCTGTGTATCCCTGGTTGTCTGATTTCCACTCACGCTTGTATACACACACACACACACACACACACACACACACACACAGAAAGAATATAATTTAAACATTTAAATATTTTATTAGCATATATTATACATTTCATACTTCATGCATGTACATGGTGTAGTTCAACCAAATTTGCCAATTAGTCTTATCCATCTTCCACAATATTTTTTGCTTCAACTAT
>NW_022196905.1:133405823-133459912 GCF_008632895.1 Mastomys coucha
CCAGAGAGAGGGGTTTTCCCAGAAGACTTGCCTGTATCTGTTGGCCATTGTGTGTGGTAGGCCTCTCTGGGACCCTGGCTCAGAAATCAAAGAAAAAGAAAAGTCAGGGACATAGCTCGAGTTCTGAGTTCCGGGCCAGTGTATTTATTTTCAGCTCTCAAGTCCTTGTCCTACTGGCTGTCACTTGTGCAGTATTTAGTTGTATTTAGATGGAAGGAACAGGAGAGGTGACCTACGGGCCCACCCCAGCCCTCGAAGCAGCCATATGCATCCTTACAAGTGCAGACTTAGCTTTCAGTGCTCCCCTTAAAGCACCTTCCTTGGCTCCCAGCAGAAACACAAAGGCCATTCCCTGGCTGTCCTGCACATTCCCTTGCTCCCTACAAGACACTTCTATTTTTCTCCTTCCCCTAAGAATTCCCCTGGCTACAGACAAGCACTACAAGCTGCAGCTTCCACAGCAGACCCTAACCCTCACATACCAGGACGCTAATCTAAGATGAAGTTTGAGAGGACTGCTTCCCTGGGCTTGATGTCTGCCCGCCTAACATTCACAAAGCCGCCTTCTCACGGCTTGCACATCTATGCCAAATTCCCCTTATGAGGACAGCAGCTAAGCCTTAATGTCTGAATCATGACATCTGCAAAGATCCTGTCTCCAAACAATCCCACTCTGATGTACTAGGCTTAAGACTTGGACACACGAGTCCGTGACACCTCTAATACCATGCCTTTGCTCAGCCAATCACCTCTCTTCAAAACTCTTTTGTTACCCCCAGCCATTTTACATGGTTCCCTAAAGCTTCCACACCACTTTCAAAACACCTAAGGGTCACCTGTTCACACCAATTTCCCACAAAACTAATATCAACAACAAAAAGGCCCAACCCCCAACATCACAGGACTGTTCTCAGATGTGACATGTCTGGATGCCCAGGTCTGGAAGCACCCACACCCTATTTTGCTTATTGGGAAGGTCATGCAGCACAGAGTCAGGCTCAGCACCAGGACTAGGAGTGCCCAGCAGGGGCCCTGACCACTGGCAATACCATCTCTGTCCCCCTAAAACACTTCCAGCCATCGAGGATACTGCATGCCTAAACTGAGGTAGGACCCGTGTGGCAGATCCACATCTGACTTCTCAATGACCTCTGAGTTATCCAGTAAGGATCACCCATATCTACATCATTAAGAACCTCAGCTTAAGCTGCCCCTGGGGAAAGGAACCTGAAGGTGCGGGCATGGGGAAGCTTAGCCCCTCTGGCCAAGTTCCAGACTCAGGGATAGGCCAGCCCCACCCTTGGCCCCGCCCCCAGCCATTTGCCACGCCCCAAGACCTGCGTCCCATCGATCAGCCCTTGTCTCAGGCCCCTCATTCCTCACGCTTCACCCTACTCAGACCCCTACCCCACCCTCGAGCTTTTACGTCCCTTCCCTACACCTGCAACCCACCTATTGAACCTTGTCCTCCAGCCGCGCGGCCCATGCCCCGCCCACCTACCCCCTACCCAACCCACTACCCTCTCCCCCGCTCCCTTCCCTTACACCCTTATTCTTCGCCCCTCCCACAAAAGCCCGGGCTCCGCCTGCCACCTCCTGCAACGTTCCCAAAGTCCACGCCCCGCCTATTTGATTCTTTACCCTCCCATTACCCCTTATTCCCCTCTCTTTACTCTAAGCCCCTACCCAAGAGGCCCGTGTCCCGCCTACCACCCCCTAGTACCGCCCACTACCTCTTTCACCCAAGGCCCTTGCGGAGCTTGCTGCCTTCCGCCTCGCCCTCGAGGTTAGCGCCCCACCCTCGACTTCTGGACCCAGCCAATTACACTTTCTCGTCTCCCCCTCTCTCGTCCTCCTGCCCGTCACTCCGCCTACTGAGCCCTTTGTCCGCCCACTTCCCCTGGCCCCGCCCACCGCCCATTACTCCCTGCCCCTCCCCCAGCAATACTCCTAAGAGGCGCACACTCAGCCACGAGCAACCGAGCCGGCCGGAAGTCTTGCCGTAAAGCGTGCTACGACCGTCGTACTAGCGCCGGTTCCCTTGGAGACAGGCAACGCGCTCAAGATGGCGGCGCCGGCGGAGGCGGAGGTGGCCGCGGGCTTCGTCGAGGCGGCTGAAGCAGCGGAACTGACCCGCGCGCTAGGCCGCCTGCTACCGGGGCTGGAGACCGAAAGTAAGCTGGGGCGGCGGCGCGCTCTGGAGGCTCTAGAGCACGCACTGGAAGAGGCGGTGCGGCCCGGAGCGGATTCCGCTGCCTTCCAGGGCCCCTGGGCTCGTCTGCTGCTGCCGCGCCTGTTGCGACTTCTGACCGATCCGGCCGAGGGCTGCCGCGCGCTGGCTGCTCACCTGCTGGACTTAGGCCTGCGGCGCGCCGCGCGGCCCCGCGACGCTCTGCCGCGCCTGTTGCCCGCGCTCACCGCGCGCCTGGCCCGGCCTGAACCCACGCGGCCGCCGCCTGAACCCTGCGAAGAGCTGCGTCTTGCCCTCGTGCAGCTGCTCCACCTGGCCGTAGACCTGGGCGGCTCCGCGCTCGCGCCCCACCTGGACGACGCGGTGCGCTCGCTGCGGGGCGCGCTGCTCGATCCCTTCGCCGCGGTGCGCCGGGAAGGTTGCGAGTGCGCAGCCGCTCTGGCGCGTGCCACTCCGGGTAAGCGTCGATCCTCTTCTCTGGGTACCTAGAGCTCCAGAAACTTAACTAAAGTGGGCTGGTGTCTTCGTACGATGATTTCGGATGGGAGGGGGCACGAAACACGATCTCACCGTGTAGCCCGGGCTAGCATCACACTAAACTATCTATGCTTCTGCTTCAGCCTCCTGAGTGCTAGAATCTCAGACATGCGCCACACCCATTTCATGATCATTTTATGCAAAAGTTATGGGACTCATGTGGAAAAAGACAGCTCAAGATTGTGAACTTGTTCCTCCACTCCAGTGTCTTCTGTGTTTCTGACTCAGATCACTAACTTCCAGGGTGAAGGGAGACTGTTTCTCTCCACCTCCCTTTTGTTTATTTCTACCATTCTAACAGCTCTGCTTGATCAGAGCCTTCCCTTTTTTCCTTCTAGGCTAGAGTTTGGAAAAATAAGAGGCACTGCCTAGTGCTGATAGTTAAACTGAAAGTTTTCCCAGGAGGGAGCCAACCTTGTGAAATAGGTGTACATGTCTCCCAGGATGCCTGAAACATAGGCAGCTTCCAGCACCACTAGAGAGGAAAAGTGGGAGTTGAGACTAGCAGAGGCTGATTTACGAGTCCAGAGGAAAGGTTTGATGGTAGCCACAGAACAGGGCCCCGTGCTGCAACTGTATCTCATAACCAGCAGCCTCCCTATCCCACAGAACACTTCCACATGCAGTCGGAGTCCCTGATAAGCCCCCTGATGCAGACCATCTCCCACCAGCACTGGAAGGTCCGGGTAGCTGTCATTGAAGCCACGGGCACTGTGATCCAGTTCGGCAATGGGAATTCGGTGGATGATGTTCTTTCCCACTTTGCTCAAAGACTCTTCGATGATGTCCCTCAGGTACTGGGATTTTTCTGCTTGACAGTCTTGAAACCATGTGCTTCTGTTAATAGAAATGTCTTCATGTGCCCATCCCCTGGGAGAATTTCAGTGCAGGGCCTAGTGCATAGGGCCTTGCAGAGGAGGACAGAGTGGAAGTCCAGTGCTGTGGTAATCTCCATACTGCTGTGTGGCAGACAGGCGTCCTCCAGCAGCAGGACTCTGTACCACCCTTCCCAGGGACTATGAGTGACACTCTCCTATTCTCTTGTGGCAGGTTCGGCAGGCAGTGACCTCAGTGGTGGGGGGATGGCTGCTGAATCTCCGTGACCGCTACTCCTTCTTACACAAGCTCATCCCACTGCTGCTCAGCAGCTTCAGCGATGAAATGCCTGAGATCCGGTAAGTGTCCCGCTGGGCAGGTGGGCGGTGTAGTGTCCCCTAGGCCTCCAGGGTCAGGCTGATTTGGAACAAGAGCTTCTCCCCAGTGGCAGTTCTCTGTTCCAGAGTTGCCCAAAGAATCTGTCCATCCCCTTATTCCGTGTGTTATGTGGTCCTGTGTCATATGAACTGTTCATCATTAAGACCCAGGTGGGCCCATAGGTGGACATCAGGCCCCTGCTGGTATTGTCACCATGTAGTCAGAGCTGGTCAGAAGGCCACTGCTGCCAAGCAATAACTGCTGCCTAACCCTTCTCCCCAGCCCAGCAGGCGATTCCCTGAGGCTTCTGTGGTCAGGGCCTTCATGGAGAGGGTCTTTCAGCACCCAGACCTCACTGCCACTCCTGTCTTGCTGTGTTGCAGGCAGATAGCCACTAGCCTCTGGGAGAAGGTCGGGCTGCAGTGGCAGGAGGAGAACGAGGCAGATCTAAAGGACAAATTGGACTTTGCTTCACCTCCTCCTCCCAACTACCCTGAGCATGGTAAGTGGTACGGGGGTGGGGCACAGCAGATGGGGGTGTGTGAGGGGCATTTGTTCTTGGTCCTGGAGAAGGCACTGGTAGCCTAGGTGCTGCTGAGCCCAGTGCTTACTAGGTCCCTATTTGGAGATCACAGAGAAGGGTCCCACCTTCCCTGGATGCTGCCAGCCTCTGCCCTCTGTCTCTCAGGACCTGATCTTTTCCTACCTCTGGCCTCGTTTTTAAAGAAGGGGAGGACTTCCCAGAAGCGTCCAGATGTGCAGTCAGCTGTCCACAACTCCCTTCTGAGCATGTGCAGGAACCTGTACCTGGGCCAGGCCTCTGCAGCACTACTGAAAGTTTCAGGAATGGTACCTGGGCAGGCTTCATCCTTTCATCAAGAGCCAACTAAGCCTGCAGGTCAGGGAGGAGTAGCATTTGTCTTCCCGTGTGTGTTGTGCACTTGAGGCAGGGTCTTCTGTGAGCGCCCACTTGTCCTACATCGGCGTAACTGAAGCCCATGTTTGTGCCTGTTTAACAGGCTCCACTGTGAGGAGGGTCTCTGCCCACAACCCAGCTGCTGGCTGCGTGGGCTTTGAGACCTCTGTTTTCAGGCAAGCTTATCTCTTAAAAACAACCAGCATTACATCCTGACAAGAACAGAAATGTAACCGGTGGCAGGCACTGTCCCCCAGCTCCTGGGTGGCTCCTTCCTAGCCCTAGAGGCGGGATTAGGATCTGGTGGGCTGTGGACATGGCAGTGGCACCGAGGCTGCTCCTGAATTCTCTTCTGCTGAGTTACTGAATCCAGGCCTCTTGTTAACCTCCCCCTCCAGTCAGAGTCTCTGCTCCTGAGGGTCTTCCCAGTCCTTCCCAGAAGGAAGCCACTCCAGTTCTGAGAAAGGTACAGGCAGCAGTTGTAAGATGGGTTTCTTCCGATTTGATAAGTCAGGTTGAGAGCACAGTTTTCCACATGTAGAACTGAGTTGTGGAAGCTGTTTGTGTGTTTATCATTTTTGTGTGTAAGCTATTCGGTTTTAAGCTCAGTGTCTCACATGTGTGATACCAAGTCTCCTGCCACTGAGCTATGTCCCCATCTCTTAGTTTTTGTGCAGCAGCCGAGCAGCTCTGCCCTTGCTGTCCAAGGTCATGCCACACAGTTGACAGTCAGTGTCCGAAGGATAGACTGGCCTTGAAGTGCAGGGAAGTCCCTACCTTGACTGTAACAGATCTTGCTACCAGGAGCAAGGAGAGTGTGGGAGGCAGTGACTGTCTTGCAAAGACAGCGCACTTGACTTGTCTAAGTGAGGGGCTTGAATGGAGGGACTTGGGAGGTGTAATTGCATGCTCCTTGTCTCCACTGACCAGCTTCCCATGCTCAAATTCTGGAAGTCTCTCTTTGGATCTAAGTCAGGGACAAAAAGCTTGTTTCTGGCAGTAGTTACAGGCATCTCAGGTTCTGGTTCTGAACCATTAGAACAGCTTCTGCTCAGAGCTCATTCTTCATCTGAGCAGGGTGGATTTAGAATTTAAGTCACTGTAACCAGCAGCAGAGTGTTGGGTTTTATGGATTTGGTCATTACCCTTTGAAGTTACTTCAGTGTAGGATTAGAATTGGAAGCTCAAGTGTGCAGCATTTTGTCCATCAGGCCTTACCATGTGAACTCAGACCCTTACCCTAGTCCTCCTTGCTCCTGCCCTTCCCACCCCTGAGCCTGGCCCTCTACCTACCGTCCTGGGACCTATGTCGTCTAGGGGGCTGTGTACAAATACCCCTTACATCCCCAAAACTGACTGTTCGAGCTATGGGTTTGAACTTTGTCAAAAAACATGTCTGAAACTGAGAAGAGATGTGAGCATCACTGGCTCATCCCTTGTACCCTCCTGGCTGTGGCCACTCTGTTTTTTAGTTGTCAAGTCACGCTCTCTTGTGGCCAAACATCTCTGCTTGGCACAATGCGTCTTGTCAAATCTTAGCCCATCACTGTTCCTAGCAGTGACCCTCAGTGCTTCATAGGTGGATTTGCCTCCAACCCAAGAGGCAACTGAAACAATGTTCAGGGACAGAGGAGCTCAGAAGAGTGGCCAAGATATGATATGTACATTTTTCCTGCCACTGAAGGGGGACTTCAGCCTGCTAGCATAAACTGCCTGACTACAGCTGAGCCACACAGCACTTACAGTTGCCAGTGACCACACATACTTCGGGTAGCACCTGGATCAGTTTAATCAAGTTCAGGCTTCTGCTTGCCTAGGACAGAGAGGTAGTAATGCCAACACCTCTACCATGGTTTATGCTCAACTTACAAACAAATGTAAGGTTTTATTTTTTTTTTTTAATTTATTTATTTTTATTTTATGTGCATGAGTTCTTGGCCTGCGTCTGTACCATGTGCATGCTTGTGAAGGCCACAGTTGTGAGCCACCAAATCTGAGTGCTAAGAACCAAAATTAGGTCCTCTGGAAGAGCAGCAAGTGCTCTTAAACTTAACTGCTGAGCAATCTCTCCAGCCCCTTGTTTTTATTTTTATTTTTTATTTGTTTGTTTAAGAATTACTTATTTGGGGGCTGGTGAGATGGCTCTGCGGGGAAGAGCACCGACTGCTCTTCGGAAGGTCATGAGTTCAAATCCCAGCAACCACATGGTGGCTCACAACCACCCATAATGAGATCTGACGCCCTCGTCTGGTACATCTGAAGACAGCTACAGTGTACTTACATATAATAAATAAATAAATCTTTAAAAAAAAAAAAAAGAATTACTTATTTTATTTATATGCACACACTGTCTTCAGACACACCGGAAGAGGGCATCGGATCCCACTAGAGATGGTTATGAGCCACCATGTGATTGCTGGGAATTGAACTCAAGACCTCTGGAAGAGCAGCACCCCCTGTCCCCCAATTTTGTTGGCAGCATGGATTTGTGTACTGCCCTTGGAGTCCCAGAAGAGGGCATCATACCATCTGCGAGCTCCTCAGCAAGGGTGCTGAGAACCAAACCCAGGTCCTCTGCAGGAGCAGCAAGCACTCCTAACCACTGAGCCCTCTCTCCAGCACCCAAATCTCCACTTGCACGTATTTTTTTGAACCTTATTAGTTTCTGTGGCTGTGGACAGTGTAGGGGTGCACACCTGTGCACTGTAGCACAGAAGGTCAGAAGCCAACTTTGGAGTTGTTCTCTCCTTCCATCCTTACGAGGGCTCTGGGGATTGAACTCAGGTCATCTGGCTTGCATGGCAGAGCCTGTACCCACTGAGCCACTTTTATAATGAAGTGCTGAGTGGGGCAGCAAGGAAGGTTGCAGTTCATTGCCTCCAAATCAGTTTTTACTGAATAAAGTGTCCTCAAGTTCCTGCAGACTGCCAGTGGCAGGGCTCTGGTGACAGCACCTTCCAAGTTTTTTAGTTGTGGTGGAAGCAGCAGTTTTCCTTTGAAACATCTTTCCCCTAGAATTATTTGCCAGTAATGCCAGTAAGTGCTGAGGGTGCAGGAGGACACAGGGCCTTGTCCTTTCTTTCTTATTCTTAAAAACAAACAAAACAAAAAAGCTGGTCTGGAAATGAGCAGGCTCCCTTTGAGTGTGTGTCATTGTGCCCATCCATCTGCCTGCTCTGCCTGCATTCCGTCTGGGTGTTTGAGATACAAACTTGAATAGGATTGGAAGAAAAAAGCTGCTGGCACTGTGGGAGCTTTTTCCTCTTCTCAAGGGCAGGTCATTCTGCCTTAGTAGCCTACAGGGCAGGCCTTTTAGACAAGAGTGAGATGCCGGGCTGGAGAGTTGGCTCAGCAATTAAGAGCAGTCAGTGTTCTTCCAGAAGTCCTGAGTTCAATTCCCAGCAACCACATGGTGGCTTACAACCATGCATAATGAGATCTGATGCCCTCTTCTGGTGTGTCTGAAGACAGCTACAGTGTACTCACATACATGAAATAAATAAATCTTTTTTAAAAAAAAAAGTCTTGGGAGGCAGAGGCAGGTGGATTTCTGAGTTTGAGGCCAGCCTGGTCTTCTGAGTGAGTTCCAGGACAGCTAGGGCTATACAGAGAAACTGGTCTCGAAAATCAAAAAAAAAAAGTGAGATGCCAGGAGAGGAAGAGAACCATTTCCATAGAAGTCAGATTCCCCTGCTCCCAGAACCCTAGCATCTCTGATCCTCTGAAACTGTGAGCTTTGACTTCTGCACTAGCTTTTATCTTCCTTCCTGTCTCCCTCCCCAGTCCCTTCAAGTGGAATCCCCTTTGCTTCACTGTACCTGACATGACTTCACCTTTTCTGTTGGTTTTGGCAGTTAAGCAGATGGCTGCCTGTTGCCATGGTGTCTGGCTTTGCAGATGTCCCTGGCTGTTCTACTGAAGGGTCCATTGTCTCTCAAATCTCTAAGGGCTCTTGCAGACGTGGCCTGCTTAGGCTGTCTTTTTCTGCCTTTTGTCTGCTATCATGTTGTAGTTATTTCCCTCAAAGAAAGTTTCTAGACAGCACTGAGGTCTCTGCACTTCTGGACTTGGACTTGAGTAAATGAGACTGGGACCCTAAGGCCTTTCTCCCTCCTTATCTGTGCTAATAGACTTCTACTTCTAGATGCAAGGTCACTGACCTAGCCTGCCTGTAAACCAAGTGATAATCACTCTAGACTCTAGTGACTCTAGACTGTGAAACAAGCATGGCTGGCAGAAAGCCAGCGCGCATGGACACTGGAGGTTTCTTAGGATGGCGGGTGTGGTGCTTATTAGCACCCACTCCAGGGTAGACACTAGGCAACAATGAAACTCTCCCCAGCAACATTCTCTTTGTGAGCTCCAGAGGAAAGCAGCCCACGTGTGCCCATTTGGGAGAGACTAGGTAAGATGGCAAGTGAGGTGGCAAGATAGGACATTCCTCAACCAAACATGTGCCACAGCTTGAATGAATCATAAGAGAAAGAAGCCTATTTACATAGCAGTCCCTCCTACCCCCACCCACCCCAAAAGAAACAGTGTCCCAAGTAATGCTGTCAGCCCAGGACAGAGTTGAGTCCTGACACTTGGATGTTGATGAGGGGTATATTTAAACAGTGTGTTAGTCAGGGTTCTCTAGAGTCACAGAACTTAGGAATTTATTGGAGTGGCTTACAGCCTGCTGTCCAACTAACCCAACAATGGACAGCTGTGGATTCGAACTCAAAGAATCTAGTAGTTGCTCAGTCCCGTGAGGCTAGTTGTTTCAGCTGGTCTTCTGTAGAAGTAGGTTCTAACAGATGTGCTGGCAAGTAAATGCAGGCAGGTGAAGGAGAAGGAACCCTTCCTTTTTCTGTTGTTCTTATGTAGCAGCATAACTCCAGCAGAAGTTATGGCCCAAATTAAAAGTGTGTGCCACCGTGCCTGGATTTGGAACTTGCTCTGTCCCAGGCTGGCCTTGAACTCAGAGATCTGCTTGCCTCAGTCTCCTGGGATTAAAGGCGTATACCACCTTGCTTGGGCCTAAGCTTTTCATGGCCACTATGCCTCTAGATCTGGATCAAAATCGTGTGTCATCCCTGATCCAGGTCTTCCCATGCCATCCCATGTCAAGATTCTGTGTCTTCCAACCTCAAGATCTGGATCATGGGTGTGTGCCCTCCATCTCTGGATTATAGTTCATTCCAGATGTAGTTAAGTTGACAACCAGGAATAGCCACCACAAACATCTACAAGGATGTGTAAGAAGGGTTATTCATTACTTGCGGGTAGGGAGGTAAGGTGTGAGAATTAGCTTTGGGTTTTTCACACTTTATTTATTTGGGCTGGCAAGATACTTCAGTAGGAAAAGATGCCTGCTGCCTGGATTTCATTCCTAGGGCCCACATGGTGGGGAGAACTGACTCCCACAAGTTGTTCTCTGACCCTCACGTGTGCTGTGGCATGCACTCACACAATGAACAGTTTAAAAGAACTGGTTTACCAATCATGTGTGAGAATGTACAGGCACACAAAAGGCATGGCACACGTGATGATCATAGGCTGACTTCGTGGAGTTGATCTTAGCCTTCCTTCCACCTTGTTCTGGAAGCAGGATCTGCCATTTCTGCGGCTGAGTTAATTACTCCAGTTAGTTGGCCTGAGAGCTTCTGAAGGAGACTCCTATCTCTGCTTTTCATCTCCACAGGAGAGCTCAGATTACAGAAGCCTGCCACTATATCTGGCCTTGTTCTGTTTTTAAACATGGTTGTGGGGTTGGCAGACTTTTACCCACCAAATCATCTCCTGAGCCTTGGCTTTTGTTTATTTGTTTACGATGCTGGGGATTGAACCTAAGACCTCATACCCCTGCCTTCTTCTTACTTGTAGTTTTGGTTTTCTTTATGAGGTACAACCCAGGCTGGCCTCAAATAGCCTATAGCTGAGAATGGCTTTTGACTTTTGATCCCCCTGCTTCTATGTCCAAAATACTTACAGGCATTTACCACTGTGCCCTCATTTTATGATACTGGAAGTGGAACCAGGGCCTCATGCATGCTAAGCAAACAATACCAACTGAGGCATATTTAGATAGGGTCTAAGTTGCCTGGACTACCTTGACCTTGTGGGCCTCTGCGTCAGCCTCTGAAGCAGGCCTGGGAAACCATTGGCAAACCTAAGCATTTTCAGATGGTACTGAGTGTATGCCTGCTTGTGTGAGAGTAGGTCAGTCCTGGTTCCAGGTGATGGCTCAGCTTGTGTCTGAGGACATTAACGTGCATGCCTTTTGACTCGGTGTTTGACTCAGTTCTGTTTATAGCATTTATCTAAATTTGTGTCAGATTTGAGACAATTATGTTTACAGATACTTGTTACAGTGATTATAAGAAAGTAAAAGTAGCTGAGGCAGGAGGATTGCTGTAACTTGAGGCCAGCCAGGACAGCATGGTTAGACCCTGCCTCAAAAAAACATACTTAATTCTCCCAGTAAAGGTAAATGGAAACAACTGGGCCAGTGATTCCCAACACTGGATCTACATGGTGCCAAAGTATTCTGTGGGTTCCAGTGCCCTGGAACCGTGGCGTGCTCTGTACAGTGGAGGCATTCATATCCATGCTGTCCTGTAGAGCAGCCTCTGGCCACATGCCCACTGGACACTGAAATTGGCACAGCATGGATGCTGAACTGTTAGTATGTGTCTTATTGTATGTAGACTACACGCTGGCAACTGCACACACCAAGAGCCAGCACTGTCCCGTCCGCCTCCATGGCCAGGATTGGTGGCAAATGTCTGAAGGCCGAGGCAGGAGAAATGTGTGTAGTCCTAGGCTATAAGGTGCATTCAGAGGGAAACTTAGATGCTGAGGGTGTGGCTGAGAGGCACAGCATTCATCTCGAATCCACCAACAAGGGACTGGGCAGGATATATGGCTCAGCAGTAAAACTTGACTAGAATCCACCAATGAGGAGCTTGTGGCTTAGTGCTAAGTTACCTGCTTAGCATCCCCCATGAGGCACTTGGGATATAGTTCAGTGTAGAGTGCTTGCTTAGCAGATGTGAGGTTGTAGGTTCAGTCCCTGTTGTGTGCACACGTGCATGCACACACACACATACACAGTGTTCAGAAGGTAAAAAGACCAAGAAAGTGACTACAGAATTTGGAAAAACATCACCCAGGATGGTAACACAAACAACACAAAGCCTATAAACATGGTGGTGTTGGCATTGGGGAGTGGAGATTGGACCTCCAAAAGATGCTGCTAGATGCTTCCAGGCTACTTTGAAGGCTGGCTGTGGCATGGCAGGGAAGTGGAGTGGTGCTGTCGCTGTAGGCAGGTGCTTCCTTCTAAGGCGTACCTATGGTATAGTGTAGCCAAACTAGATATTGGCACCAAGAAAGGTAAATGCCTGAGCCCATGAGTAACTGTGTACTAGGTAGGGTTCAGCACAGCACCCTTAAACAGCCCCAAGTCAGGACTTTGGAAATGAATGGGGAAACAACTTCCACAGAGTCTGCTGTTTAAGTCCACTGACTGAAGATGCTGGAGATGACACTAGTGCAGAATGCAGGACCATTGGGTCAGGGCAAGGGGAAGCCCCAGAGCTAAGGTTACTTCAGGGTATGTGGTATTTGCAGGTGTGTCCCACTGTGGTTTCTTATTGTCATACTTCATATAGCCTTACTTTTTTGTTTTGTTTTGTTTTTTGAGACAGGGTTTTTCTGTGTAGCCCTGGCTGTCCTGGAACTCACTCTGTAGACCAGGCTGGCCTTGAATCAGAGATCCACCTGCCTCTGATTCTGGTGTGCTGGGATTAAAGGTGTGTGACACTACTGCCTGTTGAGAAATACTTTACATTATGATTATGACCCTCTTTTCTTTGGGGGGGAACAGGGGGTGGACTTTGGGTATTTTGTTTTAGTTGATTGGGGTTTTTTTGTTTGTTTTGTTTTGTTTGAAATGGGGTCTCACTCTGCACCCAAGAATAACCTGGAATTTATGTAACTAAACCTAGTCTCAAACTTAGGAATCCTCCTGCCTCAGTGCAGTTGCAAGCTACCAAGCCTAGCTCTCTTGTCTTGAGACATTGTGAACTTTCAGTCAGTCAGACTGAAGGTATAACTAAGCACTTGCTGCACAGCCCCTGAAGCTGTTTTCATGGGCTCCCATTTTCTCCTAGAGAGCCGCCCTGGTCTGGGCTGCCGAGAGCTGGTCTTCAGGAACCTCTCCAAGGTGCTTCCTGCCATCTGTCATGACATCACCGACTGGGTCGTGGGGACTCGGGTGAAGGCAGCGCAGCTGTTGCCGGTGCTGCTGCTGCATGCAGAGGACCACATCACACAGCACCTGGAGATCATCCTCAGAACCCTGCATCAGGCATGCAGCGATGAAGAGAAGGCTGTGGTCAGCAGTGTGAGTATCCTACCATGCAACTGGGAAAGCTCTCAGCTCTATAGACATCAGTTCTGTAGTCACAAGCTAGGTAAAGGTGTGGATCCTCCTCCTGCCCTTCTCACCACCCCCACCCCCTTATTCAGCCACTTGGTTTCACCTTTGAGTTCACAGGGCACATGCAGCAGGCTCTGCTTCCAGTGACCAGGCTGTCAGCAGTTGGCCTAAGAGACTGGCTTTTCTAACCCAGATACACTTATGTCATTTTCACACAAAATGTGGGGGGCGCAGGGTGGGGAGCGGAATCCGCTCATGTGTGTTTACGTACGTATGTGCACTTATTTGTATTGAGTACATGTGCAATTGTGTGGGGGCTTATGGAAATCCAAATTTAACACTGGATATCAGTTGCCGTCCACTGATGACAGGGTCTCTCACGGAAGCAGGAGCTCACAGACCTAGCCAGCATGTTTCACGGTCCCCTGTGTCTGTCTCCTGGGTACTGGGGTGACAGGAGGCTGCCATTCCTTCCCTCCTTTTCCATGGAGGCTGGGGATTTGAACTCTGATCATCAGGCTTGTGCAGCAAGCATGGTATTCCCTAAGCTACTTCCCTGGGCATTATCATGAAACTTGTGAACATCTGTTTTGTTAGCAGAATGAAGGATTTTCCCTCTCCCTATACAGTTTATGAAGGAGCAGGAGGGACTGGTGAGAAGTGCTGTGTTCAGGCTGCTATGTCCATGTGCTCTGTGTGCTGCTCCTGTCTGCTCCATGATGCGGGTGCAGAGCTGGCTGGGACCACAAGCTTTGTGCCTCCCTCTCTAGCCACTCCAGCCCTTTCCCAGCAGCCCTTGCTGCTGCCCAGCTCTGTGTTGTGTCATGTGTGAGTATTTTGTTAATGGAGACAGCATCGAGGAACCTGTGGGGCTGGTGGTGCATTTGGCCCTTGTCCTTGCCATTGTTGAATTCCCCAGGGTGTGGAGGCATTAGTTGTATGAATGAGACACTTAGGCTGCTGGTATCAAATGAGGCAGACACATGGCTTCAGAGTCCTGGGTCCCATTTGCCTTGGTCTCCCCCATGAAAGAAATGAGGATGTATGTATGCTTCCCCATAGGTCCTGTAAATCATGCCCTCCCACAGGTGGGAAGCCCTGTGGGTAAGCCCAGTCACCAGTGGGAGCCTAGCTGTGGCCATGTTTCCAGAACTCTGCATCTTCCCCTCTTTCTTGCAGTGCATAAGAGCCTCAGAGCTCATTGGCACCTTCGTCAACCCAGAAGTATTTCTGAAACTGATCTTAGCCATGCTGAAGAAAGCACCCTCTGCCTCTGGCCTCTTGATCCTCGCTTCTGTCATCCAGGGCTGCTCCCGGAATGCCCTCCAGCCACATGTCAAGGTGATAGCCACAGAGCTGGCCCAGGAGCACATCTGCCAGGGGTCTGAGAATGTAAGTGGGTGTCTGGAAGGGTGTGCATCAGGCTGTCCTGGTGCTGGCCACTCTCTAAGTATAAATGCTGATGCTGGCTAGCCCACAGGCAGCAGCACACCCAGATGTCAGTGTCAGCCGCCCCTATTCAGCCCTGTGGTCACCCACAACAGGCAGCCATTTAAGTTAAGATTTCCTCCTCTCAGTGTCAGTGGCTTGGGCAGCTCGGGATAGATACATCCATCTCCCAGGAGAGTCCAGCTGGCTATGCTGCTGTGCATGGTCATAGGCCAGGGACATGGGTGTGAGGGAATCCTGGGACTACACACCACATCATTGGTGCGAACAGCACATCCTCAGGGGTAACCAGGAGCTCATTCTTATCCGTGTCACTCAGCACTTGAAGTAAGCACAGGTGACCTGACAGACAGGTTTTCTTTAAGCTGAGCCAGAGCAGCCTATCCCGGACTTGACCACTGGGATATGTTCTGGTTGTTTCTACTCAGGGCAGAATGAAGGTTGGAATATTGGGGTACGGTAGGTGTACCTTCTCCAGTACCCTGATCCTCCTCTTGGGAGACTAGGTTCTACTCACTGGCCAGTAAACCTCTTAGGCCCCGGTGCACCTGGAGACGGCTCAGCTCTGGAAAAGGTGGGCTGGAAGGATGAGCACTGACTGGCTGATGTCAGCCCTGATGCTCTGTGCAGCCATTTCTGTTGTCTGAGTGAGAGACCTATAGGAGTGGTGTCACACACCTGGTGTTTTAGTTACTTTGTTAGTGCTGAAACACCATGAAAGTATTGGGGGCCTTATGATTTCAGAGGGTTAGAGTCCATGGACATCATGACAGGAAGCATGGCCACTGGGGCAGTAGCTGAGAACTTACATCTGAACCACGAGCACAAGACAGCGAGGGAAAGTTAACTGGAAAAGCTGTGGACTTTTGAAATCACAAAGCCGAACCCTAGCGACACACCTACTCCAACAAGGCCATGCCATCTAACCCTTTCCAAACAGTCAGCAACTGGGGTCCAAGTATTCAAATCTATAAGCCAATAAGGGCCATTCTCACTCAACCCATACACAGCATTTGGGAGTTTGGAGGATCACAGTTTCAAGAACAACCTAGGCTACATAGTGAGCTCTACCTTAATGAAAAAAAGGAGGAGGACATTAAGACATTTGATTTTTAAATAACAAAATATAAGGGAGCCCCATAGGAATAGGGCTAGAGTCTTGGGAAGGAGTGAGGAGGGACTGTGCTCATGCATTTACCACTGGGTGTCCATGTTTCCCAGAACTCATCTAGATAAATTGCCAATCCGTCAGCTGCGTGTTTCCCTGGATACACCGAACATTCCCCCCTCTGGAAGGTGTGGCTTCAAGTCTTAAGGAAATTATGACCACTTGATTTCTTACTATCACTTCCAGAGAATGTAGATCTCCTGTCCTGTCTGTGCTGCCTCTTAGCTGACGGGAGAGTTACTGTCCAGCCTTCTAGCAAAGGGGGTTGATTTCTTTTTTAAGATGCATTTTTATGTGCACATGAGTGCAGGTGCCCATGGAATCCAGAAGAGGGCTAGAAATCCCCTAGAGCTGGTGTTACAGGTGAGTGTGAGCTGCTGGACAAGAACGCTGGGAACTGAACTTGGACGCCCTGCAAGAGCAGTACATATTGTTAGCATTGACCATTGCCCAGCTGAGAGGAAACTGACAAAGCTTGAGAGCACAGAAGGACCGAAGAGGCCCTTCTCCATCAGGGTGCTAGCATGTTCTCTTCCTCAGTCCAGGGTCTCTAGGCATCAGAGAAACCTAGCATGGACACATTACTTTCTTCTTGTCAGATCTGAATCGTTAGCAAGAAAAGACATGTGTTTAGGTGGGCTTTTAGGTGGGCTCAATGCTCTTAGACCTGGAAGTTGACAGCTCCACAGAGCTTCCCGACCCACTTCATGTGAAGTTGTTTAGGATGTTGAATTTCTTATGGTCATGAGAACATGATAAGACCCTCTTTAAGAACAAACTGAGGGCTGATGTGTAAGTATATGTACTTTTATTTGACTTGCCTGTCACTGTCACTCCTATTTATTCTGTGCTCTGTGGAACCTGTGGAATAGACAAGGTAGAGGAATGATAAAGGACATGAATGCAGAAAGAAGCCCGTGGGATTTCTGCCTTCCAGCAGCCTATATCAGGTGCTTCACAGGGTCCCACTGGCCACCCAGCCATGGGTCCACAGGAAATGCACCTGAAGCCAAGTGGAGCCAGGGATGTGCAGCTTCACCTTCAACATCTACATCTGTTATAAAGCTTGTGATTGCCGGGCAGTGGTGGTGCACACCTTTAATCCCACCACTTGGGAGGCAGAGGCAGGCAGATTTCTGAGTTTGAGGACAGCCAGGGCTACACAGAAAAACCCTGTCTCAAAAAAACAAAAAAAAAAAAAAGAAAGAAAGAAAGAAAGCTTTGATCTTTCTGTGGTGCAAGCTAGACAAGCACTCCACCAGCTGAACCCTAGCCTCGCCCCACTCTAGGTATTTTAAAGTAGATCTAAGACAGTGGGTCATTTCAGCATGGGAATAGCACAGAGTTGTTCAATGTGAGATTTGGAAGGTTGGCTGGTTGGGGTTTCTGTTTGTTTTGTTTTGTTTTGTTATTATTATTATTATTATTATTATTATTATTATTATATATAAGTACATGCTGTAGCTGTCTTCAGACACTCCTGAAGAGGGTGTCAGATCTCATTACGGTTGGTTGTGAGCCACCATGTGGTTGCTGGGATTTGAACTCAGGACCTTCAGAAGAGCAGTCAATGCTCTTAACCACTAAGGATCTCTCCAACCCTTTTGTTATTGTTTTTTGTTTTGTTTTTTTGAGACAGTCTTGTATAGCATAGGCAGAACCTTAACTAGGTAGCTGAGTTTGGCCTTGAATTCTTTTTTTTTTTTTTTTAAAGATTTATTTATTCATTATGTGTAAGTACACTGTAGCTGTCTTCAGACACACCAGAAGAGGGCATCAGATCTCATTACGGGTGGTTGTGAGCCACCATGTGGTTGCTGGGATTTGAACTCATGAGCTTCTGAAGAGCAGTCGGTGCTCTTCCCCACTGAGCCATCTCACCAGCCCGGCCTTGAATTCTTAATCCCCCTGCCTCCACCTCCCAGATCCTGGGATAACAGGCCTGTGAATGAAAAGGGAAAGGAAAAAAGGACAGGGCCTCTCCTAAGGGACTGAGGTTTTATTGTAGATAGAAGGGAGGACAGAGGCAGAGACAGCTGGGGCAGCCCGAGTGAACATTTCCCAGCATACTGAATTGGGCCTTGTGAGGAAAGGGAAGGAGGGCCAGGAGCCAAGAGGCTAATAAGCAAGAGGCCAGCGTAATCAAAATGGCTGGCCTATACAGGAATCAGAGACGCCAGGGGAAGGAAACTCAGCCTAATCCCTAGGCTAGGAAATTTGGGGTAGGATACAGGTATGCCAGCCAGAATGTCTGTGACAGGTACTGGCGATGCTAAGGGAAGCCGTACTCACTCGCACACCTGGGCTCTCACCCAGGAAGGCAGAAATCCCACAGGCTGCTTTCTCCATGCATGTCTTTCTCATTCTTATCCCATATCTGTTTCACAGGTTCCACAAAGCACAGAATAAATATGAACAGCAGCTTTAAGATATGAGTGAAGATTCACAGTGTGTATTCTTTGGTTTGGTTTGGTTTGGTTTGGTTTTGGTTGTTTTGAGAAAGAATTTTTCTGTGCAGCTCTAGCTGGCCTGGAACTTGCTTGTAGATCAGGCTGGTCTTGAACTCCTCTCTGAGTTCACTTCTGCCTCCCAAACACTGGGATTAAAGGCATACCCCACACCATCTTCTGGCCCATGATATGTATTCTTTATTCCTCTGAAGCTTCTCTGCTGGCCCACTGTGCCCTTCTCAATGGTTGTGCTCAGGTCACCTGTAGCCCTCAGGTGGGGTTCGGCAACTCCTCTGGCTCTTGCTGCGTGCATGGGTACCACACTGACAGTGGGCTGTGGAGAGAGGGATGCTGACTCCCACTGTTGTCTTCCAGAATCTCTACCTGGAGCATCTGCTGCTGTGTGTGCAAGCTCTGCTGTCTGTGTGTCGGGAAGACTGTCGTGATGCCAGCCTGCAGCTCCTGGAGGTGCTAGTGGCAATAATGGCAGTGTCAGATGCCGTGGGTCTTGAGAAGAAGGTAAGGGCACAGCACCCTGCGCTACGATCTCTTTCTATAGGAAATGTAGTTGTTTTCAGTCAGTCTCCAGTGTGGTTGAATTTCAGAGCCGGGGCAGGCTAGACTAGCAAAGATGAAAGAATTCAGAATATTTAGGAGGAGTCTCTCACAGGTGGCCTCCAGGGAGTGACCCCTTTATCTAGGAGTGAAGATGTTTAAGATTGGGAACGCTGGACAGACGCTGTGCTGCGCTTCCCTCCAGTCTCTTGGTGCTTCAAAATATTCCTGTGCAGCCAAAAACTGTAGAGCAGGCTGAGGACTGCCCTCTGTAGCACAGCTCTTGGAATTATTTCTGACCCTTTGACTCTGCATTTAAGCTTTAACATTTTCTTTGCTTTTTTTTTTTTCCTGTTTTTTAGATGGCCTTATTATGTACCCTAGGCTACCCCTGAACTTCTGAAGGCAAACTTCTGTCTCACAAAATACTGAAGTGACTGAAGTAGACCCTGAGTGTCCACCTCTGGTCTCCATGTGCACGCATGCCCAAACCTCTTTAACATATAATCCTTGTGAGCCTTAGTAACCATCTGGGGCCAGGTGCTGCTGCTTCCGGTTGAGGCCGGAGCAAGGCTCTCGGCCACAGTCCTGGGCATGCAGGAGGCTTAGGTGGCCTGTGGAGCCCTGCCTGAGGGGGGGCTTTCCTCTCGTTGGGAACTTTCTCAATTCAGAGTCTTCTCTGTGAAGAAACCTTTATAGAGGGTATGTGTCGGATATCATCAAAGACAGATGATAGACTATGAGTTCTAGCAAGGCTGTGCCTACAGGCCACAGGAAGGAAGCCAAAGCCCTCAGGTCAGAAACAGAGATATGGCCCACTGCCCTGGGGAATGTCAGGGACTGCCTAGTGTAATAAATCCTCCTTCAGCCCCCCACTAACCTTTGTGGTTGGTTCCAGAGCACCAGCAGGTAGTTTTTGCCTTGAGATGTGCTCTGGGTAGGAGAGCTAAGCAGGGCGGGTGCAGGCAGCTTTCAGTGACTGTTGTTTTATGGTTTGGGAGGTTTGGGTGGTAGCTTGTGTGTGTGAGGGTGAAGGGTTGTCCATAGCTCGGGTGGGGCCTTTCATGCCAGTGTGCACTTTGCTCTGACATGCACTCCCAGCCCTCTTCCCTTCAGTCTTTCAGGGCTTTTACTTTGTTTGGGTTTTTGGTCTTTTTAGTTGTGTACATATGTGTGTTTGTATGTGGGCATGACCACATGTGTCCTGAGAGGCCAGAGATATCGAATCCCCAAGAACTGTAGTAACAGATGGCTGTGAGCCCCCTGACTTGGGACCCTAACGCAGGACCTCTACAAGAAAGCATTGGGCCATCTCTCCAGACATGGGTTTTTGTATTTGTTTTGTTTGTTTTGGTTTTTTGGTTCGTTGGTTGGTTGGTTTTTTGACAGGGTTTCTCCCTGGCTATCCTGGAACTAACTCTCTTTGTAGAGCAGGCTGGACTCAAACTCATAGAGATCTGCCTGCCTCCTGAGTGCTGGAATTAAAGGCATGCACCACCAAGCCCAACTGGACTTTTGTTATTAAACAAGGTCTTTCTGTGTAGTGCAGGCTGACTTTGAACTTTTGATCTTCCTGCCAGAGCTATCTATAAATTGTAACAGGCTCATAGGTGTAAGCATGTGTGCATATTCGTATGATTGTGTGTGTGTGTGTGTGTGTGTGTGTGTGTGTGCATGTACATGGGAGTGTGTACATGTGAGTGTGTGTGTGTGTGCCCGAGCTCAATGCCAATGCCATTCCTCTGGCATCATCCAGAGTTTTTCTTTCTTTGCCTTCCATTTTGCTTCTGAAAGATTTTTTGATTTGTGTATGTGTACATGAGTGCAGTACCTGCAGAAGATAGATGAGAGCTTCAGATTCCATGGAGTTAAGAGTTGTGAGATGGGGACTAGAGAGATGGCTCAGCCATTAAGGGCACTGACTGCTCTTCAAGAGGTCCTGAGTTCAATTCTCAGTAACCACATGGTGATTCACAACCATCCGTAATGGGATCTGATGCTTCTTCTAGTGTATCTGAAGACAGCTACAGTGTACTCACATATATAAAATAAATAGATCTTTTTAAAAATTTTCTTCTAAAA
Source organism: Mastomys coucha (assembly GCF_008632895.1). Taxonomy (NCBI): domain Eukaryota; kingdom Metazoa; phylum Chordata; class Mammalia; order Rodentia; family Muridae; genus Mastomys; species Mastomys coucha. The sequence goes on from NW_022196905.1 coordinate 133,426,794, forward strand.
AGTTAGGGTATGACCTTCATCATGGATTGTGGGAACTAAGTTTGAGTCCTCTGCCAAAGCAGTGTGTGCTCTTAATTGCTGAGCCATCTCTCTGGCCATACCTATCTGCCTATCTGACCGTCTTTTACTGCGTTACCAAACAGGCCAGGCCAGCCAGCCAGCAAACCCTAGGGACCACCACACCCACTCCATCTCTGCCTCTCCACTGCTGAGATTATAGGCATACACCTCCATGCCTGGCTTCTCATATGGGTTCTTGAGACCAAATTCAGGGACTCACTTACAAATGACTAAGCAATCCTTCCCTTTTCCCCCAGCTCTGTCTTTAAAACTACTTTGCCTCTTGTTCACATGTGGTCAAGTCCCTGTTAGCATAGGCTCTGAACAGCTTTCAGGAGCCATGTGCATGCACAAATTTACTTGCATGTGGGTTTGTAGACACACACAAATGAGCTGGGCTTCTTGGGCTGCTGAGTGGATAGGTTTGTGTCTGTTCTTACCTGCTGTAGAAACAGCACTGACAAGCAGAAAGTGTTATAGGGAGGGCATCAGCCCCAGTGTAGCCCTGCTGTGGCCCCTTGTCTGCTCTTTGGTGGGCTTGTTCTACAATACTTACTTCCTGGTCAGATGTTTCCATTTAGCTGATGTTTCCTGTAGGTCTTAGACCTCAGATGACAAGAGAATCTCCAGGAATGGAAAGCTTTAAAAAGTAGACTCCAAGCTGTGTGCTGTTGGCGCATGCCTTTAGTCCCTGGACTCTAGAGGAGAGGTAGTTGGATCTCTGAGTTAGAGGCCAGCCTGGTGTACACAGTGAGTTCCAGGACAGCCAGGGATAGTGTGAGGAATGCTATTTGAAAAAAACAAAAAATAGGGATCTAATGATTACCCAGATATCAGCTAATAGCACCAGTAGGCATATCAAAGTGGGCAGGGGAATACTCATAAGTTCTCAAATCTACATAGAGAAATACAAAAAAAAACTAAGGAATGCTGAGATCAGGAGAAATACTATTTCCTAGGGAAGAACACACCGATTTACTATCCATACGAAATGGGCAGCCCTGAAAACGTGCATACAAGTAATATTATACAGACTGAACAGGTTATATTTGGAAGTATATATTTATATATAGACATTTATATAATAACAATTGGTGAAAAAAAGCCATACTTTTCATGTGCTCTTCCAGAGGTTCTGAGTTCAATTCCCAGCAACTACGTGGTGGCTCATCACAACTGTCTAATGGGATCCATTACCCTCTTCTGTTATATCTGAAGACAGTGTATTCACATACATAAAATAAATCTTCAACTAAAAGTATTTTTAAAAAATGGTAGCCTTTAGGGGGCCAGTGAGATGGCTCATCATGTAAACTAGCTTGCCACCAAGCCTAACAACTTTAGTTTGATCCCTGCAATCCAATGGTGAAAGAGAGCTGACTCCTTCAAGTCATCTTCTGACTTTGAGCCATGCACTGTGGCCTGTATATCCTCTCAGGAAATGTAAATGAAGAGAACAGCTGCACTCTAAAGGCGGGGCCATAACTCAGCTAGTGGAGTAGCTAGTGTGTATGATACAGCATAAAACTGTGTGTTAGCACATACCTATAAGTATAATGATCAAGTTGGAGGCAGGATGAATCGGAAGTTGAGGTCATCTTGGCCAGTCAGACTACATGAGATCCTGTCTCAAAAAAGCCCCTTCAAAAAAACCTCTTGGTTGGTTTCTTTGAGACAGGGTTTCTCTCTGTAGCCATGGCTGTCCTGGAACTCACTCTGTAGACCAGGCTGGCCTCAAACACAGAGCTCCAACTGCCTCTGCCTCCCAAGTGCTGTGATTAAAGGTGTGCGCTGCTGTCCCCACCACCCTGCCAAAAAAATATTTTTAGTTTAAAAATTAGTCTGGTCCCAACCTTTGTATCCCCTTTTGTAGGCTCAGAAGACCATGGACACACTGGCCGAGATGGAGGATATCCCCAGCAGTCAGGACCTCTACCGCAAGCATCTGGGCGCACTTTTGGAGCAGCTGACAGCCTCGCATGGCGAGTGGGCTGTGCACTCTGTGCAGTTGCTGAAGTTCATTGTGCTCCTCACCCAGGCAGGTGAGTCTCAGGACCCTGGCCTTGACCCCGACATAGTTCTTGCTTGTGGGACAGGGTCTTGCTACATAGCTCAGGATGGCATCAAGCCAGGTCTGCTCCTATCTTGTCTTCCCGTATGCAGGGATCACAAGAATGAGCCACTGAACCCAGGAGAAATGTTTTCCATGGTAAGCCTTGAAAATAGGGTGTACCATGACTTCTTTTGCAGCTTGTGTTCTTTAGATACATCTGTTTTACAGTGGAATCCAGCATCTCCAGCCACAGAGGCTTTTTGCAGAAGTGAGAAGCATGGCTTTATAATAACCCTTAGTGGGGTTTTATTTTTACTTTGTTTTTTAACATTTTTAATGCCGAGAGGTACAGCCCCCTTCACAGATCCCACTTGAGCCCCCAGCTCTGGGGAGGAGAGATACAAGAGACACAGCCCCTTTCCCGTGCTCCAGCCATCCAGCGTGGCACGTCTTTGTGCCAGAAGGTCTCATTTGCTGCAGTGTTTTAGAATATGGACAAATGAGAAGGCAGAGGTGGCACCTACAGGACTGAAGAGATGGCTCATTCAGTCAGGTGCACACACATTCAGGTAGTCATATATATGCATAAAATTTTAAAAAAAAATTTAAAGGCCAGACACAGTATCATGTTCCTGTAATCCTGGCACTGGGGAGGCAGAGGCAGGAGGATCCTTGGGATTTGCTGGCCAGCCAGTCTAGGTGACTCAGGGAGCCCTAGGTGCAGTGAGCAGTGTATCAAAAATGAAGTGTGAGCACTTGAGGAGGACACCTGTTGTCAAATTCTGGCTTCCATGTGTGCATGCCCACACAAGGAAATGACAGCAGGCCATCCCACTCCCTGAGAGGACCTGCTTTGCTGGTTGGGGTTGCTCCTGGCCCTCTGAGCCCGGATCATGGGAAGGTCCTACCACATCCTTCAGGACCCAGTACCCTTTCCTCTCCTGGCCTGGGTGGTCAGCAGCAGGGCCCTTTGTACTCAACCTGGCTGCAAATGGGGGCATTGTTATAGTTTTAGTGTGGCTTGGTGAGTGCCCTTGTGTGGCCTCCGGTTCAGTCAGTGTGGTATGTGCTCTCCTTTCTGATTGGCCCAGCTCCCTCTGAGGGCCTTTCCCACCTCTCTCTGGCCCCTAAGCTCTTGGGCCTACTTGGTGTATGGAAGTGGGGTGTGGGCATCAGAGCCTACATATCGGGGGGCCTTTAAGGCTTTCTGTTTTAACTTGCTGAGATTTAAAGACCAGAAGTACAAGAAGTCACTTAGGGCAGCAGCTCCTCCTGTCCCTGTCAGAGCACTGAGGGGCACACTTGTCTGATCTGACCAATGGCAGAGTACACCCAGGTCTCCAGTCAGGAGCTGAGGGTGCTGCTCTGTTCCCTGTTTCCAGTCCCCAGCCCCAGGAAAAGCGGCCTTGCACTGGAGCACATTTCTCTGGGTGGACTTGTTTTGTTGTGAGGACCTGGTCTCATGCTGAGACTAGCCTCAGACTTACCATGTAGCTGAGGATGAACCTGAAGTCTTCGTCTTGCCTCAGTCTCCTAAGTGCTGGGGCGGCTTCTACCCTTGGGCCTGCTTTATGCAGTCCTGGGCTGGAATCCAGGACCCTTGGTGTGCTAGGCAGGCACTCTAACCACAGGCGGATTGCCAGCCCCTCACTCAGTGAATGTTTTCTTGACAGTCAGTTTGCTTCTCGCTGAAGCTGAGGTGAGAGAGTCAGCTTCCCTCTCCTGCATCCATCTCCTTTCTTCCTTTGTGACTGAAACTCCAGCCTGAGCACTTGGTTATATTCTGAGTGCTGGCTCATCAGTTGCAGGTTTCCAGACATCTTTTCTTTGGTGTTGACAGTCTGGGCAAACTCCTGGCACTTTCCTGTGCTGCTTGAAGCAGTCCTGTGGTGCCTGTCCATACTGGAGGGAACCTGCTTGTGTTGTCAGGACAGCAGCTGCCTTTTTGTTCTCCTCCTCAGGCAGATGAAGCTGCCTCCTTGAGCCTCCAATGCCATGTTGCGGACATTGGACCCACAGGGGTTTGAGAAACTGCATCTTGAAATGGGAGGTTTAGATGACTTGCTGTGTTGTCTGATTGTAGAATTAGCAAACTGTGCCTGGGATTATGCTAAAATGCTAAGTCCTGTTTAGGGTGAGGGGCATAGCTAGAAGAGTCTCGGGGCGCCTTCTGGAGAGGTAGCTATGTATGTCCAATTCTAGAGGCTGGACAGCTTCAGTCACCAGGCAGCAAGCCCTCAGGGAAGGTCTTTGTGACCTGGGGGAAGAATGGCTGAAAGCAGCAGATCCTGTCTCTTGGCTTTCAGACCACAAGGCTTGAGCAGATGGTAGGCATGCTTAAGTAGGCCTTCATTGAGGACCATCTAGGTTCTTGTAAAAATGCCAGGCAGTTTGTTTGTTTGTTTGTTTGTTTGTTTGTTTTTGTTTTTCAAGACTGTGTAGACTGTATAGCCCTGGGTCTACTGGAATTTCTTGTGTAGATCAGGCTGGCCTCAGACTCAGAGATCTGTCTGCCTCTGCCTCCTGATTGCTGGGATTAAAGATGTATGCCACCTTGGGAGGAAGAGGCAGCCTGGTCTACAGAGTGAGTTCTAGGACAGCCAGGGCTATATAGAGAAACCTGTCTCAAAAAAAAAAAAAAAATGTATACCACCATGATGATGTAATCTCTTTTTTTTTATTTTTTTTTGTTTTGGCTTTTTCAAGACAGGGTTTCTCTGTGTAGCCCTGGCTGTCCTGGAACTCACTCTGTAGACCAGGCTGGCCTCGAACTCAGAAATCCGCCTGCCTCTGCCTCCCAGGTGCTGGGGCTAAAGGCGTGAGCCACCACTGCCCAGATGATGTAATCTTGGTCCTTAGAGAAGTAGAGGCAGGTCAGTCTCTGGGGCTCAGTGGCCAGCCAGCCTAGCCTATTCATTGAATCTCAGGTCCATGAGAGACCCTGCCTCAAAACAAGAAGGTGAATGCTCACTAAGGAACAATTGGAGGCTGAGATATTGTCTCAAGTTCAGGGCCAGTCTAAATCCTGGGTCAAAAGAAAAGGGGAGCTAGAGGAATGGTTCAGCCATTAAGACCTCTTGCTGCTTTTGCAGAGGCCTAAGGCTTGGCTCTTAGCACCCGTGTCATGTGGCTCACAACCCCTGTGACTCCAGTTCCAAGAGGGTTATTGCTTCTGGCCTGATAAGACAGTCTTGCACACATCCTCAGGCACACATGCACAGTATTAAAAAGAATGAGTTTTTTGTTTTTTTGGTTTTTTTTTTTTTTTTTTTTTTTTTTTTTTTTTTTTTTTTTTTTTTGAGACAGGGTTTCTCTGTGTAGCCCTGGCTGTCCTGGAACTCACTCTGTAGACCAGGCTGGCCTCGAACTCAGAAATCCGCCTGCCTCTTCCTCCCAAGTGCTGGGGTTAAAGATATGCACCACCACCGCCCGGCCCGAATGAGGTCATTTTAAAAAAAGATTTATTTATTATGTATAGTGTTCTGTCTGCATGTATGCCTATAGGCCAGAAGAGGGCATCAGAGCCAATTACAGATGGTTGTGAACCACCATATGAGTGCTGAGAATTGAACTCAGGACCTCTGCCAGTATAACCTCTGACTTATCTCTCTAGCCTCCTAAGGGAAAAAAAAAAAATAAAGTGGTTAAGAGCATTTGCTGCTTTTTTTTTTTTAAGTTTTATTTTATGTATATGGGTACACTAGCTGAACAGATGGTTGTGGGCCTTCATTTTGTTGTTGGGAATTGAATTTTTAGGACTTCTGCTTGCTCCGTTAGCCCTGCTCACTCCAGTTAACTCTGCTGGCTCAGTCCCTGCTTACTCCGGCCCAAAGATTTATTTATTATTATCTAAGTACACAGTAGCTATTTTCAGACACACCAGAAGAGGGAGTTAGTTCTCATTACGGGTGGTTATGAGCCACCATGCGGTTGCTGTGATTTGAACTCGGGACCTTTAGAAAAGCAGTCAGTGCTCTTAACTGCTGAGCCATCTCGCCAGCCTATAATTTTTTTTTTTTTTTTAAGAAAGAATTTAGAAATTGTAAAGAGAAGCTGGATTTGTGTCTTGGTCACATGATGAGGCATGCCAGAGACAGTCTCTTGTTAGTGTCCTCAGCAGTTGGGAGAACAGCATGTCAGGAACGGGAACCATGGCACTGTGGCCTGCAGGCTGCCTTCCCCAGCAGTGAGGCCTGGGAAGCCATCAGCTTGCTGCAGCCCCTTTTCTCTTTCCTAGGCCCTGCTGTGGGAGAAGCTCTGCAGCATGTGATCCCCACCCTCAGGGCCTGTCTCCAGCCCACCACAGACCCACACATGCGCCTGAAGCTCTTCTCTATCCTGGCCACGATGCTGCTGAGGCCTAAGGACACTGTCGACTCTCAGGGGTAGGTCTGCCCATCTGTGTACGGCCCACATACGTGTTGGATGGGTCTTCCCATGCTACCCTGGGCAGGGCCTCTGAGGTCTAAGCTATGGGCTTCTTGGTGGTCTGTATCTCTAGAATCCACCCCACTAGGTAAACAGTGATCTTGGTGAGTATGTAAGAGAGACACAGACAGTAAATCAAAGCCACTTTAGGGGAGTCATTAAAATTCCATCCAGTTAGAAAGTTTTAGGGCACATTAACTATTAATGGCTTCTGTTTCGGCTGTTCTGTTTTAAAAGCCTTTTGGCACCTTTCAGACCTAACAGACCTGACTGAATTAGCATTGATGGTGAAGGCTTAAGGGTAGCTTCTGTTATCTCAGAAAAGCTCACAGGCAGCTCTGCAACTTAAGAGCCTCCAATTTTATGGCTTTGAAGTAAACGGAAAGTGGAACAAAGAGCTTAGGGAAGAACAGGCTCTCAGGGGAGGAGGGAAGCAAGCCAAGACCAAGCAGCCCGTCCTGGGAGGGGATGGTACAGTGAGAAGCTGAGTGTGGTAGGGGATATAGAAAATCAGAGCTGCCCTGGAAAATCGCGCACTGCCTTCCTTGGTTCATTGAACAGAATAAGGTTCAAATCATTCTGGGACCTCCCAATCCTGACCCTTGGCAGACTGGGTCTTGTGGATGGAGACCTCAGTACTTTAGTCCCATTCGAGCTCCTGGATACCACCCTCCACCCCCCAAACCTCCCAAAACATAAAACCTGTTACCATGAAGTGTAGTCAGCAAACTATAAAGTTCCCTATGAGTTGCTGGTTTTAGCTTTCTCATTCAAATGCATTCTTAATGTGGGGCTGACTGCCAGCCTCTCACACACTGCAGGAAATTCTGTTTCCTGCAATCTAAAAAAACCTCTGGGCTGAAAAGGGACCATAAAAAGGTATTAATGAGTGTCTTGGCAACAGGCCATCAAGCAGGGGTATACACAGGAGTGGAGTGAGTGAATGGCTGGGCTGCCACCAAGCTGTAGCCTTTTCCACACACCCAGTGTGCTGAGGAACATTGCCACCTCTGACCCACAAACACAGCTGTCAGGTTTGGGCCAGGTTCCCAATGACACACTTCAGACCTCTTCAGGGATCAAGTCAGTCTAGAGAATCCAATTATGCAGATGAGTTACTGAGTGAGAGATTGCTACTGTTTGGGTAGGGACAGTCTGAAAACAGTATTGTCTATAGTTTCTATTGCTGTGATGGAACACCATGACCAAGAGAGATGTGAGGAGTTATTTCACTTGTACTTCTATGTGACATTCCATCACTGTGGGGGCAGAACCTGGAGTTGATGTAGAGGCCATGGAAGAGGGCTGCTTGCTGGCTACTTCTTGGCTTGCTCTGCTGTTTTATAGCACCTGGGACCCCCAGCCCACTGGTGGCACCACCCACAATGGCCAGGTTCCTCCCATCTCAACCACTAGTTAAGAAAATGCCCTCCGGACTTGCCTATAGCCAGATCTTATGGGGGTAGTTTGTCAGTCATGATCCCCTTAGAGTTAGTCTCTCAGTTGATGTAGTTTGTGTCAAGTTAACATAAAACTAGTCAGCACAAAATATCATTTAATTTTTATTTATTGATCACAAATTGGTAGAGTGAAAGGTTGGTTGTCCAGTCAAAGCTCAGTCTAAGGATGTCATCTCTGGTGGGGAGTGGGGATTCTTAGAGAAGCCTCACCTAGTGAACCAGAGTGGTAGCACCACAGCATCCCACCTACCACAAAACCGGAGACTCCCACTCCCCCATCCCTGCCTTGCACTTTTGCCTGAGCTATGGAGATGCCTGTGAGAGAGCCGGAGGGGACAACAGAAAGCTCTACTGGAGCCACTGCCTTTGCAGGGGCCTTTGCTTCAGTCCTTTTGGCAACCTTAAAGTAAAATTTCATGTAAAAACTCTGGACTAGGGCCCAGTAGGATGATGCAGTGAGTAAAGTCATTTGCTTCCAGACCCGACTATTTGAGTTCAGTCCTCAGGACCCCCACATGGTGGAAGAAAGAAGCCACCTCCTGCAAGTTGTCCTCCGACTTCCCTGTGTGCACTGTGGACGTGTACCACACCCAACTCACGCCTACAATAGATAATAAAATGTAATGCAAAATTAAGAAACAAAATGGTGGCCTAAGGCCTAGGACTATGGCTCAGCTGGTAGAGTGCTTCTTGGCTCACAGGAAGCCTTGGATTCCTTCTCCAACACTGCATAAGCCAAGAGTGGTGGTGTATACCTGTAATCCCAGCACTCAGGAGGGGGAACGGGGACCGGGTATTCCGGGCTAACCTAGACTATATAACAAGACCTCGTCTCAAAAAACAAACGGCTGGAGAGATGGCTCAGCATTTAAGAGCACTGACTGCTCTTCTGTAGGGCCTGAGTTCAAATCCTAGCAACCACGTCGTGGCTCACAACCATCTGTAGTGAAATCTGACGCCCTTTTCTAGTGTATCTGAAGTCAGCTATAGTGCACTTAGATAGAATAAATAAATTTCTAGGCCAGAGTGAGCAGGGCTGGAGTGAGCAGGGCTGGAGTGAGCAAGGCTGACCAGAACAAGCAACCTTTATTCCCAGGAACCACATGTGGCTCACAACCATCAGTACAGCTACAGTGTACTCGTAAATAAATAAATAAATAAATAAATAAATAAATAAATAAATCTATCTTTAAAAAAAAATTAACTTGTCCTTAGAGAGACATGGCCAATGAAGAGGCAAAAAACAACCGAGCAGATAGGGTTCAATCCCCAGCCTTGTACAAATTGGGGGTGGTGGAACCTGCCTGTAGTTTCCATACTCAGGCAGGAGAATAAGACATTTAAGATTATCATCTAAAGCTACATAGGAAATTTGAGTCCAGCTGGGCTACATGAGAGCCCATCTTTTTAAGTTAAAAATGAAAGTAGGTTATAGATCAGCAGTGGTGGGAGAGAAGCCCTGAGCAACTGGCAGACAGACTGTTTGCTCTCTGTCAAGGGTGAAGCCCTGAGCAGTTTGTTAGAAACGGCATGACAGACAGCTCTCCTTCGCATAGCCTCACATTAGCAAGACCTGCTGGGCATCTTCTGTATGAGAGTTCTTGTTAATAAAAGAAGATGTTTTGTGTGTGTGCAGCAGGTACCTGAAGAGGACATCATTCCCCTGGAGCTGTCCGTAGTCGAAGGGGGTTGTGAGCCACCCGGTGTGAGTCCTGGGCATCAAACGCAGTCCTCTAAAAGAGCAAGTGCTCTGCCACCCGGTGTGAGTCCTGGGCATCAAACGCAGTCCTCTAAAAGAGCAAGTGCTCCTGAGCACCAGGCCGTCTCCAGCATCGTGTTACTTCTTTTTTGTTTTTTTGTTTTTGGTTTTTTGGGTTTTTTTGAGACAGGGTTTCTCTGTGTAGCCCTGGCTGTCCTGGAACTCACTCTATAGACCAGGCTGGCCTCGAACTCAGAAATCCGCCTGCCTCTGCCTCTCTAGTGCTGGGATTAAAGGTGTGTGCCACCACCACCCAGCCCTTATTTCTTGCTTCCTTTGTTTTAGTGGTACAGATGGCAGGTTCAGTGGATGGTGACGGAGGCGTCATGTGACCCACATAGCTGATGATAGGTGCAGCACTTCAGCACATAGCTCCCCACAAACCCACCACCTTACAAGGGTCCCCTTGCGGAGGTGCACAGGATCAGGTCTAGTTCCATTCCCAAACTGGAGCATGTCCTTCAGAGTAGTCTGTGTTACTTCCTCACTTGCTCTCTTGTTCTAGACAGTTCCATGGCTACTTGGATATGGTAATAAATGACATCCTAGCCCCCAACCTGCAGTGGCATGCAGGGAGGACAGCTGCAGCCATCCGGACAGCCGCCATATCCTGTCTGTGGGCACTCATCAGCAGTGACATCTTATCATCCAAGCAGGTAAGGACAGCTGTGACCACCCCAGTTTGTCCATGTGTGTATCATGAAACCTTGCAGAACTGTGTCTTTCAGTTAGCACAGAAAGCTCTAAAGGCCTGAGGTCTGGGCAGCAAGATCAGGGCAGGTCCCAAGTCTTAGCACCCTGGTTGTCACAGGCTCCATCTCCCTGAAAGATCTAGGATCTGATTTCTGCCTTAGATTTACAAACTTAGTTTCTTGTGTCCTGTTGCTGTGATGAAATACCCTGACAAAAGCAACTCAAAAGAGAAAAGGGATACACCAGGTCACAGGTATATGGGGAGATGACATGCCAGCCTTACCTGAGTTTGGATCCCCAGCATCCGTGTAAAAAACAAAAACAAAAAACAAAAACAAAACAGGCCTGGTCACATAGGTGACTAGCATTGTGAGAGCAGAGACAGAGTTCACTGACCAGCCAGTAAATGCCAGTCAGTAAGCTCTGACTAAGTGAGAGACTCTGTGTCAACATAAAAGGTGGTGGCTAGAGAGATGGCCCAGTGATTCAGAGCCCTTCTGCTCTTGCAGAGGACCCAAGTTCAGTTTCTAGCACCCATGTCTGGTGGCTCACAACTCCAGAGGATCTAATGCTCTCTTCTGAACTCTAAAGGCATGTACATGGTGTACATATAGACAGACACACACATAGCAAATTGTTTTGGAGGTGGGTAGAGAAAAATAATAGAAGATGCCTGGTATCAATTTCTGGCCTTCATTCACTAAGCACATGCATACACATATGCATTATATCTGCTGCAACTGCACACACAGTGTAACATGTATTATTAAGATTAGTGCCAAAGCAAGTTTTCCATCAGATACTGGGTGATGGTCTTCTCCCAAGTCAGTTTCTATCTAATGCTCTTCACAAAATTCCAAGCTTAGGATGAGGGATATCCCTGGGCTCAGTTCTTACCACACACAGATGAAACGACTGTGGGTGGCAGGCCAGGCCTGTGTTGCTGTGAGTAGTGAAGTGAGCCAGGAGACTGAAACTGTAGAAAACTGATGCCTCTGCTTCTGCACAGATCCTGTGCCATCCGCTCACGACCTGTGAGCACCCCCTGCTGACAGCAGAAGGTTGTTACCTAATTCTCACATGTTGCACTCTACAGTGTGCAGTGCCCTGTAGGTTCTGAGGAGCTCGGCTGACCAAATTAAAACAGATATGGTTAAGATGATCTGAAACTTAGAATCAAAATCTGAGCCAAGATTGCTCTTAAAGTGCAGTATTTCTTTTCCTAGAACAGCAAAGCTGCAGGCAAAACCTTCTGTTTTGTTGTGATCCCTTCCCTCCTGACATGGATACCCTCCCCAAGGTGCCTCCACCTGCTTCTCCCTCCATCTCCCCACTGGTGCCCTATCTAGTCAGCCCCTACCATCATCCTGCGGCCCTGCTGTTGTCTTGCGTGTATTGCACCATGAGAAGCCCTTCTGCTTCCCTGGGAAGAGGCACAGAAACATCCACTAGGTGGCAGTACAGTCATAACTCACCAGGCCCACAGCCTAGGGCATGCAGCCACACTGCTTGTCCCCACCAGTTCCTCCTTCACTGGCACCGCCTACCCTTCCAATCCCGTCCACCTCCTCAGCAAAACTGATTGCCTCCTGTTGACCACTGGAGCCCTGCTCAGGCTGCTTACAAACCTGTGAGCCTTTTACTGACTCACACCTCCCTCGTTCTCATGTCCCAGAAGCCTTATATATGCATCTAAATGTGCTTTTCCTCCCAGACCTTCCTCATTACTTGCTAGGCAAATGTTCTGCATTTGAGCCACACCCTGGCCCTCACGAGGGCGTTCTCTGTAGATGGTCTGTCACTGAGCCATGGCCTCAAGTCTCTCACTGGGGGATTCTAAGCAATCGTTCTGTGGCTAATCTCTGTTCCTAACTTATTTTACTTTTAATTTTGAGATGGGATCTCAGTAAGAGTCCTCAGCTAGCTTTGAACTTCCTCTGTAGTCCAGGCAGACTGAACTATGACTCTCCTGCCTCAGCTTCCAGTACTTTTCCAGGATGTGACAGGAACTCAAACCAGGAGGCAACATGGAGGCAGGGGCAGATACATGGAGTGGCCATGGAAGAGTGCTACCCTGTCACAGCCCCGCAGATCCCATCATTCCCTGCCTCTTCTTTCCACCACACCCCCGGAGAACTGCCTACACTTCACATTTTATTTTAGTAGAGCATTGGGTTCTTTTGTTTTTACAGTATCTGTGGGGTGTGTGTGTGTGTGTGTGTGTGTGTGTGTGTGTGTGTTCATGAGCGCCAAAATTAACTGTTGCGTATCTATCCTGGCTAGTTTTATGTCAGCTTGACACAAGCTAAGGTTCTCCCAAAAGGAAGAAACTGCAATTGAGAAAATCCAGCTGTAAGCAGGCAAGCCAGTAGGACATTTTCTTAGTCTGTGATTGATGTGGGAGGGCCAGTACATTGTGCTTGGGAACACCCCTGGCTGGTGGTCCTGGGTTCTAAACAAAAGCAGGCTGAGCAAGCCAGTGAGTAGCACTCTTCCATGGCCGCTCCATGCATCAGCCCCTGCCTCCACGTTGCCTCCCGGTTTAAGTTCTTGTCTTAGCCTCCCTCTGCAGATTGTGATTCAGGATATGTAAGCCAAATAACCTTTCCTTCCCAAAGTGTTTGCCTATGAAGTGCCATCATAGCAGCAGCAGCCCTAACAAAGACAAGGGCAGCGCCGGAAGGCAGTCCCCACGTGCTGGCCACCATGGTTTTTGACAGAGGGTCTCTTACTGGCTAACCATCAGACCATGGGAATTCTGCTTTTTTGCTTCCCCAGCACTGGGAATGCAGATGTGTACTACCACACCCAGCTTGTCCATGGGTGCTGGGGGTTGAACTTGATTCTTGCAAGCTCTTTACCATCTGAGTGAGTCTTTTTTCTCCAAGCCCCTCATAGTTTTTGTTGGTTGGTTGGTTGATTTTTCCCTTGGGATGGTTTCTATAGGCCAAGCTGTCCTAGAACTCCCTGTTTAGTTGAGCCTGCCCGTGAAGTGCTGGGATTACAGATAAGCTGTCTATAATTCATATGGTCTGCTTGCTTTGTGTGGCCTGACCTATCCCATAGCACTCTGAGCCAGTAATAAGTGACTCTGCCTGGTGGTGGCAGCACTACCACTAAAGGCGATGGCCTGTAATCCCAGCACTCAGGAGGCAGAGACAGGGAGAGCTCTGAGTGCGAGGCCAGCATGGTCTACAGAGTGAGTTCCATCCAGGACAGCCAGGGCTACACAGAGAAACCTGACTTGGAAAACAAATAATTAATTAAAGAGAACGGGGTGACTCACCAAGTGAGGGCACTTGCTATCAAGCCTGACAGCCCGAGTGTGCTCCCCAGGAGCCATGTTTTGAAGGGAGAGAACTGACTCTTGCCGATTGCCCTCTACACATGTATACCTGCACACCCACATATGTACATACGTAAAAGAAACAAAACCTTTTTTCGGTTTTTCAAGACAGTTTGTCTGTGTAGCCCTGGCTGTCCTGGAACTCACTCTGTAGACCAGGCTGGCTGTGAACTCAGAAATCTGCCTGCCTCTGCCTCCCAAGTGCTGGGATTAAAGACATGCGCCACTGCTGCCGGGCTAAACAAAACTTTTTTTTTTTTTTTTTTTTTTTTTTTTTTAGAGAACAGGTTTATTGACAACAATCTCATAAATACCCTAAGGGAAATCTCAAAAACTCTAAACCTAAAATGTTTAAAATCTGCTCTTGCTGGCAATCCCTCAACTAAACAGAGTTAACAGGCCAGTACAGATGAATGTCACACTTAAAATTTGCTTCATTTTAACCTTTTTGCCAAAAACTCTGAAGTTACATAATGATTCTCACCCCTCTTGGGTGCAGTCAGTCACATTCAGTTTTATTAGACATTCATAAATATACCACCCAGCTGCTGTGAACATGTAAACAAAACCAAGAAGATTCACATCTACTTGTAGGTATGATTTGACACAGCATTCCGAGCTGCATTGCCTGACGGGGCGCTGATGCATTCTGACAGCATGGGCGGTCCCACGTTCCTTACACCCATTTGTGGCCTGCAGGTACAAGAAGCACAGGAGACCCTGATGCCACAAGTGCTAGCCACTCTGGAGGACGACTCCCAGACCACACGCCTGATCTCCTGCCGCATCATCAGCATGTTCCTCAAGAACTCAGGGGATGCCATGGAGCCCGAGAAGTTCCTCAAGGTCTATCCTGGTAAGATACCAGACACACAATACACACCACATTATTTAGTAACTTCTTTTATGGTCAGACATAGAGAATGTTTCTGTGACTCCTGATTAAGTTGGTGCTAGGTATCCATATGGCACCACAGTGACAGATGAGCCAGTTTTGACTGAGCAGCCCAGCATGAGAAGGAGATAGACATTATTGGAGATGGGGGCCAGACTCTGTGTCCAGGACAAGTAGGGTGTAGCCAATAAAGGTGTGGGAAACCCTCCTTGGAGCAAAAATTGTCCAGGTCCCCAGCTTAAAATTATATGCACACACACACATACATACATGAATGAAATAAGGTTTCTATCTGCCATTGCTAGAGAGAGCAGTGTACCTGGAACCGGGGTGGTGGGGATGATGGGGACAGCTGCGTTACCTGTCCAGAGCTAGCCTAAACACCAAGCAGATTAGAAACAGAGATAATGAGACTGTCAGAGCCAACAAGATCGCAGATGGTGACCAGGATGCGGGGTACGGGGCATCTGTTAGGAGCAAAACACAGCACAAAAGGAACAAATTCATCCTGAGAAGCAGTGAGTGTGAGGGATGTGGAGAAAACCAGCACAGAGATGCTTGAGTCTCAAGGCTAGCTTATTGACACGGCTCCCAGCACATTGTGGTGGCTGATGATCTTCAGGACAGGTGACACCAGAGAGGATTGAGGACAAACCCCTTATGGTGCTTATTTAGAGTGGCTCGCTATTGTCAAAAAGCTAAAACAATAACATCTGTTAGAGGCAAGTTAAGATCTGGCCATTCTTGTACACTGCTCTAATCCCAGCATTTGAGAGGCAGGGGTAGGGGAGATTGTTGCAAATCCTAGACAGGTCACATGCAAAATTTCAAGCCAGCCTGGTCTACACAATGAGACCCAGTCTCAAAACAAACAAGAAAGCCAGGCATGATGGCACAAAACTGTAATCCGAGCACTTTGAAGGTAAGGGCAAGAGAATCGAGTTTGAGGCCAAGCTTAGCTTCACGAGCCCCTGTCTCAAAAAGAACAAAAAGTCCTAGGCTAGGCATACTTGTGTGCGCCTTTAATCCTAGAACTTCCAAGGCAGAAGCAAGCAGATCTCTGAGTTCGAGGCCAGCCTGGTTTATGGAGCAAGTTCCAGGACAGCCAGGGCTGCACAGAGAAACCCTGTCTTGAGGGGAAAGAAGTTTCTGCCCGTCAGGAAAGGTAGATCTATTTTTGAGGCAGCAGGCAACCTGGTGAAGGAATTCCCACAGAAACAAGCCAAGGATGACACTGTGGTTGGGTTACTTAACCTCAGGCTCTTGAGCCTGCAGCAGTTGTGAGGAAGGTCAGCCCTGTACTATTGTCTAGGTCTTCATGGGGGTTTCATTGTATTTGTCTAGGTCTTCATGGGGGTTTCAGGGCTGTTTGGACTGAACAGTTTCAGGGAAGTGAGGGCCATCCATGAAGATGCCCAGTGCTGAAGCATCTTCTCTTCCGAGAGGTGGATTCTTGGGCCCCCAGAGCAAAGGCCTTCCACATTTGCACCTTGGCCCTCATGCCTACTCCCGCTCCCCACAGAACTCTTGAAGCGCCTAGATGATGTCTCCAATGAGGTGAGGATGGCAGCTGCTTCCGCCTTGCTCACCTGGCTGAAGTGCATCGAGAGCTTGGATGGGAAATCTGCCTATCAGAGCAGCGTTCAGTTCCTATACCGGGAGCTGCTGGTCCACCTGGATGACCCGGAAAGTGCCATCCAAGACACCGTCCTAGGTGAGCTCTCCAGGCCACAGTCTGCAGGGCCTGTGGCTTCTAGTACACTGAGACCAGGTATGTGTGCGTGCGTTTGCCTGTGCATGTCTGTGTATCGCATGTGTGCAATAGCCATGAAGGCCAGAAGAGGGCATTGGATACCCTCCAGCTTGAATTACATATGGGTGGTTGTGAGCTGCCATGTGATATGAGAATCAAATCCAGGTCCTCCGGAAGAGCAGCCAGTGCTTTTAACTGCTGAGCCATCTTTCCAGCCCCCACCTTTTTATATTTATATTTACTTTGTGTGTATGTATGTGGGCACGCGCACCAAGCATCATGCACATGGAGATCAGAGGACAACTTGCAAGAGGTGGTTCTCTCTCTCTCTCCAGCATTTGGTTCTAGGGATGGAACTCAGGATATCAGACTGTAAGGCAACAAACACCTTTACAGTCTCAAAACAAATAAGATGGAGAATGGTAGAGGAAGACACTCCAGCCCTGACCTCTGACCTACACACACACACACAGGGTGGCAGGGGTGGAGGGGACGGGACAAAAAAAGGAATAAAAATAATAAGAATACTGTTACAAACAGCATAGCATGATGCAGGAAGGACACCTTCTGGATGCTGCTGATTTAGACGGAAGAAGAGTGGGAGTAGACATTGTAGAGGGTAAGGAAAGACTCTGGCTACACTGAAGCCTCCCTTGGCTTCCTTGACTTAAGCACCTGCTGGAAGAGATGTGCCATTTGTTTGTTCATAATAAAACACATTTCAGGCCCAGCGAGATGGCTTAGCAGATAAAGGCACTTGCTGTCAAGGGTGGAGACCTGAGTTCAATCACCAGGATCCACGTGGTAGAAGGAGAGAAACCTCAAATGTTTCCCCTGGAGTTCTGCATGCATTCAGGAAGGTGGTTTCAGCCCTTGGGATCTACCCAGCAGGCAGAGAGAAAAACTGCCAGTTCTGTAAAGCTGTGAAGTGGGCTCCCAGCCCACTGCTGCTGGATTCAGGGATCTATGCTCTCTTCTAGAAGTCCTCAAGGAAGGCAGCGTCCTGTTTCCAGATGTGCTGGTGCGGGAGACAGAGGCTGTCGTCCACAAACACCGCTCAGCTACCTACTGCGAGCAGCTGCTGCAGCACATGCAAACCATGGCCGCCGCTCGGTGACCATGTGCATCAGCCACTGAAGGGAGACAGCGGTGGCCTGGAGACACCTTGAATTTAAGATAGCCGTGTCCACAGCCCTGGCATCCCTGGGACTCTACCAGCCACCAGATGGTACTTGAGCATCAGCTTCTGTTTTTCCTAAGCAGATTTCTGGGATTTTGTAACATGCCTTCTTTTCATAGAGACCTCAGAAAGCTAAAATTAAAGTTAAATGCCCCCACCCACGCCAGCTTCCCAATTAGCTGCTTGAACATAATGTTTTTATCACACACCCCAAGGGGTCCTGGGCTGCTTTCAGATTCACCATAATGCTCTTCACATTGCAAGAAAGCCAAAAGCAATTGTAAAAACAACCAACCATCCACTTCTTTGGGTTCTGTCCCATCATCCTGTGCTGAAGACACAGTCTTGACTCACTGATAAAGTTTCTTCCACTTATTTTGGTTTTTGACACGAGGTTTGGAATGTCTTGCAGTGTGGGTACACTGTCCTGATGTTCTGTTTCTCTGTATTAGTGTTGCCCATGGGTAAAGGATAGACTAGGAAACCAGCCTTCATCTCTACCGCTTGCTACAGCAGTCAGTAAGGTGGTCATTCTCCAGTGTCTTTCCCACCAAGTGCCTAAAAGATTTCTAAGTGGTTGTTATCAGAAGCCAATATTTTTGTTAAGACAATGTTGGGGGTGGGGGGATGCTAACAAATTTTAACATTTCTGCTTTGCCGTTTATGGAATTAAATTATTTATTATAGTCATTTGTGTGCTCACCTGTGTGATTTAACTGATTATATTACATCCATACAGACAGACAGCTCCTGTCTCCATATGTCCGTGTCGGGGTGGTCCAGCCTGAGTGAGGGATGCTGGCCATGAACTCCATGGGATGGTCCCCTCTAGCGACAGTCATCACTGCCTCTGACCTGCATTCTGACATGAGGTAGCTGAAGGGCTCACTAGGGCAAGCAGGGCACCCCAGCATGGTCCTGAGTTGGGCTGGGCATCCAGGCGCATAAAGGTTGTCCATCTCCCATTATCCTTGCTGCCTGGAGCTCCATTGGTCGTGTGGGTGATTATTCAGCTGTTTGTTTTATCTATTACAATCCTTTATTTGTTGGAGAGGGCACATAGGCTACAGTGTACGTGTAGAAGTCAGACCTGAAGGAGTCAGTTCTCTCCTTCCACCACGTGGGTCCTGGGGATCGAACTTGGGTTGACAGAATTGGCAGGAAGCACCTTGGCCTGCTAAACCATCTTGTTGGATCGAGCACCGGGTGTTTTATTTTCTTTATTGTATGACTGAGTATTGAACTTAAAGACTTTGCCAGTGTGTTCTACCCTGAGCCATGACCCCAGCCCCTCACCTATTTAAGGCAGGAGTCACCTCCCTCCACCCCAGCTCAGCGTCTTTGCAAAGAGATATCCAGTAAGTATTTTAGGCTTCGTGGACCTTCCGGATCAGCTGTTGCTGGGGCTCCAGCTGCACTCTTAAGCCATTGTGGATACTTTGCTCGTGGGTGGGCCTGTATCCCATTGCTCAAAACAGAATGGCTGGGTCATATCTGGAGGTGAGTCCCGTAGAGTCGGTGGTTATTTGTAGCTGCTTTATTGATCTGAAGTTAGAGTGGACACACACCGCAGAACCACCTCTATCAGGCAGACTGCTTTGAGGAGCCTGCTCTCTCCACCGTGCATGTGGGGCAAACAGTTTTAACCACCATCACACTGGCCTCACGTGAACACTTGGTTTTTTTTTTGTTTGTTTGTTTGTTTTCTTTCTTTTCTTTTCTTTTCTTTTTTTTTCCTGAGACAGTATTTCTCTGTGTAGCCCTGGCTATCCTGGTCCAGGATATCTAGTTAGACCAGGCTGGCCTCAAACTCAGAAATCCACCTGTCTCTGCCTCCCAAGTGCAGGGATTAAAGGTGTGCGCCACCACTGCCCGGCATGTGGACACTTGTTAACGGTGCAGCCATCTCATCCAGCTGCCTCCTTTGGGAAAGAGGATGCTCAGTTGGAAGAGAAGCGTCCCTGGGGTGGCAGTGGGACAATGAGGACAGGAGCTATGCGCTCTCTACCTCATGTCCACCTTTACTTTTGAAGAAAAGAAAACCCTTGGTCAAGCCCATGGAAACAACTAGGTTTCTTTTATTTTTTGAGACAGGATTTCCCTGCATAGCCCTGGCTGCCCTAGAACTCTCTGCAGACTAGGCTAGCCTTGATTCAGATCTACCTTCAGAGGGCTGGGGTTAAAGGTGTTTGCCACCTCTGCCTGGTTTGCTTCTTTACATATCAGAGCCAGTGAGACAGCTCAGTGGGTGAAACTACTTGCTGAGCAAGCCAAGTGCCCCCGAGTTCAATCCCCATGTAATGACCTCCATATGTGCAGTGTAGCATGTATGCCCATACACATGGATGATTCACAACATGCAGATAAATACAAGTTACTTTTTAAAAAGGAGAAAAAAGGCCAGATGGTGGTGCTGTGCACCTATAATCCCAGCACTCAGGAGGCAGAGACAAGTGGACCCCTAGGCTCTAGGCCCACCTGGTCTAGAGAATGAGTTCCAGGACAGCCAGGGCTACAAAGACCCTGTCTGAGAAAAATAAAATAAAAACAAAAAGGAAAAGATCTCTTTTTTTTTTTGTTTTTTTGTTTTGTTTTGTTTTTTTGAGACAGGGTTTCTCTGTATAGCCCTGGCTGTCCTGGAACTCACTCTGTAGACCAGGCTGGCCTCAAACTCAGAAATCCACCTGCCTCTGCCTCCCAAGTGCTGGGATTAAAGGCGTGTGCCACCACCGCCCGGCTTCTTTTTTATTTTTTTTTTTTTTAAGATTTATTTATTATATGAAAGTACACTGTAGCTGTCTTCAGACACACCAGAGGGCATCAGATCTCATTATGGATGGTTGTGAGCCACCATGTGGGATTTGAACTTGGGACCTTCAGAAGAAGGTGGCTCTTAACCTCATTAATAATCTCATTATGGATGGTTGTGAGCCACCATGTGGGATTTGAACTTGGGACCTTCAGAAGAAGATGGCTCTTAACTGATGAGCCATCTCTCCAGCCCCCAAGAAAGATCTCTTAGCCAGTATCATTTAAAATCGCCTATAATCCTAGTACTTGCCAATGGAGGATAGAAGATCAGGAGTTTGAGACCAGCTACATAGAACCCTGAATCCAGGTCTGGGGAGGGAAAATAGATGGTGGTGATTCCAGAAGCAGTCAGTGCTTGGGGGCACGGGGGAAGGGGGATCCTTGCGGGGGTGCCTAAGTGCCCCCTTGTGACCAAAACTGGAACATCATGAGCAACAAAACAAAATACTTAACTGTTCACTTACTGGAGCACAGGTAACCCAGGCACAGGCTATACCTTCATCATGTTTCCCTAACAGAGGAAGAACCTCATTCTATCCCAAGTACCACAGAACTAAAAGTTTATGGTGATGCAGAGAAGTCAGGCCTAGCAGTACAAACTTTAGACTCAACTACTGGGGAGGCTGAGGCAGGTGGATTAAAAATTAGAGGCCAGCCTGAGATGGATACAGAGTGAGTACTCCTGACGACCTGAGTCAGTCCCCAGGGCTCATGACAGAAGGAGAGAACCAACATGAGAACTTTCCTCTCATCTACACACACAGTGCACACACACGCATGTACATACACAAAATTAAAAGGGGGCTGGGCAGATGGCTCACTGTTTAAGAGCATCTGCTGCTCTTGCAGAGGACTAGCTCCCATATAGTGGCTCACAACCATCTACAGTTCCAGTTCTAGTGGGTCAGATGTCTTCTGACCTCCACAGGAATTAGTTGCTAGCATACATGTAGGCAAAACACCATACACATAAATTTAAAAAAAAAAGAAAAAAGGCAGGGGATGTAGTTTAATAATAGAGCCCATGCCTAGAATAGCCCAGTGCCCTCACTAGGGCTGGGGTGTGGCTCAGTGGTAGAGAACCTGCCTAGAATCCCCCAGTGAGGGGCTGGGGTGTGGCTCAGTGGTAGAACACCTGTCTATCATGTGCTACTGGTGAACCTTTGATTCAATCCCTTGCTTCCACCAAGAAGTAAACATTAGCTGGTAGTGGTGGTATATATAGGCTTGTCATATTCAACTTCTCATGAGGCTGAAGCAGGAGAATTACATAATGAGTACAAAACCAGCTTGGGCAACTTAGTGAGAACCTACCTCAAGTAAGTAAGTAAGTAAGTTAATTAATTAATTAATTAATTTTTAAAAAGTAAGAAGATGGCTAGGGTGTAGCTCTGAGTCAGAGTACTTGCCTAGCATTACAAGGCCCTGGGCTCAGTCTCCAAAAGAGAAAAAGAAGAGCAGCCAGGGAGATAACTCAGTCCAGAAAGTGCCTATAGCACAAGCATGGGGGAGTGGAGTTCAGATCTCCAGCACCGATGTAGAGCAATTCATCCTCCTCCCTATAACTCCAGCACTAAGGGACGCGTTAGAGACAGGAGAATCTCAAAGCTCGCTGACCAGCCAGTCTAGGCAAGTCTGTAAGCTCAAGATTTAGCAGGAGGTTTTAGTGTCTCAAAAAATAAGGTGGAAAAGAGCTAGAGATGACTCAGGCTAAGGGTGATTGCTGCTCTTCCAGAAGACGCCAGTTTGATTCCCAGCATTGACACTAGCAGTTCGCAACCTCCTGTGACTCCAGTCTAGGAGGTCTGACACTTCTGGACGCTGAGGCCACCTCCATTCCCATGCACAAATCCACATGTATTTATAGACATATACATAATTGCTTTTAAATAATAAAACTTTCTTACAAAAGGTGGATATAACAGGTGGTAGTAGCACAAACCTTTAATCCAAGCACTCAGGAGACAGAAGCAGGCAGATCTCAAGGCCAGCCTGGTCTACACAGCAAGTTCTAAGACAGCCAGAGCTATACAGAGAGATCCAGTCTCAAAAACATTATCAATTAAGATGATACCTGACAGTGGGCAGTGGTGGCTCATGCCATTAATCCCAACACTCAAGAGGTAGAGGCAGGCAGATCTCTGAGTTCTTGGGTTTGAGACCAGCCTGGTTTACAGAGAGAGAGTTCTAGGATATCTAAGGCTACACAAAGAAATCCTATCTCAAAACAACAAAAGATGATACCTGATGTCAACCTCTGGCCTCTACAGACATGCACATGTGGGTTGTGCATGCATGCATGAATGCACAATCAGGCACATGTGTTCACACACACATGCGCGCACACGCATGAACACACTCACATGTGAATGTGCGTGCGTGCGCGCCCACACACAGAAGGGAAGGAATCAGCTCTGGATTGCATCTGTAGCTTTATCAGTTGTCCTGTGTCCAGTATTAAATTCCTGATGTCTATCACTTCTGTGCCTTAGTTATGTAACATGCTAATGTTACAAGAAGTCTAGCAGAACAGACCAGAATGCTCTGTACCAAATTTTCTATTTTTGTGTTTAAGAAGTCCTAAAATATTTCCATGTAGAGATTAAAATACATACACAGATGGGCAAGAGCAACTAGAACACTCAATCTCTTTCCTAAGTGGGTGAGTAAGTGCTGCTGGTCCTGGCCTGGCCCGTGTCTCTGGGAAGGGAAGACCCCTGAGTGATCGGGATGGTACCCTTTGGTGGATTCCCAGCTGCCAGGTTAAAATAAATGCCCTGGGCAGTAGCAAGCTTAGCAAGTTAGAGAAGTGGTAAGGAAGCTATCCCACAAGCCTCTGTGTGGGCTAAGGGAACACGAGAGCAGCCAGGAGTATAGTCGTCAGGGGCCTCTACCTGCATTTGTTAACATTTCTTTCCTCCCTCCCTGCCTCCCTACTTCCCTCTCCCTGCCCCCTTTTAAGATATTTTTATTTATTACATGTAGGTACACTGAAGCTGTCTTCAGACACTCTGGAAGAGGGCATCCAATCTCATTACAGATGGTTGTGAGCTACCCTGTGGTTGCTGGGATTTGAACTCAGGACCTTTGGAAGAGCAATCAGTGCTCTTAACTGCTGAGCCATCTCTTCAGCCCCCTTCTGTTAGCTCCGGTGGGTGCTTCTTGAACTAGAGATAATTGAGTACCTGAGAAGGCAAACGGTTAGTAAGGAAGGACACGGACGCCAGGTAGATGTGATGAGATGTGATGATGAGAGAGCTTTACTGTAATTCACTCAGTATTTATAGTTACGCATAGGAACCAGACCCAGAGGAAATCGAAACCCGCCCATCTAACATAAACACGAGAAAATCCATAAACACCAGACTGGAGGAGGATCTTGAAAGGAAGATCCGGCAAACTTTTAACATAAACATGAGACCTGCTCAGTCTTTGATCCAAGGAGCAGCAGTCAGTGTTCCACACAGCGGGTGTCCAGCCCCAGCTTCCAGCCTGTCGGGGCTGCATACGGAAACCAAGTCGCTCCCAAGCAAAGGGGGGTAGGAGACCACACCCTTCTTTCCTCCCTTTTTAAAGAGAGGGTCTCATAAGCCGGGCAGTGGTGGTGCACATCTTTAATCCCAACACTTGGGAGGCAGAGGCAGGCAGATTTCTGAGTTCTAGGCCAACCTGGTCTACAGAGTGAGCTCCAGGACAGCCAAGGCTACACAGAAAAATCCTGTCTCAAAAAAAAGAAAAAAAGCCGGGCAGTGGTGGCATATGTCTTTAATCCCAGCAGATTAAATTTGGGAGGCAGAAGCAGGCGGATTTCTGAGTTCAAGGCCAGCCTGGTCTACAGAGTGAGTTCCAGGACAACCAGGGCAGAGAAACCCTGTCTCGAAAAACTAAAAAAAATAAAAGTAAAAAAATAAAGAAAAAAAGAGGGTCTCTTTATGTAGCCATGGCTATACTGAAACCTACTACATAGACCAGGCTGGCCTGCCTCACTCTGTCCATAGAATGCTGGAACTAAAGGTGTGCCTGCCTCTGTTACCTCCCTCAAGTGCCTGTGTAGCAGGGAGCAAACAGATTTGTGTCCCACCCCATCCTCTGCCTCCCCACAATATCCCAGCCCCACACAGACAGCCTTTCCCTTTTCTTGGCCAAAGTCACTCCTTACAGGTAGAATGTGTTAAAGATATTTACATTTCAGTGGTTCCTGGGTAAATCGATTTCTAAGGCTATAGCTTGACTAGACATCCTGCCGATCCTAGGACTCTGAGGCCTGATGCAAGACAGTTGCAGCGAGTTCAAGATCAAGTTGAGCTACCTAGGCCTTGTCTCAAAAGAACTGAGATATGTTTGGGTTTATATTGTGGGAGTCCGTGAATAAAGCTGGAGTTTGTGGTGTGTGTATAATTTCAGCACTTCTAGGATGAAATGACAGGCTGATCCAAGAGACTCCTCTACAAGCTCACGGCCCCCAAGTGCTTAGTACAGCAGCAACCTCCCAGAGGAACTGTCTCAAAGAAGGCGGAAGGCAAGGACCAATACCCAAGGACAAACAAGAAAAGAAGGAAATAGAAGAAGAAGCTGATGATGCCAGGCGGTGATGGCGTACGCCTTTAATCCCAGCACTTGGGAGGCAGAGACAGGCAGATTTCTGAGTTCCAGACCAGCCTGGTCTACAGAGTGAGTTCCAGGATAGCCAGGGCTATACCGAGAAACCCTGTCTCAAAAAAAAAAAAAAAAAAAAAAAACAAAAAACTGATGAGGTGGCTTCATGGTCAAAAGCACTTGTCACCAAGCCTGATGACCTAGTGTTACATCCCAGGAACACACATGGTGGAACTGACCTCATATGCACAGTGGCACCCACACACTCACATAAGCTACACCTCCATCACAAATGTTTTCTGCTTGTGGTTCATTTATCATTCAACTAATAAAGTAACATTTTTCTTCCACTAATGTGAAATGTCCTAAAACTAATTAATTTATATGTATATATATTTTCTCAAAATGCTGTAGTTTGGTCATATTTGTTTGTGTTTATTTGTTTTGTTTGTTTTGATATACTCTCATGTAACCCAGGCTCATATCACACCTATTAGGTAGCTAAAGCTGACCTCTGACCCCAGATCGCCATGCCTCCCGAGCCTGCGCCATCTTTCCTGGTTTCTATGGTGCTGCAGATGGAACTCAGGGCTCCCTAGGCAAGCACTCTACCCACTGAGCCATATCCTAGGCACATCAGTGGGTTTGTGTTCAGTTTTGAAACAGTCTCACTGTGTAGCTCTGGCTCTGACTCTCCTGGAACTCACTATGTAGACCAGGCTAACCTTGAGCTCACAGAGATCCATCTGCCTCCCAAATGCTGAGACTAAAGGCATGCACCACTACACCTACTATTCATTTTATTTTTTTTTTTAACTTGAATTTTAATTTGTATTTCCCTTAAGACTGAGGATCTTAGCCACCTCCGTGTGTGTTAAGTTATTCTTAAGCATCTTGTGGCATGTCTGTTCAGTTTGTTCAGCCCATCTCTGGTACCTTCTTACTAAGATAGCCAAGTCCCTCTACTCTCCCTGGGATTCTGATTAGCACATTCTCAAAAGCCTTGCCAAACCCCCTTCCCTAGAAAGAAGTAAACCCCTTGGTTCCCAGGCCTTTGCTCTCCTGCTGGCTCCTTTGGCTATTTTGGATAACTCTTGTTTCGTTGTCAGGCCTCACTCCTGAGCTCAGTGTCCAAGCAGAGCCTCCCAGGCACCATCCTTATAAGATGCTGGGGCCTCATAAGGGCCACACCCAGGAATCAGCTCCTTGGGAAACCTAGACCTGCTCTGAGAGCCTGCTGGTTAAGGATGCCCATTCCTTGGCTGGGCGGTGGTGGCGCACGCCTTTAATCTGAGCGCTTGGGAGGCAGAGGCAGGTGGATTTCTGAGTTCGAGGACAGCCTGGTCTACAGAGTGAGTTCCAGGACAGCCAGGGAGAAACCAAAAAAAAAAAAAAAAAAAAGATGCCCATTCCTCTGTAGGGGAAGACCTGGCTCTTTGCTCTTGGGCCAGAGCATTATGCCAGTTGCCAGTTGTTCTAGGCTCCAGTATGAGAGAGCACAGTTGTTTCAACCCAGAGTTTAGTTTAATCCCTGGAGTGCCAGGCATGCCCCCAGCCTCACCCTGCCTCAAATCCATGCCTATTCTTGGATACTCAGCCCACCCACATTCTGCAGCTTCCGGCCTACTGAAATTTGCCTAAATCCTGTGGGTGTTTCTCTCCTTTTCTTCCACCTGCTTTATCCCCTGTCTTCACTTCTTGGGCACAGGCTTTTTAAACAAGGGGATGTTTGCATGGGATGTTTTTTCTCCCTCTTATGCTGTGTGCTGACAGAGTACACGCCAGTAGATAGAAAAGCAGAGTCCAACAGAAGTCAGACTCTACCTGTATTCTAAAAAAAGCAATGGGGTGGACCTTACATTTACAGGAGCCAGGCATGGTACCAAATGTCTGTGATCCCCATACTGGGAAGACCAGGGCAAAAGGCTCAGGAGTTCAAGGATAACCTGGGCTACATAAGATCCCATGCTAAAAACAAAGGGCGACCAAAAAGTGTCCAAAAGCAGTTCCTTCTGGGTAGAGAGACACAGGTGAGGTCAAGTGGCTTTGTTCTTTTCCTTCCTTCCCTCCCTTCTTTATTTCTTTCTCTTTTTCAAAAAGAATTTTAGGAGCTGGAGAAGTGGCTTAACATTTAAGAGCACTTGTGGGGCTAGAGGGATGGCTCAGTGGTTAAGAGCACTGACTGCTCTTCCAGAGGTCCTGAGTTCAATTCCCAGCAACCACATGGTGGCTCACAACCATCTGTAATGGGATCTGATGCCCTCTTCTGGTGTGTCTAAAGACAGCTACAGTGTACTAATATAAATAAAATAAATCTTAAAAAAAAAAAGCACTTGTTGCTCTTGCAGAGGACACAGGCTCAATTCCTGGTACCTACATGGTAACTCACAACTATCTGTAACTCTAGTTCCAGGGGATCTTACATACTCTTCTGACCCTTCAAGGGCACCAAGCATAGTATATGGGAGCACATGCATGATGAGAAATGTGTGGAGGTCAGAGGACAAGTTGCAGGAGCCAGGAGCTGTTCCCCCTTTCCACTATGTGGGTCTCAGGGACAGAATGCAGACCATCAGATGTAGAAACAAGCACTTTTTATTGGCTGAGCCATTTTGCCAGCTTACTCCTTTCTCTCCCTCTCTCTTCTCTCCCCCTCCCTCCTTTTTTCCCTCCCTCTTTCCCTCTTCTCCCCACCCCTAGGGGGTTCTCTATTGTAGCTAAAGCTGGCTTTGTACTCACAGCAGTCCTCCTGCCTCAAGGTCCTGAGAACTATATTACAGCCCTGTACCACCCTGCCTGGCACTGTATCTGGCTGAAGGAATAGCCAGTGCTTTACCCATGAAAGGGGCAAAGGTCTTTTGGATCACAGAGTGGAAGAAACTGGTTTTACTTAACTGCTGTGAGAAGACCCAAAGAGAAGAGGGCAAGGTACATCCAGGAATTCAAACTGGAAGGCATCAAGTTGGAGATCCCAAAAAGATCAGAGAATGGTTAGGGCTCACCTGCAGCCAGCCAAAGTTCAGAGATACTCAATGGAGGTCAAGGGCCCAGGAGTAGCTTATATGGACTATAGGAAGGAGCTTGGCATGGTGAAGCTGCCTTCGATGATGTGGCTGGCCAGGCGCTAAGAGTGCAGGGGGCTGAGGTCCAGCAGCTTCAGAAGGACCTGGAGTTATATGGCCTTTAGAAGTCTACTGCTGCAGCAGCTTGGTTAGCAAGGGCTCTGGGAGACCAAACATCCTTCTAGAGTTTTACTGAAAAGACAAATGAGGAAGCCAGCAAGGGTTTGTTTTGTTTCTAGGAAACAAACCTTTTGTTGTTGTTTTATAAATATGCATGAGTACCTGCATGTATACCTGTGCACCATGTGTGTGCTTGCTGTCTACAGAGCCCAGAAGAGACCATCAGAGCCCCACAGAACAGGAGTTATGGATGGTTGTGAGCTACCCTGTGAGTGCTGGAAATGAAGCTGTGTCCTTTGCAAAAACAACTGCCAAGCCATCTTTCTGGTCCTCATTTGTTGTTTTGAAGTTAATGTGTATATTAGAATTATTTATTTTATTATTTTCTATGTATGAGTAGCTCCCTGGCAAAGGGACCAATCTAGAGTCCTCTGGTGCTGGGGCCTCTGAGGCAGCTTAGCAGGTAAGGGCTCTTGCTGTACAGGCTTAGTAAGCAGCCAGTTCTGCTGTGCTGTGTGTGTGTGTGTGTGTGTGTGTGTGTGTGTGTGTGTGTGTGTGGTGTTGTTGTTGCTGCTGCTGTTGAGCCAGTTCCTCTGTGTGTGTGTGTGTGTGTGTGTGTGTGCGTGTGTGTGTTGGTGTTTGGTTGTTTGTTTGAAACTGGGTCTCAGTATGAAGCCCTGGCTGGCATTGAACTCAGAACTCTGCCTGCCATCCTCTTCTGACTGCTAGGATTAAAGGCATGTGCTACCAAGCCTCAATGATATCAGTTCTACTTTTGGAATTCATGTGAAGGTATGAGAGAAACAAGTCCAATAACAACAACAATAATAAGTAATTTGAAAGCAAGAATAGGGTGTGGCTCTGTAGTAGGGCACTTGCCTAAAATCCCCTGGAGAGAGGCTGGGGCATGGCTTCAGCTTATCTGAGGCTTGTGGGAGGCCCAGGGTTCTACCCTTAACACTGGGTGCTAGGATGGATCGTATGTGGGGCAGAGGCTCTGTAAACACCATCCTATGTGCGGGGGTTCTGGATCCTGTTTTGGAACTAACTGCTGTCAAGGCTAGGCTTGTCTCAACTCTGACTTGCTGTGCCCCTCCCTGCCACACCCAGAACCACAGTGGGACTAGGAAACGCCCTTGACCTCTGCAGGGAACCACCGAGGACAAAAAAAAAAAAAAAAAAAAAAAAAAAAGTCGTTGGTGGTGCCTCCTGCCCTAAAGCCAAAAGCAGAAGGAAGGGAAGTCTGATTGCTTCCTTAAGAGAAAGGGATTTCCTGGACTTTCCTTTCAGAGTCTCTGCTGGCCCAGCTTTCCGATCTCTTTGCTGCACCTGCCCCAGAGACTGGAAGCCTCCAGCTCGGATTTCTCAGCCTCCTCCCTGCTGGAGTTGGTTCTGTTTACAAATGAGAGACTGATGCCAGAGTCTAGGTGTAAGATCACAGGTACTATCCTCAGTCAGCCGTAGGTGTTGGGCAAGGGAAAGCTACTCAAATGCTGCTCTAAAAAGCAAAACAAAACCAAGAAGTTAAACAAAAAAGAAAATGGGCCAGAGGGTGGAGTTCTCATCAGCATACAGAAGCGCCAGGTTCCATTGCCAATACCCCAATACCCGTAAACTTGTGTGATGGTGCACAAATATGTAATCCCAGGATTTGGGAGGAGGGATTAGGAGGATCAGAAGTTCAAAGTCATCCTCAGCTTCATAGTAATTTCATGGCAAGCCTAGGCTATGTGAGACCTTGTCTCAGAAGAGAGAAAAAAAGGGGGCGGGCAGTGTTGGTTTGGGTATGGCTATAGTTATGACAGCAGGAAGTGGCAGTGTAAGACATCCCCTGCAGGTCATACTGATGCTGGACAGGAGTCTCCTGGGGGTTATAATTAAGCTCCTTTTGCTGTTGTTTTGTCTTTCTCTTTCTTCCTTGATTTCTTTCTTTTTTTTGTTTTTGTTTTTGTTTTTTTGTTTTTTGAGACAGGGTTTCTCTGTGTAGCCTTGGCTGTCCTGGAACTCACTCTGTAGACCAGGCTGGCCTCGAACTCAGAAATCCACCTGCCTCTGCCTCTCAAGTACTGGGTTTAAATATGTGTGCCACCACTGCCCAGCATTTTGCCTTTGAATTCCTGACATTCTTGCCCCCACCTCCCAAGGGCTGGGATTCCCAGTATGTACAGCCATAGTCTAGTTTGTTATAACTCTTATATACACCTAGGAAGATAGGATTCCTCTATCCCTGGCAGCAGCTGGGGTTGCAGTTTCTGGGGGCCCTGGGTATTGGGATTCTACAACCCTCCGTAATAGCCAGAATTATAGCTCTCAGCTTGTGCTGAGAGGGACCCTTGGCCCTACTGCCTCAGCAGCTCTCTGCAGTTCCCCCTTCCCTTCTCTGGCTCATTGCAGGCTTCTAACTTTCAGCCTTTGCTCTCCGCCCTCCGGGGCTCCTTCAGTCCATTTTCTTCCTGCTCTGGCTGTTCCTTGCCCCGTGCTTCAGGTTCGTCTTACTGTCACAGCTTCTATCATAGAATCTACTTGCCTAAAGTAGCTTCTGCCCACTCTGCTGCTTCAAGAGGCTCAGTGCACTGCCAGGCTCTGTTGTCACCACCACCAGTGCCTCTCCACTGCTGCTGTCTCACTACATCTGTCTTTGTACTATATGTAAAGCAGTCAGGAAATGAATGTGGGAGCATCTTCTTATTGGATCTACAATGGCATCACAGAACACGGCAACACAGGGCCATATCCCAGGCTGACCTGCTGTCCCCAGCTGGCCTGCCACATGAGCCCTACAGCCTGCTTCTACTACTTCTGCTACTTCTACTGGAGTGTCTGCACCAATCATAGGAAACCTCTCATGCAGAGGAGGCTTTGTGTATGCACCAAGCACAGCAATGCCATTAACACCAGCTACCAGGTCTCACTAAATCGCCATGCTAGCTTTGAGTTTGAGATTCTCCTACTCAGCCCTTACAGGTTGCTGGGATGACAGTCCTGAGCCATCAGACCTAAAGAGCCCAAATTGGCTGGAATATAGAACCGGTAGAGTGTCTGCCTAGAGATCAATCACCAACCAGCATTACTTAAACTGAGTGTGGCAGAACAGTCCTTTCATTTCAGCACTTCACAGGTAGAGGCTGAAGGATGAGGGTTCATATCAAATTTAAGGCTAGCCTGGGCTACAGAAAACCTTGTCTCAAAAAACAAACAAACAAATAAACACCCAGAAAAATGAACTAATAAATAAAAGGAAAAAATAAGAAGGAAAATTGTCAGTTGTGGTGGCTAACACTTGTAATCTCAGGACTTGGAAGTAGGGGAAGGAGGATCATGAAACCAGCCTGGGCTACAGTGTTGATTCCCTACAGGGGGTGGGGGTGGGGAAAGAAGGCTGGTTACAGCAGTGTATGTTTTTAATCCCAGATTCGAGGCAGAGACAAGTGAATCTCTAAGTTCAAGGCCAGCATGGTCTACATAGTAAATTCCAGGACAGCTAGGGCTACATAGAACCCATCTCAGCCTGGCTGAGGAGATGGCTCATCAGTTAAAAGCATTTGTTGTTCTTTCAGAGGATCCATGTTGTGTTCCCAGCACCCACAGAATCACTCACAGCCATATGTAACTCAAGCTCTAGGGGATCGATGATGCTGCTTCTGACCTGTGTGGACACCAGGCACACACATACACAATGCAAACAAACACTTAAAATTAAAAAAAAAAAAAAGTCAAATTAAAAAAGCCAAAGCTAGGTGGTGGTGGTGCACGCCTTTAACCCCTTAACCCCAGCACTTGGGAGGCAGAGGAAGGTGGATTTCTGAGTTCGAGGCCAGCCTGGTCTACAGAATGAGTTCCAGGACAGCCAGGGCTATACAGAGAAACACTGTCTCGAAAAAAACAAAAACAAACAAACAAACAAAAGCCAAAACTAAGCTAAATACTCAGAAAGACGTCTACCTCTGAACGCACAGAAAGCTTTACTCACAATGGTTTCTAACTGACGAAATCCAAATGTCCAGCAGCTGGCCCAGGGTTCAGCAAACCACAGAGCCTCTGGCCTGTGGAGCTAGCCAGCTGCTCTGCCAAACCCACCCTCTTTACTAATAGTGGACTTCAATGTTTGCCACAAATATCCTTGTGGCCTGAAAGTCTCTAACATTTATTACAGAAAAGTTTCTCAACTTGCCAATGGAGCAAATCAACATATTGTCAAACACTTGCCATAAAAGGAGGCAAGTGTGTGCATCATGAGTGATGATCAAAAGCCAGCAGCAGCAGGCAATGTGGGTACTTGCCTGTCCCAGCACTGGGATGGAACAAGAGGGATTCTAAATCATCAGTGGCAACAGAGTGAGAGCCATCTGTGTGTAGATGTGTGTGCATGCATCTGCCTGCGCTAGCGACTTTCCTTAGGAACCATCTACCTTGCTTTCTGAGACGGGATCTCTCACTGGGTTGGTGCTTATCAAGTTAAGTTAGTTTGGTGTCCAGCAAGCTCTCGGGATTTCAGTCTTTACTCTCCAGCCCTGAGATTACAAGCATACAGTGCTTGGCTTTTTTTTTTTTTTAATTCATATTCTGAGATTAAACTCAGGTCTTTATGCTTACAGTACAAGCATTTTACTAACCTTCCCAGCTCCAGACCCTTTCTAAAAAGTGTAAAACCAGCCAGGCATGGTAGTGCGTGCCATTGGTCCCAGCGGAGGCAGGCAGATCTACATAGCAAGTTCCAGGGCAGCCAGGACCACATGGAGATCCTGTGTGAAAAAAATAAAAACAAAAACTAATTAATTTTTTTAAAAGTGTAAAAGCCAAGGGCTGGAAAGATGGCTCAGCCATTAGAAAGCACTTGTTGGTCATTGGCAAACTGGAGGTCAGTCTGGGCCATGTCGTGAATTCTAGGCCACAGTGAGACAGT
>NW_022196905.1:133459922-133501623 GCF_008632895.1 Mastomys coucha
CCCGCACTGGTGGTGCACGCCTTTAATCCCAGCACCTAGGAGGCAGAGGCAGGCGGATTTCTCAGTTCAAGGCCAGCATGGTCTACAGAGTGAGTTCCAGGACAGTCAGGGCTATACAGAGAAACCCTGTCTCGAACCCCCCCCCACAAACACCCCCCAAAAAAGGGAAAAACCAAGTGGGGCATGGTAGTTCACGCCTTTAACTCCAGCATCACAGAGGCAGACTCATCTCTACGAGTTCAACGCCAGTCTAGTCTACTGGAGAGTTTTAGGGCAGTCAAGGTTACCGAGTAAGAACCTGCCTATAAACAAAACAAACGCGATTCAGTTTTTTTGCAAAACTGCGCAAGTGAGAGAGGGCCTGGCGGGTGGAGTCCCCAGGAGAAAAGGCTCTGGCTTCCAGCCCGTAGGGCAGGGCGTCGGAGGTTTCCTGCAAACGCTGTGCGAGGATAACAGAGCAGAAGGTGTGCTTGGGAGGCCACCGCTCCTTCCGCAGAAGCGTGGCCTTCTGGGGCCACTGAAACCCTGCCTAGAACACAGCGCAGCCTCCTGCACAGAATCCAAATTCTAACGCTACGGGACAGGAGTAGCCACCCTAGGCGCGGCCCCTCAAAGTCCCAGCGCGCCCGCCCCGCCCACTGACGCCACACGTCCCGCCCTTTCCCCGCCCCTCGCGGGCCGCGGCGAGACAGCGGCCTTCCCATTGGTCTGAAGCTTCAGCAGACGCGACTGGGATTGACGGACGTTCGCGTCGCTCCCGCCTCCGATCCCGGCGCGGCGCGCGATTGGCTGTAGATGTGGAGAGTCTTCGGTCCCCGGCCTGGGCGGCGCGGACGAGGCCTGAGGCGGCGGCGCGAGGCAGGTGAGCTGCGGCAAGCGGGCTTGGGGGACGAGTGGGCAGGGGAGTGGGGGCTCTGTGGACGCGCCGCGGGCACTGGGGACTGTCTCTGGGCGGGCCGGGATGTAGGTTGCAGGAACGGCCCGAAGTGGGAACCGCCAACCGACCACGACGCGCGTGACGCCCTTCGCGTTGCCAGGCCGCGCGCCCCGGTGCCCGGAGTCCAGTTGTCTCGTGTGCCCGGGCACTCTGGTTCCCTCCTCTCCCCGGACCCCTGCGTGTTGGGTTCCGGGGTCTCCTGCTACCCGTTGAGGCTCACCCATGCAGGCACCATCCCCGGGGCGCTCCCTCCCAGGGCGCAGGTGTTGTAGGTGCGGCGAAGGGCGCGGGCCGCGTAGCGAGTCCCTGGCCAGGACACTCTGCCACCAGCTTGCTATCCAGAGCTAGTTGCCTCCGCCCCCAGCCCGGCGCGCAGGACTGTACCCAGGCTGGCCCACTGGAGCTTTATTGGATGCAGCCTAGGGACCCGATGCCGTCAGCGGGGCAAACTTTGCTGCTCCCTGCTGTGTAGTGTGAAGTGCAGTCCTGCGGTGTGCGCTTCGCGCCTCCGGGACAAATTACTAATTAGATTTTACAAGTCCCGTCCATTGCACCTTTGTCGAATTTTAGCCTGACTGTTCATACATTTTAAATCCCTCCCAACCTCTTTAATTTTTTCCTTCTGGGTCCCAGCCTCATGGTCTTTTTCTGTCTTTTGTTTGTTTGTTTTAGAAGACAGGGTCTCATTACATAGTTCTGTCTGTGTAGTCCAGGCTGGCCTCACAAAGATCCAACTGCCTCTGCTTCCTGAGTGCTGGGGTAAAAGGGGTGTGTGCAACTAAGCTGGCATCTTGAGACAGGTTCTCAGATAGGCCAGACCCGCCTAAAATTTACTATATAGTAGATGACCTTGAGTTCCTAATCCTCCTGCCTCCCTGTACCTAGGATTAGGTCACAGGTGTGCACAACCCTGTGAGTCCAGCCCTGGCTACATGTTCTTGAGCATAGTTGCAGTAAGTTCTGGTTCTTCTAGCTTTTGTTTTT
This sequence comes from Mastomys coucha, assembly GCF_008632895.1. Lineage (NCBI taxonomy): Eukaryota > Metazoa > Chordata > Mammalia > Rodentia > Muridae > Mastomys > Mastomys coucha. Next base: position 133,461,844 of record NW_022196905.1, read on the forward strand.
CTTAGTAAGGCTTGAACTCTTTGGTTTCTCTATGTAGCCCTGGTGATCCTGGAACTTCCAGAGATCCATCTGCCTCTGTCTCCCACCACCACCACTTGGCTGAGGCCTGCACTTTTATAAGGTGCAGGCTGTGGAGAACTCTGCCCAGGCTGTGGGTACTATGCATGAGCCTTTACTCTAGGCACGTGAGGGTCTGAGAGGACTTTTCTGCCTTATCTTTTTGGTCGTTTTTTGGTTTGGCTAGGACTTTTATAGCTCCAGCAGGCTCTTAGTTGAAATCCAGATGCTTCGACTTCCAACTCCCCATTGCTGGGATCACAGGTGTGTGATACCATGCCCTCACTTGAGAGTTGTGCCAGAGATTTGGAGAGATACTTTTTATTTCCCGAAGGTTGGCAGCCTCAGTTTATTTACCCTTTGTTTGTCCTGGGAGAGACCCAGAAAGGGGATGAATGTGCAAGGTAGCCAGCTCCTGTGCGTCTGCATGTGCGTGGGTATGTGCGTTTCATGAAATGCACTTTGACTCCTTCTTAAACTGTATACAGTATTAGGCAATTCTCACCATTATCTAGTTCCATCAGTTTTTCATCACCTTAAAGGTAAGCGCAGAACCCACCAAGCAGTCCCTCCCGTTTTCCTCCTCCCTGTCCATTAGCTTCTGCTTACAGCCTGTGTGTGCCTGTTCTAGTTATCTCATTTAGGGCTCATCCATGCTGCGTAGCATGCGTCCCTATTCTATTACTTTTTGTGACTGAATTGTTTCCACTGTATAGGCCTATTAAATATTTAAGAAATACTTTGTATCACATTTTATTTACATGTGAGTGTTTGCTGAGTCAGGAGGACAATTTACTGGAGTCACTTGTCTCCTTCACCTGTATAAGTCCTGGGGGACTCAACTCAGGTCATCAGGTGTGGTAGCACTCACACTGAAACTCCTGGAAGGCCCTATTAAATCCTGTTTATCCACATCAGTGAACATTTGGATTGTTTCCACCTGTTGGATTATTTAGTGCTGCTAGGAACATGGGAAAAAGTTTTTGTTTAAACACCTGTGTGTGTGTGTGTGTGTGTGTGTGTGTGAGAGAGAGAGAGAGAGAGAGAGAGAGAGAGAGATTGTGGAGGCCCAAGGTTGATGTCGGGTGCCTATCTCAATCATTCTCTATCTCTATCTTTGATTTTATCTTTTGTTGTTTTGGGGGGGGTGTTTTTTTTTGTTTTTTATTTTTCGAGACAGGGTTTTTCTGTGTAGCCCTGGCTGTCCTGGAACTCACTCTGTAGACCAGACTGGCCTCGAACTCGGAAATCCGCCTGCCTCTGCCTCCCAAGTGCTGGTATTAAAGGCATGTGCCACCACTGCCGGGCTTGTTTTGTTTTCTTCAAGACAGGGTCTTACTTTGTAGCTCCAGCTGTCCTGGTTCTGTAAACCAGGCTGGTCCTTGAGCTCAAAGATTCCCCTGCCTATGCCTTCCAAATGCTAGTATTATAGGAAGCAGCACCTGCTTCCTTAGTTTTTGAAACAGTGTCTCTCACTGGAACCCAAGGCTCACCAATTTGGCAGAAGTTGACTGGCCAACAAGCTCCAGAGACCCTCCTGGCTCTTCCTCTCTGGTGCTAGGATTAAAGTTGCAGGCTGCTGTGCTCTGCTTTTTCTTTGGGTCCTAGGGATCAGACTCAGGTCTTAATGTTTGTGTTTCTAACTCTTTACTGGCTAGGCCATGACTCCAGCCCCTGCGCACCTGTTTTTAATTCTTGGAGTGTAGACCCTAGGAGTAGAATTGCTGGGTCACATGGTAATTCTATGTTTAACTGTGGGGAGCATCCAGGCTGCTTTTCCGCAAAGCTGCGTGTTTTACACTCCCACCCACAATGTGGGAGATGGCCCACTTTGTTCACATCTTTCCTAATGCTTGTTTCCTTCTGTCCACCCATCCACCCCATCTCAGTGAAGCATATCTTTGACTTTGGTCTGCACTTTCCGATGGCACAGGGATGTGTGTGTGTAAATTTTTGTTTTAGGTCCACATTGGCTATCTGTATGTCTTTGGAGAGATGCCTGTTCTGTCCTGTCCCAGTCCATGTGCACATGTGTATGTGTGTAGGCCAGGCTGGCTTAGAACTCATAGTCCACTTACCTCTGTCTCCAAAGTGCTGGGATTAAAGACTTGATCCACCATGCTTAGTCTTTCCCTGTCTTTACAGGGACTTGCAAATACCACCCCACCTCTGTCTCCATCTCTCTTTGAGGTAGCATCTCACCATAATCTTAGACTGGTTTCAAAGTCATGGTCCTTCTGCCTCAGCTTCCTGGGTGCTAGAATGATTGGTGTTTGCTATCATGCTTTGCTTCACCTTTGACTCCTCCCCCTAATTGTTATTTGTGTGTGATATGTATGGGCATGTGTGTGTTTAAGGAAGTCAGAGGCCAATTTTGTGGAGTACGTTCTCTTTCACCTTCCATTGCTCCTGGGGACGAACTCTGGGCATCGGGCTTATGTTGCAGGTGCTTTAACCATTGAGCTATTTGCCAGTGGTGGCCATCTTTTTGAGTGTTTGTTGTGCTGTTGTTTGTTTATTTGAGGCAGGGTGCCATTGTATAGCTTTAGATGTTCTGGAACTCACTCTGTAGACCAGGCTGCCTCAAACTTGAGAGACTTATCTGCCTATGCCTCTTGGGCATTTTTAATGCTTGAAGTAATAGAGTTCTGTTTTCTTTACGTAGGTATATTGCAACCCCTAGGTCATGAAGACTTGTCTATTTTTTTTTAAAGATTTTATTTTATTTATTATATGTATACAATATAGCTGTATTCAGACTCTCCAGAAGAGGAAGTCAGATCTCTCATTAAGGATGGTTGTGAGCCACCATGTGGTTGCTGAGATTTGAACTCAGGACTTTTGGAAGAACAATTGGTGATCTTAACCACTGAGCCATCTCTCAGCCCAAGACTTGTCTTTTTATGTTCTTTTTAAAAGTTTGATAGTTTGGTGGTGGCGCACGCCTTTAATCCCAGCACTTGGGAGGCAGAGGCAGGTGGATTTCTGAGTTCGAGGCCAGCCTGGTCTACAGAGTGGACAGCCAGGACTACACAGAGAAACCCTGTCTCGAATGTGGCCCGCAGTCTCTCGCCGGGATGAAGAAGACACGCGGACACTAGGATCCTTCTGCAGCAACGTTTACTGCCCTCTCCCAGAGGGAAAAAGAGACCGAGCCAATAATCAGCACTGCTTATATACACCACAGCGCGGCGTGTCCGCCCATGATTGGCTGTTTGCTCATCACCCCACGTGACGCCCCGGAATGGGCTGTGACATGGCGTCTTTTCACTCTACGCACATGCACAAACAGTTGTTTACTAGGAGTTGACAGCGGAAGTAGGCGCCATCTTGCCATGGCGAATGCCTCTTCAGCTCCACCGCTCCCCACACTCGAAAACACAAAAAAGAGAAAGTTTGATAGTTTTTGTGGTTGCATTTAGGTCTTTGATCTGTTGTGAGTTTATTGTGGGCTGTGATGTCTGAGGGTCTGACTTCATTCTTCCCATGGAAGCTCAACGGTTCTAGCAGCATTTGCAGAAAAAGACCTTCTTCCCTTGTCAGTTGGCCCCAGGAGGAAGGTTAACCTTTGACCCTGTATACTATTCTGTTAGAGTATGCCAGGACTGTATTGGCTTGCAGTGGATTTCTCAGCTCAGCTACTTTTTCCAGATTTTCTGTTCTCTGAAACCTTCTGCAGTTCTGTGTAAATGAAGAACAGCTTTTCCAGGTTTGTAGAAAGGGCCCTGGGATATTGACAAGGGTCACAGTACATCTGTAGATCCCTTGGGTAGCATTGCTTGTCAGAATAGTGAGTCTTTCTGTTCTTGGACTTTTTACATTTCTTTGTGGCATTCAGTGCCCAGTTCTGCCCTTGGGGGGTTAAAATGATTGATTCCCAGGGCCTTTTCTTGACTGTACTGTTGGGGAAAGAGTTCTCAATTCCAGTTACCTTTGCTGCTAGCATGTGGAAGCACACACAGCTAGCTTTGTGTGGCTGTGTACCCTGCCACCTTGCTGAATTTGTTAGCTTTAAGCTATTCTGTCTATGAAGTCCTGTCAGCTGAGGGTGTTACTGCCTTTCCGGTCTGTACACCTTTTCTCCCCTTGTCTTGAGTAATTGCTCTGGCTTGAACTTCAGGACACTGAGATCCACTGCTGCCTTGTCCTGTTCCTTCCTGCACTTGGGAGCAGTAGGTCTCTTCGCCCTCAGGTATGATGCCACCTGTGGGCTGCATTTCAGGAAGTTCCAGACTGATCTGGCTATGTAGCTCAGGATAAACTTGTGCTCCTCCTGCACACAGGATCACATGTGTACCACCACACCTGGTTTATGCAATGCAGGATGGAGCTCAGGGCCTGTGTATGAGAAGTGTGCATTCTACCACCTGAGCTGCACCCACACACTATAATTTTTTGGCAGGGTGGGATCACCTTGGAGTTTTATCTTTAAAGAGCTTAGAATGCAGATGTGAGCCACTACACTTGGCTATTGAATATTGACCTTCAATATGCATGAAGGGGTGTGGGGATTCTCTACACCTACTGCCATGCTCACGTGCTTTCTCCTGAGAGCATCTCCAACAGACTTCAGGTCTGACCTCCTCCAGACTCCTAGTTTTCTTGACACCCTCACTTCCACTTGTTAAAGGAGTGTCACTAGTTCTCGAGTCTTTGGAGTTCTCCAGTGAAAACCAGGCACTTTGGCTGCTCCAAAAGCTCCTTTTCTTTTGGCTCTCCCTTTCTGTTCCATGCATATTTACCTTTCCAGGAAATCTGATGCCTGTGTTCAACACTTAGTTTGTTCCGTGTGTAGGCGCATGTGCCGTACGTAACACCTATTTGGAGAGTGGAGAGGACAACTTGCCCAAGTCAGTTCTCTCCTTGCACCTGGGTTCCAGGGATCCAACTCAGGTCACTAGGCTTTGTAACAAGTACCTTTGCCTACTGAGCCATCTTGCTGGCCCTGTGCTCATCTGTCACAGGGGACATGCTGACTGGAGCTTACTGAGTGACCTGTTTTCAAAGACCTGTCTAAGTGGAGTGTGCTTCACCCTTCTGGTTTTTTGAGTCCAGTGGTCTCCCAAGTACTCTGCTCCTTTTGGGGATCACATCCCATAAACCAGGCCACTCTGCATTTGCTCCCAGGAAACAATGGCAGCAATTTAAAAGTCAGCCTCAGGACTCTCGCCCTCCCTTAAAGGTCTCAGGTAAGGCAAGAGAGCCCCAGGGACTGGCAAGATGCCTCTCAGGGCACTGATCCCTCAGGTTGCTGCTTCTGAGTGCCTGGAGAAGGGAGTGCCTTGTTGTTCTGGTGAATGCTCAAGGGGCTGGTCATGGATACTTGCTGAAGTGTTGCCATGCCACCTTCTTGATTGAAAACATGCTCTTGTTTTCTCCCCCTACTGCCCAATTTTGGAATGCATGTCCATTCTGGATCTCTTACCCCAGTAGATTTTCCGATGGCGAATCTGAGAATGCTAGCTCTGCATCTGAAACCAGTCTCTTCCCAGGTGACAGATGAGCAGCTCTCACTGATGTGCTGGGCTCTGATGGGTTCTGCTCATCAAGCAGTACAGTCTTCCATGGTCAGGCAGGTGCTCCCCTTCTTTTGGAGGTGTGGGTCATAGAATTTAGTGTGGAGACTCGATCTCTGTGACAGATGCCTCTTGACCTTTGCAGAATTAAACTGTAAGTCACAGACAGGTGGTGTGAAAGGGTTTCCTGGACCAGTGGTTCCCTTCCCCCCACCCCCAGCAGCAGGGAGGATTCCCTCAGGACAGGTGTGGTTTCAGAGTGCTGCTGTCTGCCTGCCTGGTGCTGCTGCTGCTGCTGCTGCTGCTTTCTGCTTTGTTCTTTTTTCAGTGTTGGGCACTGAACCCAGGTCCTCACACAGGCTTACTTGCTTAGTCCTGTCACTGAGCTGTATGCCCTGGTTGTATGTATTCTTTATTATTATTTTTTAATTTTTTTTTTTTTTTTTTTTTTTTTTTTTTTTTTTTTTTTTTTTTTTTTTTTTTTTTTTTTTGGTTTTTCGAGACAGTGTTTCTCTGTGTAGCCCTGGCTGTCCTGGAACTCACTCTGTAGACCAGGCTGGCCTTGAACTCAGAAATCTGCCTGCCTCTGCCTCCCAAGTGCTGGGATCAAAGGCATGCACCACCACTGCCCGCTTTTAAGATCTTTTTTGGGATAGGGCCTTATTAAGTTGCTCCAGCTGGCTAAGTATTCTGTAGAACAGGCAATCTACTTGAGATTGTTCTGTCTCAGCCTTTCAAGTAACTGGGATTACAGACCCATCCCACCATACTGGGTCATAGTACTGGTGTTTTTTATTTATCCGTTGTTAGTGGTTTTCTGAGACAGGGTCTCCCTGTATAACTGTGTCTGGGCCAGAACTGTCTGTGTAGACCAAGCTGACCTGAAACTCAGAGATCCACTTACCTCTGCCTTCTGGGGGCTGGGATTATAGGTATACACCACCATACCTGGCTTTCTTTCTTTTTTAAAGCAGAGTCTGACTTTATAACCTAGGCTGGCCTCTAATTCTCTTCCTACCTCAGCCTTCCTAATGCTTAGTTACAAGTGTGCCCTATCAAACTTGGTCTAAGGTAGTCGCTGTGCGTGTGTGTGTGTGTGTGTGTGTGTGTGTGTGTGTGTGTGTGTGAGAGAGAGAGAGAGAGAGAGAGAGAGAGAAAGAGAGTCAGTCATACTGAATTTTTTTATAATAAATATGGCAGAATTATTTATTTTTGAAGCATGGAGGACATTGCTATGTAGCCATGCTGGTTTGAAGCTTGCAGTCCTCTTGTATCAGCCTCTGTAATCGTACTCTAGGCCTAGCAAAGGCTTGGTTTTTATAAGAGGTTACTCTGGGATATTCACAGCCATAATGCACTTTCATAGCATACAAAATCCCCTGGGTTTCATCTGTAGCATTGCAAAAAAGAAAACAAAGAAACAGCAATTTTCAAGTATTTTTCTTGACAGTGAACATAGTCATTGAGCCTGCTAGGTAGCACATGGCTAATGTGGAGACTAAGTCCCAGGTGATGGTGAATCAGTGAGGTGGAGCTGGAACATGCATGTACATGATGTGTAGGCTGTGTCTGTGCCACCCCAGTTCTTATATAAGGTCCTGTAGGCAGGGATCAAGTGAAGCATGTATCTGGAAGGGCTAGGAGAGCACCCACTACCAGTTATTGTGTGATGGGATTTCAGAGCACCACTGAGGGGTTCTTCCTAGGAAGCTAGAAGAGAGCCTGGCATCCTGTACTCCCTAACCCTTTGAATTATCATGGGGTGCACTGTCAGACCTGAGTCTCCAGGGTTTGATTTCAAATGGTAGGAAAAGTGGTTTTAAGACATGCTGTGAACCCTGTCTCGAAAAGTCAAAACAAAACAAAACAAAAACCCAACAACAACAAAAAGGACATGCTGTAGTCCTCTTCTGGGGCAGGTCAACATGATTTCTGGTCAATGCTGTGGTATGGCTTGCTGGATGTACTTTACTGACAGTGACAGGAGGTGCTAGCCCCAACTGCAGAGTCCTCCACCTTCCCAGAGACAGAAGGAGGTGCTGCCATCACTTTTCAAGTTTGCCTTTTAGGGTGTCTCTAGACCAAGTGCTCTGTTATTTTTCACATAGAGTTTCATCACTGTGGGTGCAGATCAGATCTCTTGTGTGGCCAGTATCCTCAGGCCCAACCCAGACAGCTGTCCCCTGCTGTGGCTCTCAGTAGGGACCAGTAGAAAGATTGTGCTTCTTTTATTTGAGAGCTGCAGTCCTGTGTCTTAGGTTTGTGTTTGCCTGAAGCTACATTTAATGTATTCCTGAAATTTTCCTCATGTGTTTTCTGTTTTGCCATGAAGAAAGTACAGACATTCTAGGTGGCAGAGATTCAGGTGATAGGGTGGAAGGACTGAAACTCATTTTTTTTCTTTTTTCTTTCTTTCTTTTTTTTTTTTTTTTTTTTTTTTTTTTTTTTTTGAGACAGGGTTTCTCTGTTATAGCCCTGGCTCTGTCCTGGAACTCTGTAAACCAGGCTGGCCTCGAACTCAGAAATCCGCCTGCCTCTGCCTCCCAAATGCTGGCTGGGATTAAAGGCGTGCACCACCACCACTTGGCCTGAAACTCATTCTTGATGAAAACATTCACAGGCAAGTCCTGGGCTTTACATTTTCATCCTCAGTGTATGTGGATCCTGCAAGGGCAGTGGTGGTGAGTGAGAAATCAGTGTGCTAAAGGATCCTGCTGAGACATGCCTGCTTATAAAACACTTCTGGAGCTAGTGGTGTGTCAGCAGTTGTGGGTGGTAGAGCATTTTACCTAGCATGTGTAAAGCCCTCGTGTGGACAACCTGGAAGGCAGAGCTCCTATGTCTGCTTCCTCTGGAGCCCTGGCTCCACCTTCTGTTCTCTGTGGGCTAGTGTGCTAGGCTAGTGCCCTGGAGCCTACACTCAGCTCCTGCTTTTGCCCCAGCTGCTTTAAGCAAATCAGTGTTTTAGAGGCTGGGGCACCTGTGAGGAGCATGGTCTGAGCAAGGTTCACTTCAGTGGTAACACTGGTTTAGGCAGCCAGAAAGGCTGGAGGAGGGACAGGACCTCTGGAGACCAACAGGTTCTTTTCAGGGCTTGCTGATGCTGTTGAAAGCAGCTCCATTTCTTCACTTATGGCTTTGTTACCCTTCAGCCTATGGATGCAGATCATTTCCAGTCAGTCCCATAGGCTGAGACCCCACAGAACAGCCTCTTCAAGGTGTGGCCAGGAGGCAGATTTCAGTCAGCAGATGAGAGAGGCCTTGGGAACGAAACAGTGTGACGATGCTAAGCCCATTCTTAGACACCAGGAGCAGCAGCAGATTACATTTGGCCTGTAGGTGGTGGCATGAGCTTGAGGTGACATGAGGGTCTAGGTGTGTCTGCACCATACATGATGATCAATGGACTTTAGTCTTCTGTTCAGGACAGGCCTGAGTTAATCTTCCAACTCTGGGATTGTTGGCCTAGGAGGAAACAAATCTTAAATATATATTTTTAAACCTTCACATTCATTTATTGTTTCTCTCTGTGTATGAGAGACACCCAGAGGGAAGGATGGTGTGTGTGTGTGTGTGTGTGTGTGTGTGTGTGTGTATGTGTGTGTGTGTGTAGGTCAGAGGACCACTTACAGTCAGTTTTCAGTTCTTCCCTTTATCATGTGGGTTCCAGATATTTGAACTCAGATTGTTAGGCTTGACTCCAAGCACCTTGACCTGCTGAGCCATCTTAGCAGCACCCCTCCCAGCCCCAGTAGCTGTGAACCTAAATCATTCTCTTTTAACTTACAGCATAGTTTATGTTCCTACAAAGTAACTGCAGCTGACATCGCAATGTGTGCCTGTCAGGCTCTGCCTTACATGTCCTTATCCATTCTTTTCTGATTTGGTTTTATGAGATTATCTTACTCTCTTTATATAGTTCAGGCTACCTTGAATTCATAGTCTGCCTCAGCTTCCTGAATAACATTGACTGCAGGTGTGTGCCAAAGAGTAAAATAAATCTTAGTGGTAACTGTTGTCCTGTAATTCAGATCTGCAGTGAGCTTGAGAAGGAAGGAGTGTGTGTGTGTGTGTGTGTGTATAGCTACCTGTGTGTGCAGTCATGTTTTCTGGGCTATGGGATGATTGGCTGGATCATCAGTAGACCACTGGACTGGTGAGTTTGGGCCCAAGGCAGATGATTCAGGATTCTGTATCCTCACTTAGCAGTATGGGGAGACAGGGAGAGTGGTGATCTGCACACAGCTTTGAGTTTAGTCGGCTTCTCTGGAGAAATGTGGTACCAGAGCTCTCAAGATTCAAGAAACATCAGGCTTAATGGAGGGGAGGGCTCAGGGTCTATTCAGGCTTAATATCATCAGTTATTGCTTCCTCCCTGTCCTGCCCAGACCTGGCTGCCTGGGCTCAGCATGTGTTCACACTGGTGTTCTGTGTAGCGTCACCTTTACATCTCAGTTCATCAAACACTTTTTCAGCCCACACCCTCAGCTGCAGGTCTCCTGCCCACTTCTGTGGACCGTTGTTCCTCTTGCAGATTTATGCTCAGAGGAAGTTAGGTTCTCCTTAGATGGTGGCATGATTGTCCCACTGACCATGAGAACTGGGATGAACTGTGCAGTGGGCAGGTTGTGTAGTGGATGTGTGGCCTCCTCTGTCCTGGAGCTTTTGCGTGGCAGCATGGGTGAGAGTGTGCCAAGGTATTTCTCCCCATAAAAATAGCCTCTTACATGTCCCTGCTCCTCAGCTTTAGGAATCAAGTCTTGGCTGTGTGAGACTTTGTTGTCCCACATAGGTGGTGTGACAGGGCCAAGTCTCTCTCTGCTATTACCCCCAGTGATCCCTCTCCCTTCCAATCCTTATCAGGGCTTGCAGGCATTAGCTGTTGAATCTTGGTATTGCTCTGCATGTCCTGGGGGTTGAGCCAGGTCAAAAAATGCCACATCCACTAAAGTGTTTAGACTAGAAGAATGCTTGATAGGTGTCAGTGGTATCTTTGGGCTCAGACTTGATCATGCCAAACAGTGCATTTGCTGGCAAACTGGATAGTGAAAAATCCCTCTGGGGAGTGAAGGTAGGAAATTGGATTTTGATGTTAAGAGGATAATGGAATGAAGAGAAGTAGTAGAACACCTGTCCTGAAGAAATAAGAATGGGGATGTGTACTGATGCTGTCACTCAGCACAGAATGTTCCGGTCACCTGGTCGGAATCCATTATTACATTCTGCCAGGGTGGGGCCCCTATTGTGCCGGGAGTGGAGGAGGAGTGTGCTTGAGGCCTTGGAGGCCAGACAGCAGGTTGGAGCCAGTGAGGTGTTGTCAGGTTCTGTGCTTTGACGTTCTCCTCTGGGTCTGTTCAAGAGTGGCTAATATACAAAGAGGGGGATGGAGCAGCTAAGCAGGTATCTGGAATTATGTGAGTTCAGCAGATACAGTTACCATTACTGTAGAAGGTTGTCCACATGTCCTGTCACCTGCCAGGGGTGTGGCTGGAAGGCTGAAGTGTTTTCTCACAGGTGTGTCATGAAGTTCTTAGACCTGCTGGGTGTGATGATAAGTGCCTTCTGTCCTAGCTGCTGAGGCTGAGGCAGGAGGATTGATTGAGCCCTGAGTTAGAAGTTAGCCTCAAAGACATCATGAGACTTCATTTCTCAAAGACCAAAAGAGAATCAGTGCTGTAGTAAACAGCAGTAGCAACAGGGTAATACACCTCATTGCAGCCCAGGCTGGCCTAGAATTCCCAGTCCTCCCTCCTGTGTCTCCCAGATGTTGGCATGACTAATAGCCGTGTGTCACCATAGAGATACCATGCAGATATGGTAGCTTTTATGAGGGTGGTTTTTTGTTTTTGTTTTTGTTTTTGTTTTTGTTTGTTTGTTTTCAAGACATGGTTTCTCTGTATAGCCCTGGTTGTCCTATAACTCTGTAGACCAGGCTAGCCTCGAACTCAGAAATCCACCTGCCTCTGTCTCACAAGTGTTGGGATTAAAGGTGTGCACCACCACTGCCCTGTTGAGTGTTTTCTTTTTAAGGGAATATTTGGGCTATTTTAAGGAAAATAGTATTAGGACTGGAGTGATGGATGGTTCAGTGGGTAAAAATACTTCTTGCTTTTGCAGAGGACCCAGGTTTCATTTCCCAACACCCACAGCCATCTGTAAGTACAGTTCCAGGGGATACAACACCCCCTTCTGGCTTCTATGAGAACCAGTCATGTACATGGCACATATGTGTATATGTAGGCAAAACACTCATGCACATAAAAACTTAAATCCTTTAACAAAAGACAAAATGATATAATGAAAGTGTTTCAGCCAGGAAGTGGTGGCACATACCTTTATTCCAGCACTCTGAGTTTGAGGCCAGTGTGGTCTACATAGGACAGATAGGACTACATAAAGAGAAACCCTTGTCTTGAGAAACAAAAAACAAAAGCAAAACTTTTGATATGGCTTATACGTGCCATCTATGTGCAACATGTTGTTGTTCAGGATTTTGTTATTTTCCATTTTATTTTCTCTTATTAACTCTGTTTTATTTGAAACAAGATTGCCCTTTGTAGCTCAGCAGGCTTCAAATTGGCAGTGTTCCTCTTTTCTCTACCTGCTGATCTCTGGTAGTGAACCACCATGCCTGTCTTCCTCAGTTCTGTTTGTGTGGTGGCTTGGTTTTGGTTTTTTGTGTCTCCTTTTTAAGGGGAGGGGGGGAGTCTTACTACTATGTAGCTCAGGCTGGCCTGGACCTCACAGCACCCATCCTACTTCAGAGTATCAGGGTTACAGCTATCAGCCACCATTGTCTTTCCCTAGGTTTCCAATGGGCCGTGGTGATTCACATTACTATGAGGAATTTTTTTAATTTTGTTTTTCAGTTCTGGGGTGGAACCTGGGGCCTTGTGAATAGTAGGTATGCAGTCTCAAGCACAGTCCTACTGAGTTGCATCCCATCTTTGTGAGAACTTTAATGCATTCCATGTAAACTGGTTGCAGTTTGGGGGGGGGGGACAGAAAAGCCTCCAGCTCCTTATTCTTCGTCCTTACTTTGCTGCTATGTTTTCTTTTTGGTTCTGAGATACCTGAGCAGACCTGAGCTTTGCAGCAAAGTATGGCAGTGCTGCTCTCTGACCATGGGATAAAAGTGAGTCCTATTGCTTAATTCCACTCCTTACACCAGAAGAAGAGAGTATGTGACACCTTCAAGAAATGGAAAGTCGAGCTGGGCAGTGGTGGCGCACGCCTTTAATCCCAGCACTTGGGAGGCAGAGGCAGGCGGATTTCTGAGTTCAAGGCCAGCCTGGTCTACAGAGTGAGTTCCAGGACAGCCAAGGCTACACAGAGAAACCCTGTCTTGAAAAACCAAAACCAGGGGGCTGGTGAGATGGCTCAGCGGGTAAGAGCACTGACTGCTCTTCCGAAGGTCGTGAATTCAAATCCCAGCAACCACATGGTGGCTCACAACCACCCATAATGAAATCTGATACCCTCTTCTGTGTACTCATTTATGATAATAAATAAATCTTTAAAAAAAAAAAAAAAAAGAAAAACCAAAACCAAAAAAAAAAAAAGAAAGAAAGAAATGGAAAGTCACAGGACAGGCCCCTTGTGGTGGCACAGGCCTAAAGAACTCCCAGCACTTGGGAAGCAAGAGACAAGGGATCTTTGTGATTTGTGAGTTTAAGCCCATTCTGGTCTACATTGTGAGTTCTAGGACTACATAAAAGATCTCAAAATCAGTCAAACAAATAAATAAGAGAGGGAAAAGGAAGAGAGAAAGGAGGGAAGATAACTGTTTTAGCCTGGTGTGGTGGCTCACACCTTTAATTCTAGAACTTTGGAGGCAGAGACAGGCAGATCTCCGTGAGTCTAAGGCCAGCTTGGTCTACAAAGTGAGTTCTAGGACAGCAGGGCTACAAAGAGAAATGCTGTTTTGAAATACCACCTCCCCCACACCAGAAATCCCATATTTAAAAAAAGCCTTTTGGAGTCACTGTCAGTTTTTCTTAGAAAGTGCCCAATTTATATAACCCTTACCAAGATTTCTCTTGCTATTTTTTATTTTTAGTGAGGGTCTTGCTGTGTAGACCATGCTGGCTTCAAACTCTTCTAATTCTTCTGCTTCAGTCTCACTGGTGTTGGGATTATTGTCATGCCTAGCTTGCTTGTTATCTTTTGGACTTTCTTGGGCGGGAGGGCTGGTATATGATTGTGCGTGTGCGTGTGCGTGTACAAGTGTCAAGTGTTGTTCCTTCCTTCTACTTTGTTTGAGACAGTGGTAGTGTGCACCAGACTGGCTGACTTGTGCACTTTTAACCTCCCATCTCACCATCAGAACACTAGGATTCCAGATGACCTTCTGTGTCTGGCTTTACGTGGGTTCTGGGATCCGACCCTGGTGGACAAGCTTGTGTGGCCAGAGCTTTGTTTTCATGTGCACATTTGGAGCTAACATATAAAAGAACCTTTGACTTGGGACTAAGAAAAATTATGTCTTTTGTTACAACCAAAATGGGGCTGCTAGCCCTGTCTCTGGAGTTCTGTTAACCCTTTAACACCTGGTCCTCTCCTGTCTCTTGCAGCATGGTCTGAGACGGTGAACATGGACTTTTCTCGGCTGCACACGTACACCCCACCCCAGTGTGTACCAGAGAACACTGGCTACACCTATGCACTCAGGTGAGTGATAGTCACACAGCATTGAGCTCTCCACAGCTTTCCACAGCTTTATGACCATGGAGGCTGTGCGTGGCTTCTAGAGCTATAGACTTCTGAGTCACCTCTTCCAGTGACTCAGGTGTTAGTCACTTTGAGTGACTCACTGTTTCAGGCTCCACCCTGTGGCCATGATTGGGAGTAAGCTGGTTAGTATGGCCACTTGCTTTAATAGTTTGAGCATCCACCAGAGACCCTGGACTAGAGGCTATCTTTGGAAGGCCATATTCCAGGAGCATGCTCCAGACAGGATGTCTGAGTCCTTTGAGCCTCAGAAGCTGCTTGCTGCTCTGTTCTTTCCAGTTTTCCTTCTCCAAGCTGTCCTGTGTGCTAAAAGAGAATCAGTTGTACTACTAGATTAGGGCATGCCTGGCGGGTTGGAAAATTTGGGTGCCTAACAAGATGTGGGAGGCTCGTGAGATATGTATGCTGAGTCATTGTCCAATGGCTTCCCCAATAAGGGTAAACCCACCAGAAAACCTAAAGGAAATCAGAAAATACGCATGTGTGTGGGCATGTGTACGAGTGTGCAGGTGTGTGCATGTGAAGGCTAGAGATAGACAAGTGGCCATCTTTTTTCTTACCTTTTTTATTCAAGCGAGGTCTCATTGATTCAGAGTTCATCGTGTCTGGTTAGTCTAGCTAGCTGGTTTGTTCCTGGGATCTCCTTTTCCTGAGCACTGCGATTATGGGCAGGCTGCCGTGGCTTTCTGACGACACGTAGGAGAGCGCTTTTAGATATCAGTGGTCAGCTGTGGTGTGGGACTACTCTGCCTTCCATTCCATCCCACCCTCAGTCAAGCTGCACTTGCTGGGCTCAGGCTTGTGTTTTCAGACAGGTTGGCCTCACTCAAACTCTCAGTGATGTTTTAGCCTGGAGCCTGTAGTATGTTGGAAGTAAATTGAGTGGCCAGCTCAGGTGACTTCCCTGAGCCTGTCTGGGAACATAGAAACAGTTATTCTTGGTGACTTATTTTTAGCCTTTTTGACCTTTTTAAGTACAGCGCTGAAGGATCCATGTGGCCTGGGAGACCTGAGCATGACTGCAGTGATGTCTGTAGCATTTGCTCAATTAGGCTTGTGGGGCCTGTGGTGGCAACATGTTAGGTATGTAGACTAGAGTCCAACTGAGGATTTTTTTTTGTTTTTGTTTTTGTTTTTGTTTTTCGAGACAGGGTTTCTCTGTATAGCCCTGGCTGTCCTGGAACTCACTCTGTAGACCAGGCTGGCCTCAAACTCCGAAATCCGCCTGCCTCTGTGCTGGGATTAAAGGCATGCACCACCACTGCCCGGTGAGGATTTTTAATCTATAGAGATGTGCTTAAAGTACATAGGACTGAGTAGACCAGACCTGTCTAGGGATACTGAGGTGGGTGTGGGTGGTCAGTGAGAGCCATTAGTAGTATTCCCAGCCTTAGTTGTCTCTTTGGGATGGGTAGGATTGACAGTCAGGAGAGACATATGGCTGTAGGTATGAGCCAGTTACCAGTGGGTAGCAACTGGGCCCCAAAAGTAAGTGAGCATGCCATAGGCCATGAACAACAGGGGCCAGGCATGAGAGCAGGGTTGGAACAGTGGAGCTGGACTGGCAGATGTTGGGAAGACCCAGCAGGAGACAGCCTAGGCACAGCTACGGCACAGGGTTCTGTGGGTACAGCTTCAGGCTTCTGGTTCTAGCTTTTCTGATGACTTATGCTCCCCAGCCAGATGCTCAGTGTAGCAGGAGGCAGAGCAGCTGCACCCTGCTTTTCTCCAGTAACACCTGCTAACCCATTCCAGCACGGGTTCAGCAGCTTTCAGATCTCACATCTCAGCCATCTCAGTGACTATCCACATACTCCATGGGTTTAATTAAAATGTCTTCCTCAGGGCTGGTGAGATGGCTCAGCGGGTAAGAGCACTGTCTGCTCTTCCAAAGGTCCTGAGTTCAAATCCCAGCAACCACATGGTGGCTCATAAACACCTGTAATGAGATCTGAAGCCCTCTTCTGGTGTGTCTCAAGACAGCTACAGTGTACTTACATATAATAGTAAATAAATCTTTGGGCTGGAGCAAACAGGGACTGAGCAAGTGGGACGAAGCAGAGCAAGCAGAGGTCCTAAAAATTCAACTCTCAACAACCACATGAAGGCTCACAACCATCTGTACAGCTACAGTGTACTCATATACATAAAATAAATAAATAAATCTTTAAAAAAAGTAAAATGTCTTCCTCTTAGAAAATGCCATGCACTATGAGATTTTGGAGCTCTATTTTGTACCAACTCCATTTTTCAGTGACATTGGCACTCTCTTGTCTCCTCTGAATACTAGTCAGAATGTCAGTTTTGATGGGATGTGTTGGCGTAGGCCTTTAATGTAAGCACCCAAGAGGCACAGGCAGGTGGTGCTCTATTTGAGGCCAGCCTGGCCTATAGAGAGAGTGTTCCAGGGTAATTCAGACTCACTCATCTATCTATCTATCTGTCTGTCTGTCTGTCTGTCAATAAATAGGTTCCCATCTTGTGTTTATAGTGAGGGTTTTTTTTTAGATTTATTTTTTATTTATTTATTACAAGTACACTGTAGCTGTCTTCAGGTGCACCAGAAGAGGGTGTCAGATCTCATTATGGGTGGTTGTGAGCCACCATGTGGTTGCTGGGATTTGAACTCATGACCTTCAGAAGAGCAATCGGTGCTCTTACCCGCTGAACCATCTCACCAGCCCCTTATAGTGAGCTTTTTAAAAGAGGATCCTCACCTGTGTTTGGATAGCTTCTTTCTTTCTTGAGTCTACCAATATTTCCTGTAAAGTGGTGTTAGATCTAGAACATTGAGCACTTACTGTTTCTCTATGTACACACACACATCTCTGTTTTCATATTAGTGTGTGAACGCAAATAGGAAGAGAGGGTGTGTGTGTGTGTGTGTGTGTGTGTGTGTGTGTGTGTGTGTGTGTGTGTTGAGGCCAGATAGCAACCTCAGGAGAGTCATCTACCTTGTTTTTTGAGATAGGATCCTGACCTGTGACTCACTGATTGAGGTAGGCTGTCTGGCAGGGATCGGCCTGGTGCTGGGTTTACAGTAAGTCACAGACTACACGTGTTTATTTTTTTTGTGGGTGCTAGGGATTGAACTCAAGAGACAGTGTTTCTCTGTGTAGCCCTTGCTGTCCTGGAACACATTGTAGACCAGGCTGGCCTCAAACTCAGAAATCCACCTGCCTCTCCCTCCCAAGTGCTGGGATTAAAGGCGTGCGCCACCACTGCCCTGCTGAACTCAAGTCTTGCTGCTTGTATTCCAAACACTTTACTAACTGGTTTATCTCTGCAGCTGCTGGTTTTATTTTTTGGGAGGATCTCACAAGCCTGTTCAGTTATGTATCATTTTTTTTTTTTTTTAAGTATAGAATGGAGTTTATTTAGGGCATAGGGAGGGGAGTTAAGAGGATAGTAGAGGCAGAAAAAGGCAGAGAGAGAGAGAAGTAGAGGAGAATAGAGGCTGGCCATGAGCACATGGAGAGAGAAGGGAGAAGGGAATGGGTAAGACAGAGCAAGTGGGCAAGAGACAAGAGAGGAGTAATAATGTTTCATTATCCTGGCTTCTCTTCACTGGTACGGCTCCATGCCCAGTGGTATGATGGAGTCTTGTGTCATTGTCTAGAGAAGACTTGAGGCTCCTCTTGGAGAATTGAGGTGGCTTGTGTTGTTCTTTGACCCACCTGTTGTCAGCCCAGTCAGCTGTTCACAAGGGTCACAGCAGCTGTTGACGGCCTTTGCCTCCCTCAGAGAGGAAACCTCTCCCAGAGCCCTCTGGCCTTTAACTGTATGCTCTGTAGACAGTCACTGCTTTCTCTCTGGCAGGAGGTGGGGAGGCTGCCTACAGGACATGTGGCTGCAGTAAGCCAGCCTTGGTGTGCCTGGGAGCCAGGAGGCTGCAGCAGGCCAAATACGTAGAAAGCCCAGAGTGGTGGGACTGAACACTGTGAGTCAGCTGCTTGAAGCCAGGGCCTTCAGGGCAAGCTGCTCTGCTGGTATGCGGCATGAGGTTGCCAAGTATGCTCAATACTTTTCACACTGGGGCCCTGGTGAGAGTCTGAATGCTGTGGTAGGAACCTATGAGAGAACCTAAGGTGTGGAGCATAAAAGAAGTGACTAAGAAGGAAGGGTCCTGGGAGGTTGGGAGGGACTCAGTACAGGGCACAGGGCATGGCTGCAGGATGCTCGTCACTATGGCAGGAAGGAAGGGTGTGTGTCAGGCTTCCTTCTTTGAGGAACTCTGTGTGTGTGTGTGTATCTGTCTGTCTGTCTGTGTCTATGTCTGTGTCTGCAGTGTGTGTGTGTCTGTCTGTCCATGTCTGTGACTGCAGCTACCACTCAATAGAGTAGAGACAGTAGGTTAGAGACTTGTCTAGACTATTAAGTGAATTCAAGGGTCTATGGATTCCACAGGCTTACCAGGTTAAATCACATGTTACCACCAAACCCAACGAACTGACTCCTATCCCTGGGAAACAAATGATGGAAAGAGAGAACTGTCACTCAAAAGTTGTCCTCCTCTGACCTGCACATACAATACAAACCATGTCTGTCTGTCTGTCTGTCTGTCTGTCTGTCTGTCTCTCTCTCTCTCTCTCTCTCTCTCCCTCTCTTTCTCTCACTGTAAAATTTAATCTTTTTTCTAAAAAGCAAGCTCTTGGACTACTAATAGACTGGGTCTATTAGGATGGTCTTTGTGATTGATCACTAGGGTCTGTATCTTCTTCTGCCACTTTGTTCTCTTTGTGCTGGATGGAACCTGTAAACACAGCTACTAAAGATGCTTCAGGACTTAGGGATTTATGCTGCCTTGCGTGGGGTGCAGGGTCCCCCTACATCTGGCTCTGGACATCCTTATCAATGGAAACCATGCTTAGGGGTCATAGCCTGGACAGCCTGGGTAGCTGGTGACACACTAAACTACAGTCCCTACAGAGCTGGGGTAGAGCAGAGAAACAGTAGAGATCTGGGAGCTGTCAAGTCCAGTTCTTCATTTGGAGGTCAGTAGGGTAGCTGGTCCCCTCTTTCTTCCCCTTCCTTTTGTATCTCTGTCCCTCACTGCTGCCCTATCAAGGTTGTGAATTCTTCATTGCCTAGCACACAGAGAAAGTATGAGAACCTTCTAGATATTCTGACCTTATGTGTTATATAGAAGCTTATGTGAGTTTCTTTTTAGCACAGTGTGTCAGCTTTCTCATCAGTGGAAAAAATATGGGACAGAACCTTTGAGGAGGGTGTAATTTGACTCACAGTTTTGCGGGTTTCAGGCCGTGGTCCTTGGCTCTGTTGATTCTGGACCGTGGGATGTGTGATGGAGCTGAGTTGCTTACCTCATTGATGAACCAGAATAGTGGACATTGGAAATAACTGGAGACCAAGCATAACTTCGAAAGGCGTAGTCTCAGTGACTACTTCTTCCAGTCAGGACCTACCTATTGTTTCCAGAATGTTCCAAATCAGTGCCTGCAGTTGTAGATGAAGCATTTATCACATACCCTGTGTTGTCATTTCATATCCAGACTGTAGTAAGCATTGTGCGTGGGGCAGTTTCTGTTCTCTCTTAGCCTTCCTCTCTTCTTTTGCTGGACCATCTTGTCCTTTGCATACAGAATAGCAGCAGACAGCCTGTGCTCTTCCTACCACACCACAGAGCTGTCAAACACTCCCTGAGCTGTGAGGATCTCTTACCCAGCAGCTAGAATCTGAGGGTAAATGTATTAGAGACGGTGCTTACCTTAGTCACTCAGAAATCCGCCTGCCTCTGCCTCCCAAGTGCTGGGATTAAAGGCGCATGCCACCACCGCCAGGCTGAGGAGTTTTAATCTAGCTTCAGTTTATGAAATGTGTGCTCTGGAGCATTCCATTTTCTTCTCAAGAACATACTGCTGAATTCACTTTTAGTCTCTGCAGTATCACTGTCTTGTTGCCCCATTGGGCCTGGTGCCTGCTTATAGGAGTACTCTGATTTTTATCATGACAAATCTACACCAGTCCCTGTAGCTAAGGATTCTAATAGTCTTGGCCTGCCCCAAACAACTGTTAATTCCTAGGCCTACCTGTCTGCAGGTGAAGGAGGTTGGCAAAGGTTCATGCGCAGCTGCTTGCCTGACTGATACCTGCCCTTGCAGTGCAGTAAAGTTATCACTCAGGAGTGTTGCGGCTCCTTGCCTGGCCTCTAGCCATATCTTCTTCCAGTTCTAGTTATTCTTCGGATGCTCTGGATTTTGAGACTGAGCACAGGTTGGAACCTGTATTTGACTCTCCAAGGATGTCCCGCCGCAGCTTGCGCCTGGCCACAACAACAGCTACGTACAGCAGTGGGGACAGCCAGGCTGTTGACACTCACATCGGCACCAACAAAGCCACCCCTGTCAAGGGGAAAGAAACCAGGTGAGCATTGTGTGGCTTGTCTTCACAGCTGCCATCCCCTCTGGCTTTTCAGATTGTCGAGTCAAGCTCTTCCCCTGGAATTGTTTGTGCACACATGTGCAGATCTGCCCTATGAACTGACTGAAATTTGTTCTGGAATGCTCGAAGTATTTGCTATCTACCTGCAGAGTAGAGCTGATGGTAATGTGCATGAGATGGCAATACAGATGCACTTCTCATGGTCATAGTCATGAGCCACCTCATCCTGGCATGAACTGAGCTTCAGTGGCCTACCAAATGTAGAGGAGTGGAGTCTTGCTGGGTCCGTGCTGCTGATCTGTCACAGTCAACTCAAGCCTGTCTGTGACGTGCCTGAGCTGGGTACCTATGCACATACAGTTGGATGCCCAGTACATTTGTCTCTATACCTTTCATGCCTTGTCTTCACTGTAGCTGATGACAAAAGTTCCTACCATCTGTACCTTTTTGAGACTGAATAGAAGCGGCACTCTTTAGTTTATTTTGCTTACATGAAAATTGCATTACCTTTGAGATTGCTGGCACTTTGTTCACACTATCTGGGGCCCTATGGTAGTGTGCCCCAGCCTGAGACCTGCAGGCTGTGAGGTAAGATGTCAGGCTATTGAGTTGTAGTAACTGACTCCCAAGCACAGCTTGCTGTCAGGCCACCCAGAGATGTGGAGGTGCCCCAAAGCTACAGTCCCTCAGACAAGAGACCAGGGCAATGACTAAGGAATGTATTAGTACTGGACTTCATCACACCAGTTTCCTGGAGGAGGTGGCTTGGGTGCCTTTGTCCTGTGTGTACCCACTCAAATCACTTGATGTACGATACTTAAAGGACATTTGGATTTTTGTTGTTTGTTTGTTTGTTTGTTTTGAGACAGTCTTACTATAGCCAGGGCTGGCCAGAACTCACATACCTGGCTACTTCTGTCTCCTGGTGGCTAGGATTAAAGACAAGTGCTACCACATCCAGCTATCGTTTGTTTTGGGGCTGCTGTGTTGTGTGGAGGCATAAGTTCCTTCAGTTAACCGTCACCTTTGCAGTGCCTGGTGACTGCTAAATGCATAAAGCAGTAGGGTTGTTGGTGTGCATGCTGTTACCTGATCAGAAAAGGAGGTGTTGTGGTTAGATGTATGAGCTCTAGCATGTGTTTAACTCCTCAGTCATTTTTTTTTTTTTCGGGTTATTGCAAGTTTGAGCCAATGTTAGGTTGTCAGGCCCAGAATAGTCTGAAATTATTTTGTGTTTACAGATTTAGAACAAGTTCTTGGACTCTAGCTTAGAAAAAATTCCTTTTTTAGATTAATGGATGTTTAGATTATACCAGACACAGTATAAGAAAATGACTTGTTTTAAAATGCTGTGTGTGTTCTCTGGCACAAATTTTATGTTGGAAAAATTTAATGATTCTGTATTTTCTAAGCAAAGTCTAAAATTGCATTTCTTCTTTGTAGGACAGTCAAACAGAGAAGAAGTGCAAGCAAGCCAGCTTTTAGTATCAACCACCTGTCAGGGAAGGGCTTGTCCTTGAGCACAAGCCATGACAGCTCTTGCAGCCTTCGGAGTGCCACAGTGCTGCAGCATCCTGTGCTAGATGAGTCTCTGATTCGTGAGCAGACCAAAGTGGACCACTTCTGGGGTTAGTCACTAGAGACGCAAACATCCTCATCTCCAATGTGGCTGTGTCTGCAATTGTTCTGGGAGGGAGCCCAGTGAGGTCAGGGTCTGGGGGGTGGGGGGGATGTGGATGCTGCCTTCACCTGCTGCCTCAGTGGCTTAGGTGAACTGTTAGTACTGCACTGAAGTGTGGCTGATTAAGCAGGCAGCAGTCCTATAGCCATTCTTAATATGGCACACTTAAATTTGGTATAGAAATCCTGGTTATGTTCTAGAAAACACTAAGCAACTGGACAGTGAAGATATTTCTGAGTCATTAGAAAATACTTAGTATAAGTTGGTCATGGCTACGTATTCCTGTAATCTAAACAGCCAGGATGTGGAGGCAGGAGAATCAGAAGTTCAAGCCAACTTAGTTCTAGAAGTCCCGAGTGCTTCACTTCGGGATGCCTCTGCTTTGCTCAGTCAGTGGGCTTGTCTTGGGCCCTGGGCCATTCATATTGTAAGTTAAAAGCCCAGAAGCATTGAACAATGGTGGTGCACACCTATAATCCCAGCTCTCAGGAGGCAGAGGTAGGGAGAACTCTTTGAGTTCAAAGCCAGCCTGGTCTATAGAGTGAGTTCCAGGACAACCAGGGCTACACAGAGAAACCCTGTCTCGAAAAAACAAAAACAAAGAACAAATAAAAAAAAGCTAGAGGTTCCATAAAGCTAGCTAGATCTTCCCCCTTGTCTGTCCTTGTGGGCCAGAATACACTGGACTGCTGGGCTCTTCCATGCCACCGCCTTTGGGTGACACGAGTTCAGAGCATCTTAGGAATAGACCCCAATGATGACACAGCATAGTGGTGACCTGTCACTGGACACAGCTGTGGTGGGGTTGGTTGTACTTCACAGTGTAATGTGTGTGTGTGTTTGTGTTTCAGGTCTGGATGATGATGGTGACCTTAAAGGTAATTACTTTGGTACTTTGTACACTTTTTAAACTAGAGGCCATTGCTACATAATCTGTAGATAGTGATCAACAGCTTTCATTTCCCTTTGAAAATCTCAGGTGGAAATAAAGCTGCCACTCAGGGAAATGGTGAATTGGCAGCAGAGGTGTCGAGCAGCAATGGATACACCTGCCGCGACTGCAGGATGCTCTCAGCGCGCACGGATGCACTCACAGCTCACTCTGCCATCCATGGGACCACCTCCAGGGTTTACTCCAGAGATAGGACTCTCAAACCACGTAAGTCTTCTGCTTCTGTAGTAGAAAGGTCAGCCCAGCTCATTCTTTTCTTGTAAATCTAACTATGGGCCAAGGATGTGGCTCATGGTACAGTGTTTGCCCAGCACGTGCCAAGCTCTGCATTCCACCCCCAGCATAGGCCTTGGTGTCTTGCACTATTTGCCTTACAGAGTTGAACTCAGTATTCTCACAGAGTTAAATAGGCCCAAATTAGCTCTTCCTACTTGTCAGTTCCCCGTCTGTGGTTCTGTGGTTAGTATTTTTGTGCCTGGAAGTAGTTCAGATTTGGTAAATTTGGACTTGGCATGAACAAAAGAAAGCTCCTACTTCTGAGGCTTCTCACTCAGGTGCTTCTCTGTGTCCCCAGTAAATACTTGGGTAGCTGCAGCACCAGAGGTCCATTCTGCTGAGAGGGAGGGATCTGGTGTGATGCAATGACACAGAGGTACTCTGGGAGGACAACTTAGAGCCTGGCATCTGGGTGGTGGCATCATTAGACATGATAGAGGCGGGTGCCGGCACCTTTTTTTTTTTTTTTTTTTTTTAAGTTTTTCGAGACAGGGTTTCTCTGTGTAGCCCTGGCTGTCCTGGAATTCACTCTGTAGACAAGACTGGCCTCGAACTCAGAAATCCACCTGCCTCTGCCTCCCAGGTTCTGGGATTAAAGGCGTGCTCCACCACCGCCCGGCAGGTGCCGGCATCTTGACGTTTCTACCCGATATAGAGGTTGTCACAGCTGGCTGAGTGGGCAGGTTGGTTTGGACTGCCCAAACTTTCTCCTAAACATTGAGGACAACCATAGACCTTTCTATGTTCCAGGCGTGATGCTGGGCCTTCCCCACCATGACCTTCACAGGAAGGCCAGAAGCAGCACTGAAAATCCAGTCCTTATTGCTCATGTTTAGTTTCTTCTGTTTCTACAGTCCTGTTCTTGTGTCCAAGGCTTGGCCAGCACTTTAACCTTAGTGTCACAAAGGGAGAATCGTAGAAAGGGAAGAGGCAGGTAACTGGACCAAGTGACACCACTTTCCTCATATGTGAGTGTGAGAGTCACAGTGAACTTGGTGCATCCCTCTGGCCTTGCATTACCGAGCTCTCACTGATCAGGGCTCATCCCAGATGGTCCCAACAGCTTCCTTTGCACAGCTGAGCACAGCTGACAGGACAGGGGTCGGGCTATACAGATATCACCACACTGCCCTGGAGTTCTGCTGTACTGTCCCAGTCAGTGGCAGGCGGTGCTGGTGTGTGCTCCTTAGTTCAGCCCTCCAGTAGCTTCTGTTTCTACTTAGCCAGACGAAACATAGCAGAAAGACCACTGCGTGGCCCAGCAGTGCAGCCTGTACACTGAGCTCTGCAGCTTTAAGAGTTTGTATGCTGATGGAGATGATTTTGGTGCTTGTGCTGTTTCAGTATAAAGATCTTCTTCTAGCTGCCATTGATAAAGGTTGGCCTGCCTTGCTCTCCCTGCAGCAGACAAGTTTCTTCCCTTCTTTTACGAAGTCCTGTGGCTTGAGCCCAAGGCCTTATACATGCCAAACACATGCTCTGCCACATGGCTCCAGCCTTGGCATCCTCCTGCCCTTGCCAACTCAACATTTTTTTCTTGCTCACATCTTGACAGTGTGATGAATGTCTCATCATCTAGAAGACCACCAAGCATGTCTCTAGCATCCCTCCAGCTTGTGAGGGCATGTGTACAGGTGGCCATGGGAGCCTCTTGACCTTGGGCTAACTGCACAGCTTTGTGATTTTACAGTACAGCATTCTAGTTGGAAAATAGCTCTTTCACTATTCTTTTGGGAAAAAAAACAAAAACAAGACCAAGATTAATCATAATACTATTTGTTATTATTTTACATGTATGGGTATTTTGCCTGTATTTGTGTTTGTGCACCATGTGTGTTCAGTGCCCTACAGAAGTCAAAAAAAGTTGAATCCCCTGGGACTGGAATAATGGGTGGCCATGAGCCACCTTGTGGGTGCTGGGAACTGATCTGGATTCTCTAGAAGGGCTCCTTCCTGCTGAGCTGTTTCTCTAGCACTCTCTGACATTTTAAAGTTGTAGTATTTTCTTTCAAATCACACCACTCAGACTTGAGTGATTTACAGCGGCCTTCTACTCCAAGTTCCAGCATCCTGAGCATGGCTGGCCTTGGGAGAAAGTGGAAGAAGTGCTTCATGGGTCATGGGGTCTCCAGTGCCCCACAGATGCCCAAGGGATGGACAGCAACCATCATTCCCACTGTACTCCATGCTCTGTGAAAAAGCCATTTTCCAAGAACAGTTTTGAAGACATGGTTTACAGCATTTCCCTCCACATACTAGGTTCACAGAAAAGCCTTCTGGAGCCTAGCATGGCAGGAGCCAAGGAGCCTTCAGCCTGTGCCTCCATGGCTCAGCATCCTCACTGAGGACTCGAAATGCTCAACTGCTGTGCCAGAGCCTGAGATTTCAGTTATGGAGAGTCCATGACAGCGCTTCCTCTACCTCTCCAACGGGCTCACTGGTGGATCTACTTCTCAGGCGGTCTCTTCCCAAGTGTCCAGCTTTAAAATGCTTTGCAACTTGGCTTTTCTTAAAAGTTTGGCCATCTCGTTCATTGGGTAAACAAGTCGATGGGAAGAAATGACGAGTGTTCATGGTTTTCCACTAGGCGGTGCGTCCTTTTACCTGGATAGGACTCTGTGGCTGGCCAAGTACACCTCCTCATCCTTTGCGTCATTTATAGTTCAACTTTTTCAAGTGGTTTTAATGAAGCTCAATTTCGAATCAGAAACATACAGATTGAAAGGCTGTGAATCCAGAGCTTCTGAATCACAGAGCTATGAGACAAAGAGCCATGAGTCAGAAGGTACTTACATATTATTTGTCTCCTTTCTCCACTGAGTTATGCTTTAAGGTGGAGAAAGCCCTGCTTCTTCTGAGGCTCTTCTGCATCTTCTGCGGGCTCCATGCTGCTCTCTCAGCTGTTTTCTGTGGCTCTTCTTCCTGTGGGAGCTTGTTAAGTGTTGATGTGGCCTGTGTACAGTTCAGCTTCCTGAAAATCGATCAGGATTTAGGCTTTAGAATTTTATTATTGTATACATAAGTACTCATGGGAGATCAGAGGACAACTTTGTGAAGTTGTTTCTCTCCTTCAGATTTGAATGGCTTTAAGTTTTTAAAAAAGTAGGGATGGGGGCTGGAGGGCTGACTCAGCAGTTAAGAACACTTGTTGTTCCTGTGGAGAACCTAAGTTTGGGTCCCACACCCACATTGGAGGCTTATACCCGCCTGTAACTCAGTATCGGGATCTGAGACCCTCTTCTGGCCTTTGGATGTACCTGTATGAATGTGCACATACACAAGTACACATAAGTAAAAACATAGTTAAAAATAAAATAAAAAAAATTTAATGAACTCAACTTTTGACTTTTGCTTATTAACTTTAAGCAAAACCAGTTCATTTGCATGCCATTTAGAATCCCACTTGAGAAAACTTTTAGGTAAGCCTGTCTTCGCCTGTGATTGCTAATGCATATTAACAGCCTGCAGCTTTCTGGTTTCCCTGCTGCCTGTGCTTCCCTGTGTGGTGGAGCCATCAGCATCTTTGACGCTCCTGAGACATGGCCTCTAGTCACACTGGCTCTACAGGGCATCTGGCCCCCAAGCTGACTGTGAGCTTCCTAAGCCCCTTCTGCATGTGTTGCAGCCCATCTCCGTCACTGTGGGAGGATGACTGCCGGAGAACTTTCCAGAGTGGACGGGGAGTCCCTGTGTGAGTACAGCTTCCTCCTTCAAGATGGTGCTGGTCTTGGAGGGCCCCAACCCCATGGTAATGGGGCCTCCAGCCATGCAGAATGAACAGCCCACCCTAGCTTATGACTTCACCGGCATGGGTGGTCTGGCTGCCACCAGCTCTCAGTACTAGAAGTGAGTCATCCCAGACTGTGCCTGCTGTGATTTAGGGTGATTTGTTTCCTAGGTTCTCCAACATTCTGTGCAGTATTCTGATTGAGGTTTGCATATTAACCTGTCACTCCACTCCTTGTCACCACACCACAGGTGATGACTGTAAAGGGAAGAAGCATCTTGAGACACACACAGCCACCCACTCGAAACTGCCCCAGCCACACAGGGTGGCAGGGGCCATGGGGCACCTCTGCACCTACACAGGTTATAGCTTGTACCTTGTTCTATTTGTTCTTGTTGAAAGCGCTTCTGTGTTTGTTTTGTTTATTTGTACTGCCAGTGGCAGAAAGCATTATAGAAGGTGACAGTAAAAGAACAGCTGTGGGGCTGGAGAGATGGCTCAATGGTTAAGAGCACTGACTGCTCTTCCAGAGGTCCTGAGTTCAATTCCCAGCAACCACGTGGTGGCTCACAACCACAACCATCTGCAATGGGTTCTGATGTGTCTGAAGACAGTGACAGTGTACTCATGTGCATAAAATAAATTTAAAGCAAAACCAAAACCCAACAGCTGTGGTTTAGAATACAGAGAACCAGCTGGGCATGTTGGCATAGGCCTGAGATCCCAACACTCTAGGAGCCAAGGCAAGAGGACTATATGCACTCAAGACCAGCAGCATAGACTATGCAGTAAGACCCTGTCTCAACAACAGTAGTAGAAAAAATGCACAGAATCCCTTTGGAGCACTTTGTGAATTTATTTAGTATGGGCTCACTGACACTTGTGTTGGCAAGTGCTCTTTTTAAAAAAAAAAAGTTATTTATTTAATATATTTAAGTACGCTGTGGCTATCTTCCAACACACCAGAAGAGGGCATCAGATTCCATTAGAGATGGTTGTGAGCCACCATGTGGTTGCTGGGAATTGAACTCAGGACCTTTGTAAGAGCAGTCGGTGCTCTTAATCTCTGAGCCATGTCTCCAGCCCTGGCAAGTGCTCTTATAATGATTTCCTAGCCCTAGGAAGTACCACAGTGTGCTTTCCAGCCCTGCATATAACTATAACAGATGCCATTTGGGAACATTTCTAGGTCAACATTTTTTGTTTGGTTTTGTTTTGGTTTTGGTTTTTTAAAGATTTAATTATTTATTTTATGTATGTGAGTATACTGTTGCTGTCTTCAGACACACCAGAAGAGGGCATCTGATCCCATTACAGATGGTGTGAGCCACTGTGTGGTTGCTGGGAATTGAACTCAGGACCTTTGGAAGAGCAGTCAGTGCTCTTAACCACTGAGCCTTCTCTCCAGGCAATTTAAAACATTTTTAATCCTTTTAAAGCCAAACCCTTTGTTATCTGTTGTGTTGAAATAGTTTAATGGTTATGGGGGTTAAAATGAAGATATTAAGTGACAGGCAGCAGCCAGGCTGTAGTGACCACACGCCTTTAATCCTAGCACTTGGGGGGCAGAGGCAGGTGGATTTCTGAGTTCCTGGACAGCCAGGGCTATACAGAGAAGCCCTGTCTCGAAAAACAAAAACCAAAAAAACCCCCAAAAAACATGTGGTTGGTAGCATGTTCCTACAGTTACTTAGGAGGCTGAGGTAGCTGATTGTCAGAAGCCAACCTGGAAACATAAAAAGACTTTGTCTTAAATGGGTGACAGCATCAGCAAGTGGTAGGTTTTCTGCTCTGTGTAATAAATGGTTGAATGCCCATGGTTGAATGCCCATTCATTTTAACACTTATCCAGTAATGCTCCAAAACTTTAGTTTTCTGTGGTTTGGGGTGGGGGATGGGTGGGTTTAAAGTTTTCTGTGTAGCCCTGGCTATCCAGGAACTCACTCTGTGGACAAGGTTGGCCTCCTCAGAGGTCTGCCTGCCTCTGTGCTAGGATTAAAGGTGTGCACCACCACGGCTGCAACAACCTCAATACCTTCCCTTGTGAGTACTTCAGGCACTGCTTCTCTAGAAGCCCATGAACACCTTCTAGACCCCCTGATAGTGTGTGGTGATAGTGTGTGTCTCTCTGTTAAAAAATTGAGGGTGAGCTGAGCGTGGTGGCATATGTCTTTAATCCCAGTACTTGGGACCTTGGAAAGTAGAGGCAAGTGGATCTCTTGTGAATTCTTCACTAGCCTGGTCATATAGTGTGTTCCAGGACAGCCAGGCTACATAGTGGGACCCAATCTCAACAGCCACAAAAAAACAAAAACAAAAACCATGGTGAGTCAAGTATGATGGCTCATGCACTTGTTGAGACTGTTATCTTTGACTGTGTCCTAAGTTCAAAGCCAGCCTGGGATATGGGCAACCTTGTTTCAAACCAAAGAATGTAC
Organism: Mastomys coucha; assembly: GCF_008632895.1. NCBI lineage: Eukaryota > Metazoa > Chordata > Mammalia > Rodentia > Muridae > Mastomys > Mastomys coucha. The sequence goes on from NW_022196905.1 coordinate 133,491,623, forward strand.
AAGAGGGAGTCTAAGTGAGGGCAGCAAGGTTTTCTCAAAAAGATTTGAGTGTCCTCCTGGCTTAGTGCAAGATGGAGTTTGAGCAGAGTATACTGGCAACCTTGCTCACTCTGTCAGGGTGTGCTGACCCCTACAATCTGTCTCACAGTGTCCTCTGCCGTGTCTTCTCTGCCACAGGTGACCTCTTGATTCGAGCACTGCGCAGGACTAGAGCTGCTGGGTGGTTTGCGGCCGAGGCCATGTGGTCGGTGCTCTGGCTGGCTGTCACTGCTCCAGGTGGTTATGTGGCTTCTGTGTTAGTGCTCTCACAAAGTTTGGGGCATCGATAAGCAATGTACAGGACTAGGCTGGAGCTTCATACTAGGTCCTCACTGTGACATGCTTGCTGTCTGCTTTGGGAGCATGCATCTTGTGTTGGGCGTGTGGGCCTCAGGCTGCATGATACATAGCCTGAGCTGCAGGGCAGGGGTGCTTCCCTCGTTTCATCCTGTGTGTAGCTGGTGGTGTTCACTGTTCTGCCCAGGAGACTAATCTTAAGAGTCTCTGTCCCTCCAACAAACCTGCCTGTGGCTTCCCAGAGACATCCAGTTAGGAGCAGCTTCTGAAGCAGGTTTCCTCAGAACACTTGCTCTCTTCTCTTGTAGGGAAGGCAGCCTCTGGAACCTTCTGGTGGCTAGGGAGTGGCTGGTATCAATTTGTTACTTTGATTTCTTGGCTGAATGTGTTTCTTCTCACCAGGTAAGAAACTGAGGGAGAAGGTCTCATGCCAATGTTGGGGGCTCCTGTGTCAAGGTCGGGGTGCCACCTCACCATTGGAGCCTATGCTTGCATGGGGTGGTAAGCAGCTAATCTGCATCAGTTGTAGGAAACTCTATAATGGCTTAGTTTACATTTGCAGTGTCTGCATCAATACATTGTTATATGTTTTACAACAAACCTTCTTATTTTGGTTTTTCAAATTAATGGAGGTGGAACAGGCAGCTACCATTGTTAAGTACACTAGATGAATGTAAAAGCATCCAGATGGAGGGCCCAGTCAAATCCTATTATGCTCATGCCCTAGTCTAGAACAGTTCTCTGGGCACCAGCTCACCAAGGTGGGTGCTACCTCTAGGACAGGGTCTCAGGCCCTCTGGGCTTTTCTCGTGGTACAAGGTAGCACCTCTCAGGTGGCCAAGCCTTATAAATAAGACTTCAGCAGGAGGGTTAGTATATGCATAGGTGGGCAGAATGGCACACCACCTCTGCCTTTCCAAAATTAACGGCTTCTTCTCTGTTCTTAGGTGCCTTCGAAATATTTGCAAGGTTTTTTTCTTGCTCCTCCCACTCCTACTTTTACTAGGTAAGACATGGCATGGTGACCTTCAGAGACCAGCACATGCCCATAGTGGAAACAAAAAATCTGAATACATTGGGGCACCTGTACATTTGCATACAGCTATCTTTCTTCCCCAGGTGCTGGTGTCTCTCTGTGGGGCCAGGGCAACTTCTTCTCACTCCTACCAATGCTGAATTGGACGGCCATGCAGCCAACACAGAGAGTGGATGATTCCAAGGGAATGCAAAAACCTGCCCCTCTTCCCCCGAGCCCACCTCCAAGGGTAAGAGAGGCCTTAAATGTGCTCTCTAAAGCTTTTCATGCTACTTGTGAACAGGCAGTCTGAAATCCTGCCTTAGGGAAAAATGGATTTTTGAGCAGAATTTCACTTTATAGGTTGGACTAGAACTCACAGATATCTATCTACCTATCTCTGACTCCTAAGTGTTGGGATTAAAGGTATACACCATGCATGGCCCTAAAAATGTAAAATAACAAACACATATATGCTTACATATATATAACATATAAAATAAGAAATATATATATACACACATATCACAAGTTTTATAGCTTTTCAGATGCAGAATTATATGTACCATTCGATTATATAATCTACTTGATTATGAGTGTGAACACAACCTGAAAGTAGAAAGAATGAACCACAGTTCCTTTTGTACTAGAGTGTCCCTCTGGTTTTGACTTCAGCCTCCTGGTTTCATCTCAGGTTGATCACAAGGCTTCCCAGTGGCCTCAGGAGGGTGACATGGGGCAAAAGCTAGCCTCTTTGAGTGCACAATGCCACCACCATGATGAGAGACTTGCAGAGCTGACAGTCCTGCTTCAGAAACTCCAGATACGGGTAGACCAAGTGGATGATGGCAGGGAAGGGCTGTCACTGTGGGTCAAGGATATGGTTGGACAGCACCTGCAGGAGATGGGCACCATAGAACCACCTGATGCTAAGGTAAGACCCAGAAACTCCTTTGGACCTGTTTCACACATTGCTCCCAGCCCATGTGGTGACTCTCCAATGCAAACACCTCCCTGCACAAGGAGGCAGAAAGAGAGGAATGGACCAAGACAAGCTCTGCCCTTTAGGCACATCCCTGGTACCTTACTACCTCCATCAAAGTCCTCCAAGCATTGCTACCGATGCCCAGTGGTGTCACTGGGTAACAAGCCCATCCATCTATGGCCTGATCTCTGGGTAGGGTGGAGCCCTCTTAATCCAGTCACCATAGTGACTAGGTCTACCAGGCTGAGGACCAGACCTTCAGCCTAAGCCTTTTGAGATGATATATAAAACACAAATCTTTTTTTTTTTTCTTGTGGTGTGGTGCTGGGGGTAGAATTAATCCAGGGCCTTATGCATGCTAGGCAAGTGCCCGTGGGAAGAAGTCTGTTTCACTTGATGCTTTTGTTGATTATGGCCCTAATGAGCCCAGAAAGGTTGGGATAGAACTGAAAATCCCCCTGCCTCAGCCTCCTGAAGGCTGGGATAACAACTTGGCACCATCATCCTGTCCCTAGTCACCTTCTGAATAAGGGACCTAATCACACGATGGGACCTTATTGTGAATGGTGCTTTTGGATGTTGCCAGTGAGTGTGAACATACCATGTGTTTCGTATGGGTAAGAGACGATAGAGGGAAATGAGTGTGCCTTGGGTCTTTATCCATAGGGGTTTTATTTTAGAACTCTGAATATCACAGAGCCCAGTGGATATGTGAGTTTATATGAATTGATTTACTGCTTATATAGAGGAAGCTGCTGGTGTGATTTCTCTCAGGTTTGAGATCTCCAGCCAGAGACAGGGGTGTAGCTAGGCCCTCAAGATGCTACACCACCCTGTGACTGCAGTAAGAATTACTGGCCTGTCCTAATGGCGTGTATGAGATGCTGAACTCTCAGCCATTCATTCTGTATTCCTTCTCAGACTAACTTCATGACTTTCCACCATGACCATGAAGTTCGTCTCTCCAACTTGGAAGATGTTCTTAAGAAACTGACCGAAAAATCTGAGGTATGTATTCTGTGTGTGTGTGTGTGTGTGTGTGTGTGTGTCTGTCTGTCTGTCTGTCTCTGTGTGTCGGTGTGTGTGTTTACTTGGTGGGTACACATGCATGGAAATGCACACGTGGAGGGGATCCTGCCCTGTTCCTCTGCTGGTTTCCTTTGAGACGAGGTCTTTTACTGTGCCTTCTTTCTCCACCCCTTGGAGCATTGGGTAACTGGCATGTGTACAGCCACACTCAGCTTTTTATGTGAATGCTGGGGTTAGATCCTTATGCTTGCACAGCAAATGCTCTTATCCATCCAATCCTCCTCCGAGCCCTGAAGTATTTGTACCTGCCTTTATAACTGGAGTCCTCCAAGAAAACACTGAACTCAGATCATCAAACCTGGCACCAGTACCTTCACCCACTGAGCCCTTTCACTAGCTCAAACTAGTTTTTTAAATAAAGATCAACTGGAAGCCAATACTTTTCAAAGCCTGTAGCTAGAGGGTCTTGCTGTCTTGTGGTTTTGTTTTCTGGGCACTTCAACTCTTTTCTTAACTGCAAGCCTGACCAAACATAAATGGCTGTGCTGGCTCTAAAATCCAGTCACCTCCTGCTCAAGAAATCCCTATGAGCCCCTGATATCACTCAGCCTCCACCAAAAAGCATAGAACATGTTTTATATAAAACCAGTGTGGGTGGGGCTGGAGAGATGACTCAGTGGTTAAGAAAACTGACTGCTCTTCCGAAGGTCCTGAGTTCAAATCCCAGCAACCACATGGTGGCTCACAACTATCCGTAATGAGATCTGATGCCCTCTTCTGGGGTGTCTGAAGACTGCTACAGTGTACTTAGATATAATAAATCTTTAAAAAAAAAATCAGCATAGGTGGGAGAGTCTCGCTATTGTATGCTAGTAAACTGGGTATTCCTGTAGGTCTTCAGTGCCAACCGTGTGAAATCTTGGTGGATCTTAGCATCCTTAGGCTAAGATGCTTGTGTGCTCACTGAACTGAACTAAAGCATGATTTACTGAGTCGGAGTGAGCAGATTAGCCCGTGGTCTCTTGGGACCAGCTTCTACTTCCTGATTGTTGGTGTCAGGGAAGTTCAGCTGAGCAGGAAGAGAGGAGCCTCGCCTTGTCGGGGGACCCAGAGCACACTTAACCTGAACACTCTGACTCAGAGTCAGAAGGAGGCCCAGCCATACCTTGATGCCTTTGCCCTGCCCAAGCATTCAGAAGCTGAGACTTGCCTTTTATTTTTATTTATTGATTGATTGATTGATTGATTGATTTTTTGAGACAGGGTTTCTCTGTATAGCCCTGGCTGTCCTGGAACTCACTCTGTAGACCAGGCTGGCCTCGAACTCAGAAATCCACCTGCCTCTGCCTCCCAAGTGCTGGGATTAAAGGCGTGTGCACCACCGCCCGGTGAGACTTGCCGTTCATTATGTGAAGTTTTAAGTTACTCCGACATGATTTATGAACTCGTGCATAACTCTTTACAAAGTATCCTCCACTTCCCAGGCTATCCAGAAGGAGCTGGAAGAAACCAAGCTGAGAGCAAGCAGGTAGGTGACCTCAGGGAGCTCTGGTTTGTCTCATTTGGAGTGTGTTAACTATTTACTGGGTATTAAGGTTCAGATCGTCACTTGCCACCTAAAGTTACCAGCCTTTGGGTATCTTTCTGGGAATCCTCTCAGGCCCATGCAAGGGACAGAGGCCCTAAGGAATTAGAACTTTCTTTAGACAGTACATAGCTAGGTCCCTGCTTGGCCATGAGGAGCCACTTGTGTCCTTGGGGGACTTCCTCTGCCAGGAGCCTCTCTCTGTCCCTGACTTCATTGGCTCTGTCAGTGTCTGAGCAGACGTCCGTTTAGGCCCAGCCTTGGTGCCAGCAGCCATGCATCATCTTGTGGCTGCTACACTTTCTATTATTCTTAATGTTGGTGGTCCTTGTGCCCAGCATTGTCTCTTCTGTGCTCACCCTGGGATTGCATGTAGTTGAGATTGTATGCCTTTGTAGTTACTGAGGTGGATGTGACTGGGTAGCAGCTTTTGCTGGCTAATGGGCTTTCTGCATGTGGTGTGGGATAGGAGAGAGTGTGGTTCACTTTGTTCTTCCCAGACCTGGTTTCAGCAAACACTGACTTGGTATGTGAATGAGTAGATGCAGAACATTTATCTGGAGAGAACTGTTTCTGCTCAGCTTGTTAGCATCTCTTGCAAAAGCAGTGTTCATGGGTATCTCACAGCTCCTCCCCAAAGTCAGTCAGGAATCTTACCCTGATATCACCTTCCATTCCACTGTCTATCCCATGAGCATAGAGCTGCAGATTGAGCCTCAAGGCCATAGGTAGACGTCAGCTCATTTCTGGTCTATTGGTAATTTTGAGGATGTAGAAGTGCTGCTTTGTTCATGGTTGAGGCTTCCTCTGAGTGCATCTGGGCCCTGACCCCTGTCTCCCTCCCCGATTGACGGCTTCCAGCAGGGATGAAGAACAGCCCCTCCTTGACCGTGTGCAGCACCTAGAACTGGAACTGAACTTGCTGAAGTCACAGCTGTCAGACTGGCAGCATCTGAGGACCAACTGTGAGCAGGTAAGTGCTGGTGTTAGAAGACTGCTACCTTGAAAAGAAAAACTTAACCTGGCTGTGTCAAAGTGATTCATTGTGGCTGCCTTCAAAACATTTAAAAAAAAAAAAAAGAAAGAAAGAAAGAAAAAACTGTGTGCGTGATTTAAAATCTGCATGATCAGATGGGTACAGGGACTTGAACAGAAATCAGAAGAAGCCTTCAGGGGTGGGCTCGATTCCCGTCTTTTAGAGCCCATTTCCTCAGAGGCGGGGTCTGTTCTTGAGGCTGGGGCAAGTGTCTTGGCCTGGCTGGAAACCAGCAGGCCCTGGCAGTCAGTCTTATTGTCTGCACCCTCAGAGCTGGGTTATAGGCAACTGTGGGAACATGGCTTATCATGTGGTGATGGTCTGTGTTCCAGTCCTCAATAAAGAGCTCTTCACCACTGAGCCATCTCTCTAGCCCCACCTTTTTTTTTTTTCAGTTGCACTTTAAATATCTTACTTATTTTGTGTGTGATTGTGCAAGCACAGGTATGTCACAAGAATGTAAGATGTGCCAGGTGCACACCTTTTATTCCAGCACTCGGGAGGCAGAAGCAAGTAGAGCTTTGAGTTGGAGGGCAACCTGGTCTATAGAGTTGAGTTCCAAGGCTACACAGAGAAATCCTGTCTCAGGGAAGGGGTGTGGGGATATATAAGAAAGTGGAAGTCGGAAGATAGCTTCGAGAAGTTGATTCTTTCCTTCCACCGTGTGGATCTTGAGAATCAAACTCAGGTGGTCTGGCCTAATGTCAGGTATCTTTACCTACTGAGTTTTTCTGTCTTTTTTAGTTATATTTTAAGTTTGTGACAAGTTGGGATGGGAATGGAGTGGCATATACCTTAACCCCAGCACTGGGAAGGCAGAGGCAAGCAAATTTCTGTGAATTCCAGGCCATCCTGGTCTACAGAGTGAATTCTAGGACAGAATAGCCAGGGGTACACACAGAGAAACCCTGTCTAGAAGCTGCCTCCATCCACCTCCCCCCACCCCCAAAAAAAGTGTTTGTATATTTTTGTGATGCTGGAGATGAACCTGGAGTCTAAATAGGCCAGGTAAGTGCTCTGTGACCAAACTGTGCTCTATTTATGCTTGAAGGTTATATAAGTTTTCAGGTCACACATTGATGACTCCTGACTGCCCCAAACCCAGCAGCGTAGCACACTTACACCTGAGCTCACTCTGCCTGATCACACAGTACACGTTAGGGATTATGAGTGTGTGTGTGTGTGTGTGTGTGTGTGTGTGTGTGTGTGTGTGTGTGCGCCCCCGTCTCCCTGTCTGTCCCATCCACAGGAGGCACTCATAGTGCTTTACTACTTGTTCATCCATGTCACAACATGCCACAGATGTTGCAAGGCCCATTATCCTAGGTCTATTGAGAATGTAAGCAGGCACCTTGTTGGCAGAATCCTCACAAGCCATATTCAGACCATACATCATAGAGCTGATCTGTAACATGTCTGGTGACTTAACTGGATAATGAGCTCAAGGACCAGGTAGGGGAGCTTGGTGGGGATAACAAGGTACGTGGACAGGAATCTGTCTCCTGTCTGCACTACACATCCTGGGTGCTGCAGGCTAGTGTCCAGTTACAATGCATTCTTGGATGTTGTCTTTTGAGATGAAGAGATGAACAGGGATCAGGTAGTCCCAGGAGACTGAGGGAGGAAGAGTGTATAATGGGGCTGTTTGAGGGGACAGGGTTGAAGTATGGAGCCCTGCCAGCTTTGTGGTGAGTAGATGCATTTCCTGGGTTCTGCCCTTTAATTGTTTCATTGGAGGCAAAAGAATTTTGTACATGGTACACAGGGACTCAGCCTCCTAACAGGCAAGATCTCAAGCTGTTTATAAGGAGCAGCCTGCCCATGCTTCACTGTGAAGCTGTGTGGTGGGAGCTGCTGAGTAGAATCAGTAGGGGGTCACAACGCACACATCCCTGTACTTTACTGTGCAAACAGCCTCTAGTTCATGCAGCACTCTAGTTCATTCCTAGTCTGTTTAGAAGGTTTCAGTGGTTTGGGAAGAATCTTAAGTTGACTATGAAGGAGGCAGTTGTACCGTGTTGTCCCCTGTGTCTTGCAGTTACTTCTGGAGCTGAGTTGAGCATTTGGCTCCTGCAGTGCCGCTTGCACCCTTGCTTATTCTTCCCTCCACTTCACCAGGCTGATGCCCGCATTCATGAGACTGTACGGCTCATGTTCTCTGAGGATCAACAGGGCGGCTCCCTTGAGTGGCTATTACAGAAGCTCTCTTCTCGGTTTGTGAGCAAGGAAGAGCTGCAGGTGCTTTTGCATGACCTTGAGCTAAAACTGCTGCAGAATATCACACACCACATCACCGTGACAGGACAGGCCCCGACAACTGAGGCGATTATGTCTGCCGTGAATCAGGCAGGGATTTCAGGAATCACAGAAGCAGTAAGTAAACACACAGTTCAGCCTCCACCATAGACACAGGGATTGTGTGCCAGTGTTCTGAGAACATAGTGTGCTTAGCCTTACCCCAGATGAGGCACTACTGCTGTCATCCCTGGGAAGCATTCCTTAGCTTTGCACTCAGTGAATCCTTTTATTCCAGGGCTTCCCATGTGCCTGTGTGTGGTTATAAACTTTGGCTGTGCACAGTTTCCCTTAGTTGTCACATCCTAACCCTGATGTCCAACCCACCCCACACCCCCCACCCCGTGATGGTGACAGAGCTCCGGACACTCTAGCTCTTGTACCTGTTGTGAAGTGTCATGCCCCAGTGATAAGAGTCTGGTCCTGTCCTGCTCATTTACTGGATGAAGTGTAGCATGTTTGTGTTTTCCAAGCATAGGCATACAAGGTCCCGAGCACTTGCTTGTATCATTAACGCTCATTTTTTCCTTCTGGGCCACCAGCAAGCGCATATCATTGTGAACAATGCTCTGAAGCTGTACTCCCAAGACAAGACTGGGATGGTGGACTTTGCTCTGGAGTCTGGAGGTGAGTAACCAATAGAAGAGGTAAGCAGGAGCATGCAATTGCAGGACAGTGGGCCCACAAGACACTGCCACCCGTTCCCACTACCTCAGGGTTTCCTTGTGTAGCCCTGGCTGGCCTGGAACTGAATCTATAGACTAGGCTATCCCCAAACTCAGATATCCTTCTGCCTCTGCCTCCCAAGTCTGGGATAGAAGGTGTGCACTACCACTGGCCAAGCACTGCCACACTTTGAGTATGACAGTAGAGAATTATTCTGGATGAGATCCAAGGGTTTATTCTTCCTAGGAAGAAGTTGTCCACTGGGGGCGTGTAATCTGGACTGGACTGCACGTTCACAGGACACACCCAGGCCTAGGCCCAAGTGGTATAACAGGGCTGGTTACCTTGCTTCCACAAAGTGTGGTTCATCGTCGTAGGGAAGTCACAACTGCAAGGCCCTCACATGTGCAGCGTGTTTGGGATTGCATGCCTGGATGAGGCCTCTAAGCCCTTTCTGGAAATAGAATGCAGACACCCACATCCTAGGAGGTTCTGCTACACCGGTCATTCAGAAATGGCTTGCAGGTGAGATGCAGACTGGTACCAGCATGCCCTCCCCACCCCATCCTACTCCACCCTCTCTTTTTAAGATTTATTTATTTATTTTATGTATATGAGTACACTGTAGCTGTCTTCAGACACATCAGTAGAGGGTATTGGATTTCATTATGGATGGTTATAAGCCACCATGTGGTTGCTGGGATTTGAACTCATGGCCTTCAGAAGAGCAGTTAGATCGCTTCTCGGTCTTTTGGCTAAGATCAAGTGCAGAAGAGCAGTTAGTGCTCTTAACCGCTGAGCCATCTCACCAGCCCTTGATACCATCTCTTAATGAGGAGTTTTTAAAAGTCATTTAGACCAGGAGGCTCTTTGAGAAGAGAGTAAGCAACCGGCTGACCCCACCCAGCCCTAAGAAACTGGTTATTCCCACACTAATAATAGGCTCACACCACACTGAGATGAGCCATCCAGGGATGCCGCAGACTGGGGTTTCTTGCGGGGTCCCTTATTCCGCGGGACGATGGGTTCTGGCCAGGTGGGCACGGGATTCGGC
>NW_022196905.1:133502459-133557937 GCF_008632895.1 Mastomys coucha
GCAGGAGACTGACTTTCCTTGAAGTTTACGCCTCAGATACCGCCTTCATGCAAAGTGTGCGTGGCACAGGGAGGGAGTATAGGGTACTCAGCTGGGGGGAGGCATTTTATCCCTAACTTAAGCAACCTGTAATATGGATGCTCATGAGCCTAGCTACCATCACAGTATGGTGGGCCATCTCAGTGTGGTGTGAGCCTACCATTACTATGAGAATAGCCAGTTTCTTAGGGCTGGGTGTGGTTAGCCGGTTGCTTACTCTTCTCAGAGAGCCTCCTGGTCTAAATGACTTTTATTTTTAGATGATTTTAATTACACATTGTACAATGAACTGATATCAGAAATTATATTTAGATCAGAGGCACTGAATGGCTGTTTGGGTTGGCAGCTGTCACTGTTCTGGGGCCATGTTGGAATTTGTAGACTTATGTCACCAGCTTAAATCCTCTGAGGCCCCAAGAAGTTCCCCCAACAGCTGTTCTTAGACTAGGGAGAGGGTATTTAAGAAGTTTGGCCAGTGTCCAGGAGCTCAGGTCTTCATCTGGAGTATCAGAACCATGTTGTCTGCCTGTTTTATTATCCACTGCCCCTCCTCTGCATGTCAGAGACAGCACTGAAGCCTGACGGAGGTAAACTGGGACCTGCTGTCTTTGTGAGACTTCTCAGAACCCCACCCCTTCTTTTTATGTTTTATATTTATTTCATGTTATGAGTATTTTGCCTGTCTATATGTATGTGTGTACCACATGCATGTCTGGTAAATATAAAATCAGAAGACAGCAGCAGATCCCTTGAAACTAGAATTATGGATAGTTATGAGCTACCCTGTGGATGCTGGGAACAGAACCCGTGTTCTTGACAAGTGCAACAAGTACTGTTTAACTACTGAGCCATTTCTCCAGCTCTGACCTCTCAGTTCTTAATAGCTAATGTCCTGGCTGCCTGCTTCTCTAAAAGGGCAGAATGTCTCTCTCCTCACTAGTCACTCCTTTCCTGGGTGTTTTGGCTAGTGGACATTTGTAACAGAATTTCCTCTTGTTGACTAGTTAGGTAGCTTCTGAAAGTTACTTATCCCCTTACACCAGTGCTTGTGGGACTCTTGACCTTTATTTAGGAAACCATAAACAAAGCTTTGATAGCTACTGTCCCTTATAGTCACACATACAGAGACACTGTTGTGAAGGAGTAAGGTGGACTGATATAAAAGACAACCCACTGAGTTGAGTGCTCTATGCAGTGATTGGATCAAGTTGGGTACTGGGGGCTGCTGAGCTAAGAGTAGAGGGAAATGGAGCTGGGTGTTTGCACTGTGAGGGGTGAGGCTGTGCTGAGTATTTCAGCTCTGCCTGATCCTAGTATGTGAGCCGGCCTCAGAGGCATAGGGATGTTGTGTGTACATGTTTGGGTGCATATGCATGCTATTTCTTAGAATTTATTTTATGGGTATGAGTAGTTTTCTCTGTGTGTATGTCTTTCTACAATATGTGCCTGGTGCCCTTGGGGTTTAGAAGAGAGCAATTGGAACCCTTGGAACTAGAGTTACAGATGGTTGTGAGCCACCAGGTAGGAACTATAGTAGTAGGTAGTGCTGGGAAGTATACCCAAGTCCTCTGGAAAAGCAGCTAAGTGTTCTTAGCCACAGAGCCATTTACTAATCCTTATGTTTTTATAGATCAGTTAAAAAATAAATGCAGGGCTGGGAAAATGGCTCAATGGTGAAGTAAGGACCAGTTTGGAACTGAAAATGCACATAAATTCTGGGTAAGCATAGCAGTCCTATAATTCCATTGCTTAGATGGCAGAGACAAGATGCCCAGAAGCAAGTGAGTTTGGCCAAGATCTGTGAACTCAGTTGAAACATTCTGCCTCAAAGAATAAGGTGGTGGGCAATCGAAGAAGGCTGCCATTGTCAACCTTAGGCCTTTAACTCTAACCCATCCCTGTGCTCACACAGATGGGAAAAAACGTCCACTTTTTAACAACAACAACAAAAGGCTGATCAAGGTTCTTTTTACAAGTAGGTACTGTTAATAGCAGTGAGGGTAGGGGGGAATGGGTTTGGGGGCCTGGAGAGATGACTTACTAGGTAAGAACATTAGCTGTTCTTCCAGAGAAACCTGGGTTTGATTCCCAGCATCCATATCATAGTTTACAACATCTGTAAGTCCAGTTCCAAAGGATTCAATTCTTGCCTCTGTGGGCATCAGGCATGTATGCGATGCACAGACATTCATGCAAGAAAAACACCCCATATACATAATTCAAAACAAAAACCAAACCAAAAACAAAAAAAAACAAAAAAACAAAACCATTGTTAGCCTCCAGGTCTCACTTCCCAGTATGTTGCCTTCAAGTGTGATACAAGTATCCCTGTGTTCCAGGTGGCAGCATCCTGAGCACTCGGTGCTCTGAGACCTATGAGACCAAGACGGCATTGCTGAGCCTGTTTGGGGTCCCACTGTGGTACTTCTCACAGTCACCTCGTGTGGTGATTCAGGTAAGCTGCTGTCCACAAGGCCCTGCACCTTAGGCCACTCGGCATTTCTTAGCCCCTCGTGAAGGTAAAACAGGCACTGAGAATTGGTAGTACCCTAGCACTCAGTGTGCAGCCTTACAGGAAGGCACCAGGCCATACTCCCAAGTTACTCCTGGCCCTGGACATGCACTCATGCAGCCTCTCCATCTGGTTTGAGACCCAGGGGTGTGAGGCTTCCTGGTTCTGCTGTGTGACTACAGAGAAGAGAGTTGGAAGGGAACATCATAGGAGGGCCAAAAGAGCCATGCTGATCGCTTTCTGCCTGTGCTGTCATGGGCCCTAGCCGATTGAGAACAGCCACTATGTCCCCAGGCATTAGGCATCTGCCTAACCTGCACTGCTGCTTCCCTGTAGCTTGCCTCTCAGGTGAAAGGGAAAATCTGAATGGCCAGGACGGAAGCAATTTCCAGTACTTTTCTATGAGGTCCCCAGTGAGTCTCTTGGACCTGTGTACACAGGCTCAGACTTTGCAAATTCAGGAAGTGGAGTCTTATCAGCAGGCCTGAGACTGAGGCCCCCAGTACAAGAGCCCACCCTGCTTCAGTGTCCAGCCTGGATCCCAGGTTCTCTATCTGTATTGGTGTCCATCATCATCTGTGTGGTCCAAAAGTGAAATGGAAAATGCCAGAAATTTAGGGAGGTGTGTCATAATGCATGGCAATGAAAGAACATTGAACCAAGATTTGGAACTAGAGAAAAACTAAGGCAGCTGTCACTCCGTTGCCTGTGTCTGTTGAGTAGTGCTGACAGGTGACAGTGTGGCCCTGGTAGTCATAACTGTGGGCTAGTCTGAAGTGCTCCCCTGCTCCGAGGCTTGACTAGCAGATCCTGGGCTTTTGTGCATCTCATTCACCTGGATATAGGCAGTGTTGTAATTTTTTATTTTATCTTTCTCAAAAACTGGGAAGATTGGATTTTCAGCTTTTCACTTGTGCCCATGGAAAATGAAAAGGCATCATAGGTGTGCCTGGTATTCAGCATGGCATAGACAGGTCTCTGCTGTACACTCCACTCTGCTGCCCTTTTGGGTTACATGGAAGCCTTGCTGCATAGGCACATGAATACATTATTGGTATGGCTGTCAACCCCTCTCATTTTTCTGGGATTCATTGTCCCAGTCCTGTGATCCAGACTTGGTTCTGGTGACAAGCCCTGTCCCAGCCTGAGTTTTACTGTTCTTTCCCTAGCCCGACATCTACCCAGGGAATTGCTGGGCATTCAAAGGTTCCCAGGGATACCTGGTGGTACGGTTGTCAATGAAGATCTACCCAACCACATTCACCATGGAGCATATTCCAAAGACGCTGTCACCCACTGGTAACATCTCCAGTGCCCCCAGAGACTTTGCAGTCTATGTGAGTACAGGAAACAGCTTTCTCCTCTCTACCCTATGAGCTATTGAAGTAAAAAATGCTAAAAATAAAGCACTTTTTTATTTTGCCTCATTCATGCTAGGTAGGGGTTCTACCACTGAGCCACACCCCGGCTCCTTACTGGGGATTCTAGGCAGGTGCTCTACCTCTGAGCCATTCCTCCAGTTCCTCATTAGTGAACTCTGGGTAAAAGCTCTGCTGAGCTACAGCCCTAGCCCTTGAGACATAGTCTTGCTGCGTGTGCTTCTGGAGCAGTCAAGGCCCTTTAGTGGCTGTGCACAGTGCTTGTGCTCTCTTTCTGGAAGCCACATTGATCTCTTAGAGCATCTGGAACTCACACCTCTCTTGGTCATATTTCATTGTCACAGAGTCCTGTTGTCACTCTCCATTAATAGTTAATATCTCCTAATTGCCTTTGAAGCCCTTTCCCATTATAAAGTCCTTTACATTTCCTCTGATATGGAACCCACCATTTTAAACATATCTAGGTGACCAGCCTTAGGGATGGTGACTTGTCCATCCTGACAACCATCTATCTACAGATCTTCTCACACTTCTCACCTTGTTTCAGCCCATCTGCTACTCACATCCTGCTTCTGTCCCTTACTTGCAGCACTCAGAATCTACACAGGAGTTTTTGAGGACATCTGGGCTGTGAGGGTGCTAAGAGTGATTATATCATCACAAGCTGGCCCTATGTTGGCTAAGTGCATATTTCCCTAATGGGAGTAGCTATAGCTGCTCTTGAATGATTGTGGGTTACAGGAAGTCAGTGACAGTGTGCCTGTCCAGGGAGGGCCTCTTCAGGTGTTTCTTTGGGGAGACAACTTGTCACTCAGGGGAAGCAGGGCTGGAGTAGTGATTGGTGTTATCTCTGTGATAACACATGGTCATTGCAGGGACTGGAGACCGAGTATCAGGAAGAGGGGCAGCCTCTGGGACGGTTTACCTATGACCAGGAAGGGGACTCACTCCAGATGTTCCACACACTGGTAAGCACAAGGATCCTTCCTCCTTCATTCATGCCTTTCTGAGGCAGGCATGTAGAGTCAGTAGTGGGGATCGCCCCAAGGCTCAGCTCTATGCCTCAGTAAAAGACCAAACATGCTAGTCCATGAGTCTCAAATGCTCTTAAGGCTTATTTGGGATATGGCTGCATCCTGTCACGTATCCCACAGGAGCAAGGGATTGGTGGTGTTGGGTGGTCTCTGACTGCTAATGTGAAATAAAATAACTTATTCTGTCACCTTCAGGAAAGACCTGACCGAGGCTTCCAGATAGTAGAGCTCCGGGTCCTGTCCAACTGGGGCCACCCTGAGTATACTTGCCTCTACCGGTTCCGAGTCCACGGTGAGCCCATCCAGTAGAGCACTCCAGCCATGTACATGTCTGTATATACCAAGACGCCATAACACTGGAACTCATTGAGGAAGAGAGCACGTGAGCATAGGAACTTGTCAGTCACCCTTCAATAAATGTGCTATGGTCATGAGGACATGCTGAGTCCTCTGAGGCTATGTGTGTGTGCTTAGAGCCCTGAGCCTGGACGGCTTTTTGAATTCATTTGAATGTATGGTTCTCAGACACTCCCTTTGATTTGGGGATTTACTTAAATGCATAAAGTCAAGAAGCAGATAGGCTGGCAGGTTTCCAGGCTCCTGACATAGAGCTCTACATTGGCCATCCTCTGGATGTCAGGAAGGCAAAAGTCCCATCTGCTAAACCCACATGTTTCTTTCAGGGAAAACTGTTGCTCTATCTTCAGTCTGAGCCCTTCCAGGTTCCCTGGTGGGGAGAGGCTATGTCATGGACTGTCTGCTTTGAGCTGGGACTCCTGGGACTCCTGCGATTATCGAGGGGAGTGGATCGGGCTTTCCAAAAGAGCAGTGAGGGTATATACACCATGAATGGTGCTCTTGGGTCTCAGCCAGGCCATTCTGGGCAGATCACAGAATAGACAGGAACCTCGAGATGTGATGCTCTGGTGTCCTTGAGCTGTGTTCGTCTCTGCCGAAGGGGGAACACTAAGGTGGTACTTAGTGGCTGCCACTCTTGGTCTATAATCACAGCAGCACATTGTGCTGCCCTTGGGTTTGCCTCTGCATCATTAGCAGCCCTTCTCACTGACTCGTTTGGTTATATTTAATATTTAGACTTTTGTGAGCAGACTTTATAACTGATACTTCATCTGGACACTTGAAGTGTTTAGATGTCTTACCTAAAGAATTGTTAAGTTTCATTGGTTAGACAGCCTTGACAGAATACAAGCTCACCTTGCTGGGGCTCAGAGTTCTGGGGTTTCGTGCATGTTGCAAGCAGACCTTAAGACAGTGGCCCAAAGCACATCCCACTCCGTAGGGTTAGAGCCACTGCCTGTGTGGCCAGGCTGTGTGATATGCACACATTTTGCATACTCCAGGTTACATGCAGAAGTCAGAATTTCCTATATTAAACTAAATTGGGGAATTGGGGGTGGAGATACTTTAAATATTTATTTTTAAAGATGCAAGATAGGACTTTGTGCAATGTATTTTTGTAAATGCTTTTCAAAACACTTGTTTTTGGTAGTGCTTCTACTGCCACCAAATTAAGATGCTATTGAGATGTTTAAATAAAAGAGTTAACTTTTAAAAGTGCATGTGCTATTTCAAATGAATAATAAAAGTGTGTATTTCTTTTCTCAGCTTGTCTTATCTCTGCCTATGTGAGTGAAGAGGGATTGCTAGGTTGTGTGCTGGAAGAGTTCCTGCTAAGTCCTGCAGGCACTGCCACTGTCACTCAAAGCCTCTGGCCTCTTCCTGCTTAGAGGATTCTGCTCAGAGACAGTCCAGTCAGGCTCAAAGGAAGTAGGCCCAGAGGCTTTGGGTCTGCATGTGGTCACAAGGCCTTGAACTCAGCTTCCAGAGCCAGAGCACCCTGCTACTATAGCCTGCCAAATATATTTTTGGAGCTTTTTTCATACCTTTTAACAGCTCTGGTTCCTACCACGTATACAGAAGTGTCACGTTGATTTAAGCATCCTCAGTTCATAGGCATTCCTTTACTTTTTTCCCCTCTCACCCCATACCCCAAGACAAGGTTTCTCTCTGTAACCCTGGCTCTTATATCTTAGAACTCACTCTGTAGACCAGGCTGGCCTCAGAAGTCAGATCTGCTTGCCTCTGCCTCCTGAGTGCTGAACCAACACCATGCAGCTGTTTCTCTCTCTCTCTCTCTTTTTTAAAGATGTATTTATTTATTTGAGTACACTGTAGCTGTCTTCAGACACACCAAAAGAGGACATTAGATCCCATTACAGATGGTTGTGAGCCACCATGTGGTTGCTGGGAATTGGACTCAGGACCTCTGGAAGAGCAGTAGGTGCTCTTAACCACAGAGCCATCTCTCCAGCCCCCCTCTCCCCCCCCCCCCCCCCCCCCGTCTGTTTTCTCTTTTAAAGAGGAGTCTGTTACCAGGGCTTTGTTCTCTTGAGTACCTGCTGTTAGTTGGGATCTAAAAATCTTAAGAGAATTCCACCCAGGAGGGTAGTGCTCACCTCCCAGCACTCAAGAGGCAAAGGCAGGTGGATCACTAAGTTTCAGAACACTCAGCCAGAGCCCTATCTAGGAGGGGAAAAAATTCAAAAAAGAATTTATGATAAACTGTACTACACTGTCCCATCCAGAAAGTCATCCCCTGGTAGCAGTCATGCAGCATGAATCACTTGCCCCTTTGTTACTAGGTGTCTGGATCATCAGGTAGACTGACCTGGCATTGTATTGCTGGGTCTAAGTGGTCCTTATGTGGTAGTACCCACAGAGCATCATCCCTCATCGCAGAAGGGTGAGCATAAGTGCTGTCAGTGTTGGGAACAAGCAAAAGACATTTATTCTAAGTACTACCATCTTTTTTCAGACTCCATTTAATCATAGCAAGAAACTAAATTCAAGGCCCTAGGCCCTAGGGGAGCTAGAGACTTCCCAACAGCCGAACAGCTTCTGTCGAAAGGAAATAGTTGTCTTGAGTCCAGACATCTCAAGGACAACTTCATCTTACTGGCAGAGTTTCCAGGCCTAGGAACCAACCTATCATGATCCAATGGAAACTCCCTTGTCCAACCCCTTATGTCAGATTATGATTAGACAATACTATACAGCCCACCTAGCTCCTCCTCTCTCTCTCTAGTTTCATCCTTTATGCTGTACAGTGAACCTTCAGGGCTGTGCTTCAGCTCCATCTGTTGGGCCCTGATCAATCAATAGCGGCTTGATTACCTGCATTGACCTGGTGTTTGAGTTATGTTGGGTTTATGCTGGATTTTAAGTGGACCCCACAGCAAGAGGTCATGTTTACAGACTTCTTAATCTGTTATCATGCTTTCAGCATGCACACAGGTGTGGTGCAGAAAATGCTAGTCCAGCTGGCCCAGGTGCAGGCATAGAACTATGATAGTAGGGAAGCTGAGGCAGGAGAGTCACAAGTTCAAGGACCGGAGTAAAATGAAGGCTGAGAGTGTGTAGCTGTTACTGAAAATAGACGCCCTGAACTTGATCTCCAGCATCCAAAACTTATTTTTTAAAGATCTGTGTAGGGTTCTGTAACCTGAGTTTTAGATGCTGTCAGATGACAACTCTGACCCTGGCCAGCACTTTCCCTCCCCCCAAATTAATCATGACCATTCCCCCCGCCCCGCGGTCACCTGCCCCAACCACAGCCAGGTCTTCTTGGAGACATTACAGGTTCTAGCCAGAGCAGACTGCCCTGTCCCGGATGTCACTAAGGATGACTGCCAGCTGGAGGGGCACTCCCCGGGCAGGTGTGAGGCAGGCCAAAGGTCCTAAAATGTGTCTGGTTCATCCATATGCTCAGGGTAATTTCTGGGGGCGGCGAATAAGACGCCTCATTGCTGAGTCTTGTGCCCCAGTTGCGCAGCCTACGTGGCTGGTTACACAGCGCAGTGACGACACTTCCCAGTTCAGCGTGTAGTCCCGGCCAAGACCTCGGCCCCGCCCACTCTCGCAAGACAACTAGCAAGTTCCCGCGGTAGTCTGAGAACCCCACCCCGTCTGCTCTTCCTGGCTCGTGCTCGCAGGGTCCTTCCCGGCCCCTTCAGGGGCGTGTCCTCACGCGGCTCCCGCGATCCCGCCAGGCTCCGCCCCGATCACGTGCAGCCCGTGGCACGCCCGCCCTCGCGCGGCTCTCCGCGGCCACCGTAGAAGGAGTGCGGCGGCCGCAGGGACGGAAGCCGGGAGGCGCCGCCGACCGCGCCTGCGACAGCGTCAGCTCTGCGCGGAACGCCGGCCCATGGCGGCGGCGGCGGCGATGGCAGAGCAGGAGGGCGCCCGCAACGGTGCCCGCAACCGCGGCGGCGTCCAGCGCGTGGAGGGCAAGCTGCGTGCCAGCGTCGAGAAGGGCGACTACTACGAGGCGCACCAGATGTACCGGACCCTCTTCTTCAGGTGGGCGCGGGTGGCGGCTTAGCGCCGGGGCCCCGCCTCCGCTGCTGCTCATTGGCTGAGCTGCGGCGTCCCGCACCCTCATTGGCTCGTGCGGCTGCCTGTCGCGGATCGGAGCGGGGGCGGCGGGCTTGTACTACTCGGCAGGGCCTCCTCTTCTCTGGTTTTCCCCTCCTCCTCTCTCGGCCTCGCCTTTCTGGGTCTCTGCCTTACTATCAGAGCTGCCCTTCCCCCGTCCTTCCTTCCTTCCTTTTCCCAGGCCTCCTTGCCCAGCCAACTTCTTCTCAGACCTCCCCTTCCCTGGGCCCAGTTTTATTACTAGCCTCTCTACTCTCTCTTAGGCCTCCTCCCTCTTATAGGCCTCTCTTCCCGCCATTCCTTCTCTATCACACCCTCTTCCTCGCCTGGCCTCCCTTTCCCTGGAGGCTTCCGCTGGTTGGCGGGTCGTGTTGTCAATGTAGTTTCACCTGGTCCTCCTTTCTGTGGCCAGTGATTGGAGTTGCACAGCCGGCTGAAGTGTAGTCAGATGGGCCAGCCTGTGGGCCAGCCTGTGGCTATCTGTAGGGTTGCTTCCAGGTTCCTGCCTGTGTGCATCTGCCTGCTGATAATTCCTACGTAGACCTTTATTCCTGACTGCAGGACAGCAGCATTTCTGCTCCATGTCGGTAGTGTGGGTTTGGCCTCTGCGCCCCTCAGACCTACTTTTCGTTTTAATAGGCTTTGTTTTAAGGCAATTTTAGGTCTTCAGTAAAACGAGTGGAAAGTGGTTGTCTTGTGCCTACAGAGAGGTACAGTGCCAGTTGCACATTGTCATCTACCCATTACTGTCACCTAGGGCCCACGTGCACTGTGGAACTCCTCCTACAGTCACTCCCTCTAGCTTGATCCTGGCACGGTGTGTTCTGTGGGCTGGATAAAGCTGCCATGACAGTGGGTGACACTGTACACAGTGGCGTCACTGCCTTGAAGCCCTGTGCAGGGCTTGAAGAATCATATCAGTGCTCTGGGAACCCTCTGGCTCACGAGATAATTGTTTACATTTGGGGACAACTTCCACTTCCTCCCCACATGCCCAGACAGCCTGGCAAGTAGCCAGGTGGACATAGGAGGGAGGGACACGTGGTTAAGGCCACACGTGGTAGTTACCAAGCCATCAGGGACCAGCCCTGCAGTATTTCCCTCCATAACTCTGATGCTCAGTCCAGGGGTTTGGCAGGTGTGGGATGGATGAGCCTTGGAATCCTTGGTTTCAAAGACTTCCATTTGCTTTACCTACTGGGCAGCTGGATTAGGAGTCCGGTTAGGATTAGTCAGCTTATCGGAACATTAGTCCTTGCTTTAATCACAGGTTACCTGAAGGGCAGCGTCATTGGGGAATTTTTCTGTATAGTAAACTAGACGCTATAAATACAAACCAGTCTGGCAACATCTAGTTTCATCACAGTGTCTCTAGTGCTTTTTTTTAAAAAAAAAACAAAAACAAAAACAAAAAAACTATTAATTATATTGGGAAGGCACTTGCTTTATCCTTTAGTTAAAAATCTGTAGCCACGTGTGGTGACACACACCTTTAATCCCAACACTCAAGAGGCAAAGGTAAGCTGATCTCTTGTGAGTTGGTGGGCAGCCTGGTCTACAAAGTGAGGTCCAGGACAGCCAAGGCAGAGAAATCCTGTCTCTAAAAAAATATAAAGTTTTACATGTAGTAGAAGCGACTACATAATGATTGATAAAGTAACTGGTTTTAGTTATTAATATACATATTCTTTGTCCTGCTAGGGATAGAGCCCAGGATGTCTCACATACTAGGCAAGGGCTCTACCTCTGAGGTACACTCCCTTTTGTTTTTTTTTCCACTTAAAATTTTGAGGCGGTGTGCCTTCAGCTCTGACTCAGGCAGACCTAGAATTCTTGATCATACAGATTTAGCTTCCTACGTTGCTAGGTAGGATGATAGACCTGTGTCATCAGGCCAGCTGAATGGTTAGTTTTTCCTGTGAGTAGAGCTATCTGTCACTGAACAGGGTCAGCCAGTTGGCCCAAGCAATTTGTGAGTGAAAAAACAAAGGATCAGACACAGCCTGGGGTTCCTCTATGTAGCAGGCCAGTCACTGTCTGTACGTCTGCAACACTAAGGGTACAACCTGGTGCCTTACATTTTTGTTTTGTTTTACTGGAACTCACTCTGAAACCATGCTGGCCTCAAATTCAGATTTGCCTGCTTCTGCCTCCCTAATGCCAAGATTAAAAGTATGCCCCACCACCGCCCAGCTCATTTTCTGATTTAATCAACAAAAATGAATCTCCAAGAGTAAATATGTCCTTGTTTTGAATCAGCCCTGCTGTGACTGAGGACATTCTTGTTGGTGTTATGTGACCAGAAGAGTTCCCTTGGTCAAGGTGAATTAGGGATGGTGATGGGCAAGTTCTTCCTCGTAACTGTTTGAGGCCAGTGCTGTCGGCGTACAAGGAGCTGACCATCGAGAGGACTGGAGGACGGTGTGCTCTGGGAACACAGCACTCCACTGGGGCCCAGTACTTAAGCAAACCTCAGCTCCTCTCAACACTTTAGAACGAGAGAAACGGAAGCCCTGGTTTGCAGCTGCCCCGAGGACCCAGGAGTGCCTGTAGAGCTCCACATAAGCTCAGGGTCCTTCCATGGGCAAGACTGCTAGAGATGTCGGAATGCTCAAAGGCAGTCGGGGCAACTTGCAGGAGTCACTTTTCTTCTCCCTGCATTGTGGATTGAACTCAATTCATCGGACTGTCTTGGTGATAGCCACCCTTACCTACTAAGCTGCGTCATATCACCAGCCCTTGTTTTTTATCTTCTTTGACTGGATAAGTGGTGTTTATGTATTTACAGTGAATATTTGTATATGGTTTTTACTTTGGGAATGCTGAAAATGCTCATGACCCCCCGCCCCCCACTCCCTCTCTATACTGATATCCCCGGGGAGCTTGTCAGTTGTTCAGCACATTTCTTTTTACTTTTGGTTCGGTTCAGTAGTCAAGGGGTGCTCTGTCTGTGTGGCTTTCTAGTTCACTCAATATGTTCTGAATCCTGAGCACTCCTAGCCTGTATGGAAGAGAAGGGGCCAAGTAGCCCAGTGATCAGGCCTGTGTGACCTCAGAGCCCTTGGCCTAGCCATAGTCCTGTTGTGGCAGTCTACCTTGTCTCTCCACAGAGCTCTGCCAGAAAGAGGAAGGAGCTTTGCAGGCCTGGTTATTGGTATCTCAGATAGTTAGAAGCTATTTGTCTCTCCTGGAGCAGCCTCAGCACCACCATGTTGTCCTCCAGAACCCCAGTGTTGGTTGCTATGTACTTACAGGAATATAGGTAAGGGGTTACGTACGAGAGCAGAAATGATTCAAAGACAGCTGCATCACCAAAAGCCTTCCCCAGCATAAATGGCAGGTGACAAAAGCTGGGGACCTGGAACACACTGCATAGCCTGCAGCCAGCTCCACAGGCGGGAGAATTCCCTTCCTAGGTCAGTTGCTCTGGGCCTCTTGCAGGCAGTTGGGTTTGTCTCAACACTCCTTAAAATTTGTACTACTTGGGGAGGGAGGAGCCTAGTAAAGCTAGTGTGTTTGGGACCCTTCCTAAATCTATGAAGTTGTTTTCTCCTTGAGTTTAAGGAACTTCCCAGCAGGTTGCAAAGTTTCACCTTCCTCCAAACTTCCTGCTGTTTCACTCCCTTTTAACAACCTGCATGCTGACTTGAAATAAAACAAGCAGCTGGGCTTTTGGGAGGCAGAGGCAGGTGGATTTCTGAGTTCGAGGCCAGCCTGGTCTACAGAGTGAGTTCCAGGACAGCCAGCACTACACAGAGAAATCCTGCCTCAAGAAAAAAAAACCCTGCGTGCTAAGGGGCTTCCTTGAAGACTGGGATGGTCTCACGGGAAAGTATTCCACAACAGGTTCTTCATGGCACCTGTTTGAATTGTCTCTTGTGGCTAATAACTTTATTTGCCCAAGTCACATGAAGAAATGTTTAAAGAGAAAACCTACTGTGTGTGTTGTGACACCATAGTCTTGGGTCTGAGGCCACCAGGTCATGGTAGAGTGTCCCTCAGCCTTGGACCCGTGTGCTGGCTGAACATGTTAGACCAGCCCTTGTCCCTCCCTTTGTGTTGTACGCATGTGCATTGGTGTGCATGCATGCATGGAGGCCAGAGGTTGAGTTCGGGTTACTTCAGCGGTTGCTTTTTACTTTTTTTTTTTGAGACAGAGTCTCATTGAACCTAGTATTCATCATTGCAGCTGGGCTGACAGGCCAGCCAGCCCAGCACTGGGGTTACAAGTACACCCAACCACACCAGTTGTTGTTGTTTTTAAGTCTATTTATTTTGTGTATGGGTGGTTTGTCTGCATGAATGTCTATGTACCAGAAGTGCTTGGTGCCTCTCCACAGAGGCTAGAAGAGGGTATCAGGTCCCTTGGAACTGGAATTACAGATGACTGTAAGGTGACATTTGGTACTGTTAATGGAACCCAAGTCAGCCAGTGCTCTTAACCACTGAGCCATGGAGCCATGTTTTCAGCTCCCAAACACAGGTTTTGTGTAGGTGCTAGAGATGTGAACTTGGGTCTAACACTTGCTTAACATTCACATAGCCCATAGGCTAACTTCTGTCCAGCTCCAATTTCCTCTCTTCACCCAAACAGCATTGATCTTTGTAGTCCAGGCTGGCCACAAACTCTGTATGTAATCAAAGATGACCTTAACTCTGCTCTTCCTGCCTACCCCTCCTAAGTGTCAAGATTACAGATATGTACAGTCATACCCAGTTTTTGCAGTGCTAAGAATGGAACCTGGGCCTCCATTCATGCTGAGCAAGTGCTCTACTGAGCTCTCTCCTCAGACCACCACCAGCAGCAGCAAATGTGTTAGGGTGACAAGAGTGACTCTGTGTACCCAGCCAATAAGAGCAAAATCGGCTAGAGCCCTGGCACGGACCTTCCTTTGTAGATTAGATTAGACTTTGTTGTTGTGTCTTTGGGACCAGCAGAGCTTGTTTCCCATCAAGCAAAACTACCAGTGTGTAGAAGGTGATTTTGGGTGTCACACAGGGCCTTGTGCATGGAGCTGAGTACCAGGGAAGGCTGACTACTCTCATCTGTCCCACGGCCTTGGGACACCTAGCCTGCTTTGTCACCCAGAAAAGAACACCCTCTCTCCCCACCCCCACCCCTCAGCTCCAGGAATTGTGTGATGAGAAACTTGTTTTCATTGTTGCCTGGAACTTTTATCTTTAAAGCTTTCCTTGACCTGGCAACAGGTGATTTCAATAAAGTAGGACATAGTTAGTGGGAGGTTGTGATCTCAGGAATTCTGTTTCAGTGAGCATTTCTCTTGCTAAGCCTCAGATAAAAGCACTCCGGAAACTAATGTCCTGTACAAGCCACCCTAGACTAATGATTGTTACGAATAGCACCAGTAGTCTCTGTTCGTGCAAATAGCAGCACAAGGTTTCCCAGAATGCCCTTCTGTAGTGCCAGTATTACATGACCTTTCTTGGGGAGATATGAATAAATATCTCTTCACCCAATAGGGAACCAACAACAGACCAAAGTTAACAATTCCATAGGCTAGCTTAGTGAGCCATGCAATTTACTTACAGGAGCGTGGGGGAGAGATACTGAGAGGAGCAGTACAGGGTTCCCAGCATGTCTGCAGGCAGCTTAGCAGGTGGAAGTATTTCCTTATCTAGCACTTACTCTGTTTTTGTCACCTTGTGGGGAGAGCCATTGTGCATCTTTTTTTTTTTTTTTAAGATTTATTTATTTATGCGTAAGTACACTGTAGCTGTCTTCAGACACTCCAGAAGAGGGCATCAGATCTCGTTACGGATGGTTATGAGATACCACGTGGTTGCTAGGATTTGAACTCAGGACCTTCGGAAGAGTAGTCAGTGTTCTTAACCACTGAGCCATCTCTCCAGCCTCCATTGTGCATCTTTTAAGTTAAAGAACTTCTTGAGACTTGTGATGCTTATATTTACTTCTTGAGGTTTGATCATTTACTTCCTGAGTTTTAAGTTTGCCCCCCCCTCCCGACCCCCCAGGAAAGTTTCTGTTCAAGAGATAGCTACAGGGTATGCCATACCTTTCTATTGCTTTTAGAGTCTTTGCCAACTCCCTCTTTAGCAATGCTTGCTGAGGCTGGAGGGATTTTCCTTTATATGTGACTGGTTAACTGTTGTGTCACTGTGCCACAAGAGTCCATGCGAGAAGCTTGATCTGTTATAAGGCTCTACATTACATTTCCCATTGCAAAAAAGAAACTTCCTTTTATGACCAGTTGATGGGCCAGCAGCAGTAATCCGTGAGGGAAATACAAATGTTTAATTTGGCAGGCACAGTCTTTCCATTTATCAAAACAACAGCAGTACCCTCCCATATGGGCCTGTGACCTTGTTGGTTATGAACTTTTGCCAGGCATATTGTACCAGGTAAGAGTTTTGAAAAGCTTTAAATCCCACCAAAAAAGTGGTTGGTCGTACCCTTAACACTGTGCCACTATTGTACCCCTGGGAACATCTCCCCTGGTATGTTGGTGCTATAGCTTGCAGGGTTTAAACCTTTCAGGACAGTCAGTAACGCTTCCTCCCTGTCAGCCTCAGTGCTTTCTGCCACTATAAAAGTCTGTAAGTGGGGAAAAAAACCATTCAGTTGAGTTCTAGCCTTACTCTTCTGTGTCCTGCAGCAAAGCATGTGGTTTCTTTAGCCATAGCAACTTTACTGGGTCTAGTATGTAGCCTTTATGGTTAATGGGACTTCTCTGGCCAAAAACTTAGAAATAGTTCACACCTGGAGTGCAGTTTCATTTGACATTTCTTCTACTTTTGCTGTACCATTTAGTCAGTCTGCCTTTGTTTAAACTTCTTAATTTCTCTGTTTCTCTCCTCTCTCAAACTCACAGAGATCCACCTGCCTCTGCCTCCCAAATGCTGGGATTAAAGCCCTGCACCACCATGCCTGGCCTAATTTATCTGTTTCTTGTTCTATATACTTTTACACATCTGCAAGATACTTAGAGGATTAACAGTCTGTAATAAACCTTTTCAGAGAGAGGGGGCAGGTTCT
The DNA here is from genome assembly GCF_008632895.1 of Mastomys coucha. Taxonomy (NCBI): domain Eukaryota; kingdom Metazoa; phylum Chordata; class Mammalia; order Rodentia; family Muridae; genus Mastomys; species Mastomys coucha. The sequence goes on from NW_022196905.1 coordinate 133,518,894, forward strand.
CTGGATGTCATAGTCATCCATTCCAAATAACCCTCCATGGTCTTGAGCAGATAAGAGGATCCTAAAGAAGACCTGTAGCAAGCCCAGACCAGCAGTAACAATCTCAGAACTTCTGTCAACTGTTTTCTCACAAGAGAAATGTTGGGGACAATATATTGCCTAGTACCATGGTTGAGGGGTAGCACACCACCACCACCACCCCCAGAAGCCATTTTCCATGAACCATCTGACCTTGTCCTGGATTGCTGCTGCTCCAGGCTTGCTGTGCATCTCTGTTCCTGTGCTCTGTCAAGCAGCCTTGCACTGCTAGCCTTGGCTCAGGTCCAAGGGAGGCAGGAACTCCCTGGTTTGCCTCTGGACCTGGCTCCTTGCTTCTGACAGGCTCCAGATCACCACTTCTGAAAGGGGCCCAGTCTGAGCAAAACAGTCTCGATCCCAGTGTACTTTGTGCTGGGGCAGTAACTCTGCACCCTTTCTTACTTGCACTGTTTTAGCATTGATGTTCGTGAACTGTTGCTCGGGTTTAAAGCCTCTGAGATGCTCACTAGGACAGCACTCGACTATTACTATTCTTCCCCAGTAATTCTGATTCCACACAGATCTCACCATGTTTGCCTCCGTTGGCTGGGCACAGCCTTTGGTTGTCTTCATTCTTTTTTCATCCCTCTTTGATTGCCATTTTATAAACCTGGTTTACATGTCTTTCAGGTCTTCAGAGCCTCTCCTACCTCATAAAGATTAAATCTTGTCATGGAGCTAGCAAAGCCCTATCCCAGTCCATGGCCCTTGCTCAGTCAACCTCCCCTGGCTGTCCTGTGAACACACTTCTCTCTCTGACAGCACTTCTCTCATGTGCAGTGTCCCCAGTAGTGCTTGTCTTTTCTCTTCCAGTCTCTGATGTAGTCATGGGAACCTCATCAAGCAACAACCCAAGTGTCCCTCATGGCTTTATGAGCTAGTATTCCTGGGCTGATTTCCCTCCTGTTGCTTTAGGTTGTGTGATCTTGTCTCAAGGAGTGACAGATAATTATATTATCTAGTTTCTTCGCTTCCACTGCATCAGATTTCATTAGTCCATCCATGTATTTTACAGCCTCAGGATCTGTGGCTGACACAAGCCCTCTGACTATGTGTTTAAAAGTCTTTCCCAGTCAAGCAGTTCAGATGCTGAATGCTCCCTGGTTGTCTTAGTTTCTTTCTTCATCCATCTACTTATCGAATTGTGGACTTTCCCTTTTAAAGGCTGGACTTGTGGGGTCTCTTCTATAATATCTTACATGTTCTCTTCCTCCTTCATCTTGGTTTGTTCCCATGGATTTCCAAGTTTTTGGGTCTCACTCTCAACCTCACTTTTCTCTACTTTTCCTGCCAAGTGCTAGGGGCTAATGTAGCGGGAAGCATCCTGTGTCTTTTCCCACAACAAAGGCTATGTACCTGACACGACAGCTTGTTCAGTCATACATGTGTGCTACATTCAAGGATTGTGATAAATTCTCTAGTTCATCAGTAGTTTGAGTGACATCCAATACCAAGTAGAAGATAGCCATCTAGTGATTCCACCTAGGAATGCTTCACTTTCTGATAGCTTGGCTTTGGTTGCATGTCCTATCACCCGTGGCCAGGATCATGCACCCACCTCCAATGTTGGAATTGCCTTCATAGACATTCCATCTTCACATGGATCACCATCCATATTGAGCCATGCAACCGCTCTTCCTCAACTCATTGGTCTGTCAGTTCCTGCATTGTATGACTCTTCCTGCAGAGAATGAACAAACATCTATTCACTCCAGATAGGTCACTGCCAACAGACCAAATGAACCCATATCTAGTTTACTGAGCTCATAGGGCTCACAGAACCATGGATGACTTAAAGGCAGCTTTATCACTGGAGTTTCCTGCATAGCTTCCAACTTATGGGTGGTCTCTTCTCCCCACCACTTGTTACTGTTTGTGTAACCTTGGGGAGAGGTTATGTGTGGTTTGTACGTTTCAGGAGCTGCCTAATTAGCCTTGTGTGTTTACTCCTCCAGGCCTAGGAGCCTTTTACACCCTTAAGAGCCATCCATCCATTCTGTTGATCACTTCATATCCCCAGGCCCAAACTGAGGGCTGCTTGTACTATTTATGCTTTTTTTTGGTGGGGGGGGGGGGGTTGGTTTTTTTTTTTTTTTTTTTTTTTTTTTTTTTTTTTTTTTTGGTTTTTCGAGACAGGGTTTCTCTGTGTAGCCCTGGCTGTCCTGGCACTCACTCTGTAGACCAGGCTGGCCTCCAACTCAGAAATCTGCCTGCCTCTGCCTCCCAAGTGCTGGGATTAAGGGCGTGCACCACCACCGCCAGCTATTTATGCTTTTTTATAGTCATCTTAAACTCCAGCTTTGCCCATGGGGCCTTGGCTGCTTTCTTGGATGATGGAGGTAAGAGTATGTTCTCCATGTGCAGTACGCAGGTTGTGTGGAGGGTGCTGATTGAAGTTGGGCAAGTTAGGTCTGGGCAGAGTTGCTACAGTCAACATTATCATCATCTCCAAGGATCAGTCAGTCCTCTCTTGTCCCCTACATGTAGCCTGGTCCTTCTGTTTTGAAATGGATAGTGCCTACCCCCCCCCCCCCCGCCCCAGCATGGAGGTTGCACTGGCTTCTTTCCTGGGTTATTTATTGAGCCTTGAGTGGAGGGTACCATGCATGTTCAGGTGGGTATGCTGCTGATGGGGCCTGTGTCCCCAAAATCTTCCATACAGCTGCTCTTCAGAATAGTTGGCCAGGGCAGGACAGTACCTAGCATACTTAGAAACAGTACTTCAATAAGTTTTACCTAGACATTTGTACCTTCTGTAGCATCTGCGTGGCACATGGCTGGACTTCCCATTCACTCATGGCTGGGTTTCCCTTTCTTGTCTGCAGATACATGTCTCAGAGCAAACATGCAGAGGCCCGGGAGCTCATGTATTCAGGAGCATTGCTCTTCTTCAGTCATGGCCAGGTAAGCGGTGCTATGATGGGAAGAGACCTGGGCAGAGTCAGATACCAAGCTGTCGTGGGCTCTGGCCACCAGTAGCATAGGGTCTTAGTCTCCATGGCTGTTGCTGTGGAGCCTTGTGGCTGGAGCTCTAGGTTTGGCTCTGTGTTTGCCAGTTGCCAGTGAGGCCTTGAGTGGAGGGTACCATGCATGTTCAGTGCTGCATTGCTGACTGGCAAGGCAGTATCCCTAGCTGTGGGTTTGCAGGCTGCCATCTGCAGAGCATGTAGCCACCTGCTTTACCTGGACTCTTCTGAAGGCCTGGGGCCCTGTTGTTAACTGTGGTTTTGTATGTTGGTTGTTCTGCAGCAGAACAGTGCGGCTGACCTGTCCATGCTGGTCCTCGAATCCCTGGAAAAGGCCGAGGTGGATGTAGCTAATGAGCTTTTGGGTGAGGACTCTACACTTCGTGGTGCATATTTACATGGGCTTCTGTGACGGCTGTCCTCCAGAATTCCTTCACTGCCTCCAGTCCCATTTGGGGTGGGTGGGGGCTTGGGCTTTGTACTTCAAAACTGATTATGTCATGGGATAGTCACACTGGCCATGCCTCCTGAGCTCATGAACATAAACTATGGACCCATTGGCAGTTGATCCCACTGAGCCAGCATGTGGCTACTAGAGCCCTTCATGCAAACTGCCCTGAAGCATCTGCTGCTCTTATAGAGGGGGTGCTGCTCTCAGCTGGAGCCATCCTGTTGCTTCAAGCCTGCTCCCACAGAGCTGCCTCCCCAGCATGGGCCACCGGTATCAGCATAGTTACAAGAGCAGTGGGCAAGCCAGCCAGGGGAGGCCTCAGACCTGTGCAGTGTGTGTGGGATATCCAGCAGCACTCCAGGCTTTTGGTCTTTCTTTTGAAGTTACATAATTGGGAAGTGTAGTTAGGACAGTTGAGGTGGGATCTGACTACTGTAGCCCAGACTGGTCGTAAACATATAGTACTTCTGCTTCTTCATAGAGTGCTCGATTTTTGTTGACCTCACCTCATGTGTACTTTTAGTAAGGGTCTGATTGTGTCCTTTGCAGAAAATCTGGCTAAAGTGTTCAGTTTGATGGATCCAAATTCTCCTGAGCGAGTAGCTTTTGTGTCCAGAGCCCTGAAGTGGTCCAGTGGAGGATCTGGAAAACTGGGCCATCCTCGGCTCCACCAGCTTCTGGCCCTCACGTTATGGAAAGGTAGGCATGGAATCCCATCTAGCCAGCAGTTGAATCCTCTGTGTGTCTGCCTGCTGATAAGTGGGAAGAAGCCATTGGGGAGAACATGCCAGCCTGTCTTTCAACATTTCTGCTTTGGGAGTAGGTTCTGGACAGGGACCTCCACAGGTCATAAGGGACCCCTGGGTCATGACATTATCTCCTTTCCAGTCTCTGTCCTGGTTTTCCTACCTGGTCACCTGCTTCTCTTCCCACAACCTCCCATTCCCCCTCCTCCTTCCTCAGTGTACCTCCACACCTCATGCCTTCACTGGCTCCTTGTATCTAGTTCTCTTTTGTTCAGTTTTGAGGTGAGCTTTATTTATTATTTAGCTATGGGATGTATTGCAGGTATGCCTACTCTTATTGGCCCTTGAGCTGGCTTGGGCACAAAGACATATGCTTTGTGAATGTCTGCTGGGACCTGAACAGCTTCTACCCCAGTGGCATTTCTGGGGAAGCAGGTGTGGGGCTGCACCTTGTGAGGGTGGTATTGTTGCTATAGCTCTTCTAATGGGTGGGCTGTGCCTAATGGAGCCTATGTGAGAGAAGGCAATGCTTGGAAATGCACAGTGACCTGTGGGACATACAACACCCTCCTTTGTGCCTCAAGCATTCCAAAGGTCTGAGCCAGGGAAAATATTCTCCAGAGTTGAGTATAGACTAGTTCTGTGAGCAAGACTGGCTGCCTCCCCACACTGGCCATAGCTATGGCAATCACAGAGTACCTAGTCATATTCTTGGAGTCTAGCAGGAGTCCCCCACCCCCACCCCCAGAGGTGCACCCTCATAGCAAATGTGCTGGGACAGACTTCCCTACATCCTGTGGGCTTACTGAGCCTTTTTTTTTCTTCCTCCTGGACACTGTGCACTATGCCATCACCTCAGAACCACAGTGAGAACAATCAAGACTCTGTAGATTGAAAAAGATCAGAAAGTTAAGGAAGCTCCCAACCTCCACTGTGTACCTCCAAACTCTGCCGTCTCTTGAGGCCTGTTTCATCCTTCAGCTTAGTGCAAGCTGCCGGTTACTCATGGGCCAGGCCTTCATACAGCTCATGCCTGGTCCATGGTCTGCAGACATCCAGTCTGCATGCTGCTGGTGCTGCTGCTGGCAGGGAATCTCAGGTTCACTCACTAGCAAAGTCTGAGAGGAGATTGTAGTGCTGGGACCCTTGGGGATGAGTGAGGTACTGAGACCAGACCACAGCCATTCCAGGGACCATGGCTACCTGGGGAAAGGGCTTTCCAAATACTTGCTCTAAGACCAAGTAGCCCAGACTAGGCTAATTCACTTCTCAGAGTGCTCTGCCCCATGGGGTTTCACCAAGATAGGAACATGCAGGGCTAGGAACAAGGGTCTGCTTTGTTACTGCGCTCTTTCTCAGACCGCCAAAAGTCTTTGTGGGTGGGCCTGAGTTGTTGGTGTTGAGAGGCCCCTTTCCTTCTTGCTGTCAAGGCTCCAGGTGTAGAAGGAATCCCAGGTTCCTCCTTGATGCTTATTCAGGGCTCCAAGCATGCTCTATGAATAGGGTTTGGGTGTTAAGTGCTAGGGAGGTTTCTGCATTTCAGCATAACAGGCATTGGTGATTTCACTGTGTGCAGAGGAGCCACCCTCAGCTAGGACTCTCTGGGTAGTTAGAAGGTCAGAAGAAGTAACTTGCCTGTGGGCCCAGTTCACATGCACATGAGTGTTAGGTAGACAGCAGTTTCACATACTAGCTCATTCTAGGGTTACTGACCTAGCAGAGGCAGCAGGTGTTTCCAGGGCAAATGGGTAGGAGTGGGGCAGGAAGAGTGGGTGGCTCTGTGCACCCTGTGCTCACGTGTGCCCATCTGCAGATTCTTTCCCTTCACAGAGCAAAACTACTGTGAGTCTCGGTATCACTTTCTGCACTCCACCGATGGCGAGGGCTGCGCCAACATGCTGGTTGAGTACTCTACTGCCCGAGGCTTCCGGAGTGAGGTGGACATGTTTGTGGCTCAGGCTGTGCTACAGTAAGTGTTCATGAGGACTTTGTGGAGCCTTTGTGCAGCTCACAGCCTGGAGCAGAGAAGCCTTGTGCAGGCCACTTTGATTCAGACTTCTCAGTGCTGGAAGGGGAACCTCAGGCCCAAGGTTGTCTTGCATATGTGCCCATCAGCCAGTCCTTTCTCTGAAACACAGTTAAGCTCACCCTGCCTAGGAGGCTGCAGTTTGTGCTTGACCATCCTCTTTTGAGGATTGAGGCACAGTCACAGCTGGTGGAATGGTTCATCCCCACCTGCCTGCATCAGGAAGGCACCTGTGTTTGCTTTTTTTAAACCCGGGTGTTTTAAACTACATATTTATTTAATTTATTTAGTGTATGCATATTGGGGGTTGCAGGGACACATGCTGTGGTGTGCCCATGTAAAGGTTCCAGTTTGCTGGAGTACTTTCCCTTGACCATGGTGGTCCTGGGACTGAGCTCGTCACTAGGCTTGAGGGCAAGCACTTACCTACTGAGCCGTCTCATCTGCTCAGGCCTCAGCCTCCCCTACCTCGCCTGTGGTCGTCCATGAGAATGCCGCCAGTTGTGTGGATAATGACAAGAGGGTTTGCTGTAGGGACTCAGATCACTTTATTTACCTTTGAGACAGGTTCTTGCTATAAAGCCCAGGCTGACCTCAGACTTCGTTCTCCTGCATGAACCATCCAAGTGCTGGAATTGCAGGCATATACCACCACAGCCAGTTGTGACTTTTAAAAAGGAATTATGTAATGCATCAAGCTTGCCAGCCTGGCTCTGCAGCTGTTGTCTCCTCACTGGAGGACTCTGGGCCTTTTTTTTTTTCTTGACAGATTTGGGACTGCTGGGGTAACGTCTTGGGCAGAGGCCAAGGCTGCCCAGACCCCAGCACAGAATGAGGGTCCCAGCCCCTTGCACCTTGAGCTTCTATGATAGATGCAGGCAGGTGTGGAGAAAGCAGAGGCCATAGTTGAGAAGTGAGCACCCACTTAGCCCCCATTTCCTAGCTCTGTTAACCTTCAACAGGTCATGTCTCCTTCTGAGACATAATCCCTTTGTCAGTGTAAGGAAGGACTCACAGCCCCATGAAGGGCAACCCCAGGACTCACTTGCCCTGCAGTCCATTAGGCCTGCGGAGACACCAGGTCTCCAAACAGAGCTGTTGTTAACTGTCAGACCAGACGAGGTTTTATGTATTGTATTGGCCTCTCGTGGGCATCTGTGGAAACCCGAGTGTGCCTGTGGGATTCACTTTGATATTCTCGTGTGCAGGTTTCTCTGTTTGAAAAATAAGAACAGTGCACTGGTGGTCTTTACAACGTACACACAGAAGCATCCATCCATCGAGGATGGGCCGCCCTTCGTTCAACCCCTGCTCAATTTCATCTGGTTTCTGTTGCTGGCTGTGGACGGGTGAGTCCGTCTGTCTGGGTTCTGGGTGTATGTCTGTAAGGACACAGCTCTCACTGGGAGTTATCCCCGGCTCTTGTTGCAGTGGCAAGCTGGCTGTGTTCACGGTGTTGTGTGAGCAGTACCAGCCGTCCTTGCGGAGGGACCCCATGTACAACGAGGTGAGGCTCCCTACCCAGGCAGTAGCCCACAGGAGGGAGCAGGCAGCCCCAGCTGGGCAGCAGCCAGGCACTGCTCACCTGCTGACACACTGTCCTGCCTCTTACAGTACCTCGACAGGATCGGACAACTCTTCTTCGGTGTGCCGCCAAAGCAGACGTCCTCCTATGGAGGCTTGCTAGGTAAGCCATGTGGTCTGTCCCCAACAGTCCTTTCTGCTGTGTTCCCAGGTTGCCTGAGTGGATACAGGCATCTGACCTGCTGCTGATATCTGTGGCTCTGCAACTTAGGCCATTCAGTGGGTCCCACTCTGTGGGTCTGCACTCGAGTAGGAGCCCTTCCACCAAGGCAGGGCCAGTGTGCTGTAGTCCTCTGTGCATTTGAAGTGTCTAGTTTTCTTTTTTCCTCTGGAGACCCCGGTCCTTGAACTCACAAGTCAAGTTCCTTACCACTGTCCTGCATCCTCTCCCCAGCCCTTCCAATTTTATGTGTTAAGTAGCATATCCCCCTTCAGAGTCCAGAATTCTGTCTACGGATAGCAGGGGTAACCACAGGAGTGTGTGGCGTGAGCTGTGCTGTGGTTACCTGCTGGAGTGTGGAGCTTCCATGCATGTGGTATGGAGATAAACCCCCTGTGTTATGGAAGGAAGTACAGCTGGGTGTGGCCATGAACAAGTCCACATGGGCTCACTGGGCACTGGCTGTAACTTGCTGTAGACTGTGACAGTTTCTCTAGTTCGTTGTTGTTGATGATGATGAGTTGTTTTCTGAAACAGGGTCTCATCATATAGACCAGGCTGGCCCTGAGTTCAGAGAGATCCTTCTGCGTCTGCCTCAGCCTCTCTGGTGCTGGGATTAAAGGTGTATGCCATGCCCAGCTGCTGTTGTTTTGTTTTGAAACAAGGTCACTCCCTGTAACTTGTATTAGCTTCAAACTCACTTCACTCCTGCCTCTACCTCCTAAGTGCTGGGATCATGATGTGAGCCTGTACACCAGGCTTTCTTCTGACCTTCATCTGTCTTGAGCCTGTTGCCTGTTGGAGGGCATGAGCAGGGTTCCGCTGTCTCCATGAGTCTCTGGCAGAGCACTTCTGCTTTCTCTGTCTGAGCCCTCAGTGGCCTGAGCATCAACTTAGGGATCAGCATTCCTGGAAGCATATGCTCATATCAGTTGGAGAAGCAGTCCAGGGTGGTCAGGATGTGTGCTTGTCCGTCCCACAGAGCTTTAGAAGCAGCAGCTACCCCACCCCACCTCCCAAGAAATGCCACTGGGGCCACAGGAAAGTGCAGGCAGAGGAGTATCTACATCCCCACACCCAAGCAGAACACCCACTGGCTCTGCCACTCTTAGGGAGAGAGGACTTTGGGGTCAGGGTTGGCATGTATGTGGTCACTCTAAGTCCCTTGCATTTGAAATGTGCACCCAGGAGGCTGTTGAGCGTCTCATGTACGGCCTTAAGGCTCGGGTCTGCATGCTGTGCAGCTTTCTTGTCTCCATAGCATTTGGGTTGCTCCTTCATTACTACCAGATTGCCCTGTTGGTGGAGGTTTGGGGTTTGTAATTCCTAGTGTGGCCTGTAAGACCTATAGGCACTGAACTCTGTTTTCCTGCAGAGCATAGCATCATCTCTGGGAAGGTGGAGCTTCCAGGGAAGCACTACTATCTCTGGGCATTGACCACACATGGCAGGGTATATCTTTGTCTAGGGTAGTGACCTGGGCAGTGGGCTCCTGGCAGAGGCTGGGCTTCCAGGGTAGCACTGCCTCTGTGTATTAACCCTCACTGGCCGGTATTTTCTTCTAGGGAACCTGCTGAGCAGTCTCATGGGCTCCTCAGAGCAGGAGGAAGGGGAAGAGAGCCAGGATGACAGCAGCCCCATTGAGCTGGACTGAAGCTGCCTGGCCAGCATGGAGATGTCCATGGCCGGCATCACTGGGACGGATTAAGTGCCGGGCTGGGCAAGAAGCCCCTTACCAGTGGGCTCCTCTGTGGCTGAAGGGGCCGCCTATGCAGAGTCTGTCCCTATTTATGTATGGTGGTTGAGGGCTGTGTGGCCAGGACCAAGAGCAAGGCCCAGCTCCTGCTGGCCAACCGTGTTCCTTCAGATCACCCACAATAAAGCGCAGGCCTTGCTGCAGCACCCCGCTGCCGTCCTTGTCTCTGGTTCCTTGGGGAGGGCTGCAGGGTGACACAGCAGCCTGGCGTCAGTGACTGGTAACCCTTCTCCTGTGTCCAGGGCAGCCATGGCATGCCAGAGGAGTGGTGGCTGCTGTTGTGAGCCACACAGGATCCTGAGTCCTGCAGATGAGAGCGGCTTTCTTGTTTGTTTGATTTTTGTTTGGACACAAAGTCGTTTTGCAATCATGGTGTGCTTCCCAGGGACAGAGAGCGTGTGCTGTGGTTACTAGGCTCCTTGGAGGTCACAAACAGCTGGCCAGGGTAATGTCCCTTGGTCCATGGGGCTGTGGCCCCTGCTGTCTCCTCAGTTCAAGCTGCAGCCCTGCTGGTCCCTTAAGCTCCACGCTGCTGCTCTGGAGAGGTTTTTAAAGGGTGCCGTAGGTTCTCACATCCTTCATGTTGCAGTATTTATTTTTACTGGGTGAGGGATTTTTCAACTTAACGTTTTAGGACTTAACCAGATAACCAGTCCATGAATAAGCAACCCTATTACCACAGATAATATCCACGCTACCAGTCTGATTATAAAGGGAGACACTTTATTTTTTCACAATTAAATAAGAATTGTAGATTAATACACCTCTATCTTGCATGGGAAGGAGGGAAATACGCATTATTTACTGTAAAAAAATGGAATTTAAAGGAAGGCTGTGTCACCTTTTGACTATAAATAAATCCTTTCTACTGGACTTTGCAGTAGTCCTTTCTGGGTGAGCTCTGGGCTGGGCACGGGGCTGGCTTTGGGCTTTGGCATTCAGTTCCCATCTGTGGGTGCAGAGGCCTTGGGCAGGGTGGGAGTGGCTGTGTGTCCAGGCTGAACGTGGCAGGCTGGAGAGGAAATACATGCTGTGCTGTCCATACCATTTCCCTATGCATCCAGGCTGTGTCTGCCAGAGTGGCCAGTGTTAGTGTCAGCAGTGTCCGAAGTAACTGCTTGGGATTTAGCGATGAATTGTTTTTATTGAAATCACCTCCACCATGGTGTATGTCTTCACCTCAGGGAACAGGAGAGATGACTTTGGTGCATGGGAAGCTCAGTGAAGGGGTGACTTAGAAATAGGGAGGCCACTGGGGCTGGAGAAATGGCTCAGCAGTTAAGAGCACTGACTGCTCTTCCAAAGGTCCTAAGTTCAATTCCCAGCAACCACATGGTGGCTCACAACCATCTGTGGTGGGATCCGATGCCCCCTTCTGGTGTGTTTGAGGACAGCTATAGTGTACTCACACAGTAAATAAATTTTTAAAAAAGAAGAAGCCAGGCAGTGGTGGCACACACCTTTAATCCCAGTACTTGGGAGGCAGAGGCAGGAGGATCTCTGAGTTTGAGGACAGCCTGGTCTACAGAGTGAGTTCCAGGACAGCCAGGGCTATACAGAGAAACCCTATCTCAAAAAAATCAAATTAAGAATAGGTATAGTATAGTTGGGCCTGGCCACAGAACCTGCTGGGCATGGGCCAGAGCTTCCTGTGCTCAGCTATGACAATTGCTTGGAATCATGAATTGTAGAACATTGTCATTGATCTGTTTTGAAATAGAATTAAAATTTTGTGTATATATAAGGTTGGGCAGGATTAACCCTAGCTGAGTACAGAGGAAAGCTAGCATTTGTGCAGGAATGTGAGACGTGTGGGATCCTTCCCATACGCTGTGTTCCTTGCATGTGCCTCTGCAACACACTGCCCCCTCTACACGCATCCTATTCCTTGGGATATGGCAACTGTTTACTGTGCCAGTTGCATGCAGTGATGTCAACTGGACTGTCATCCTCCTCTTAGCCCTTGTACAGGCTGGGTCCTGGCTGAGCTGTGCTTCATCACCCCTGGCTGAAAGATACCCAAGGACACACCAGCTCTTCTTGAGTTGCCAGCTTTCGATCTAGTGAAAATCTTCCCCGCGTCATTCTGTGGTTATTTGGGCAAATGTCAAGGTGGTCAGTGTTGTTAGTACAACACTACGTGCAGAAATCATTGGAGCAAGCCCATCAGTAAAGTGATACTGGAAGGGAAGAGGGTGGGGACCCTGGGCTACTTGGGAAGCCTCTGCCTCCCCAGGGCCTTAGCAGTGGGAAAGGGACTTGGGTTGTAACTCAGTGGCATGGTGCTTGCCTGATACATTCAGGTCCCCCAGGTTCCAGACCCAGCGCCACTCAAGTGGGAGAGTTTCTCCAAGAGAGGGCTGAGGGAACCGAGCCAGAAGCATGGGGACACACCTGGGCTTGGCACTGCAGACTTGACCGAAGATGTCCCTGAGCATTCCTGGCAAGCTGCGTGCCTGGGCTCTTGCCAAGAGAGTGCAATCTAGGGCCTCTGTCATAGCCCAGAGGCTAGCAGATGTGGGCAGAGATAGCCTAGGAGGGGTTCCAGGTGTATGGGCTGTGGTAGGGGAACCCTGGGACCCTGCTAGGATTAGACAGTCCAGGGGCTGGGCCTTCCTGGGGCTGGCTCTCTCTTCTCACAAACACACACCCAGCATGGTGGCTGGAGACTATAGGACACAGATTGCAGTCAGGCCAGCTCTGTCTCAGGCCAGCCATGGAAGTGACGTGGTTCTTCTCATGTCCCTTACTGCCCAAAGGGAGGCTGCCAGGGCAAAGGGAATACTGGCTCACTCCTCCCCACTTCAGCCACAGACACACAGAAGGGACAATGCCAGAGCCACACTTTATTCCAGGGGACATGACACAGGGCAGCAGAAGCCCAATCAAGGACCCCTCCCCCCAGCTCCCTGGGGTGTAGCTTTGATGAGGGGCCAGGTCATTCACAGATGTGTTCCCCCATCAATGCTCCCCAGCTGTCCAGCGGCCAGGACCTGCCCCCTTTGAGGATCCCATAGAAGAGAGCCCATCTGTTGGGGTGGCCAGAGGGCAGCAGGGGAAATAAATACAGGTAGCTTTAACTACTGGCCTGCCAGCAGCAATCAGGGCTGGGGGCAGCCACTCCTGCCCATGGCCACCTCTTGGCTTGGGCTCTCATTCATCAAGGGCTTGAAGACTGTAAGGTCAGGGCCAGAGGGGGCATGGGTTACAAAGCGGGGACAGCACCGAGCTGGGCACTGGCGCCCAAAAGCAGATGTGGTAGGGTGCTCCCTGGCTCCCAAGGAAACCACTACTGGGCTCCATGCACAGCACCCTGTAGGCTAGGCTCCCTCCCAGTTGCCCCAGCCAGCTGTCCCCAGGGGACTGGGGGCCCCAAGCAGGTGGGTTCAGGGCCTGTGCGCACAGTTCTCTTGGAAAAATGCCTGACCCCCAATGCCCCAGCTGGGTCAGCCCTAGGGGAAGGAGAGCTGACCCCTGACCCTTGATCCCTGACTGACACACAGCAAGTGCTCAATAAATACTTGTTGAGGTGGGGGGAGGAAAGGGGAGGCATGCGGCACGTCCCAGAGTGAGTCCCCAGCAGCCAGGCCAGCCCGCTGCCACAGCTGTTCATGGCTGTCCATGGCTGTCCACAGCAGCCCAGCACCAAGTCCTGTCCTGAGGCCAAGATCCCCTCAGGCCAGAAGAGTTAGTCGGGTCCTGCTCAAGTTGGGAGGCAAGGCTTCCAGCAGCAGGAAAGTGGATGGGTCGGCTGGGCGTGGCTGGGAGCACTGTGACAGGGCCAGGGTCAGGTGAGGCCCAGAACCAAGTCAACTTTAATGAGGTTCTGAAAAACTGTCTACCCAATGGGCTTGCCTGAGCCCCTCCTGGCCATGCCTGGGCCACACCATGGAACAGAGTGTAGGCCCGGAGGCTGGGCTCCCCAACTGTCCAACGCCGCCTGTCCAGCCACATGAGCGCAGAATCCTGGGGCCTCCGGGCTCTCTTCCTTAGGGTTTATGCTTGAAGTGGGCTTCCACTAAAAATGGGAATGTTCTAACCTTGGGAGCTGCCAGCTCACTCAGACTCCCCTCCACAGCCTGTGATCCACCTTCCATAGCCTGTGAACCCCCCTCCACAGCCTGTGACCCCCCACTCCACAACCTGAGGCCTCCCTTCCACAGCCTGTCCAGGGGCCCCTGGCCAGCAGCAGGAGTCTGTCTGCTGGGGTGCCACACCATACTAGGGGGCTTCACCTACCCCACCGCTACCCTCCTGCCCTATGCCTGCACCTCTCACCTGCGTACTCCTGAGGCAGCATGGGCCTGTCCACCACCTTCTGGAAGGCCGCAATCCACTCCCTCTGGTCTGATTCCGTCTCACAAGTGAACAGGAATTTGCGGTCAGGGGTGACAATGGTTATGCCATGGGGCCAGTGGTGACTCTGGGTTGACGGTGGGAGGCCCTCCAGGACCGTGTAACCGCTCTCCTTACTGCCAATGAAGACTTCCCCTCGGGCAAAGGCATCCTGCGGGTGAGAGGAGGCTGGGGCATGAGGACGGAACCCTCTCCTTCCTCTCCCGGTCCAGTTAGGTGAGTATTTGGGACCCTGAGGAATCCCAGTCCTGTTCCCTCACCAGTCAGTCCCTGAAACAGGTCAGTCAGGGGACAATAGCCAGACCTTCCTTACCAGGGGGTCTTTGAAGTACATGAGCCTCCGGTCATCCATGGTGAACCAACGCTTCCGGAAGCCTTCTGTCTGCTGTGGGTCAGGGAGGATAGTGAGCAGTCAGCAAGGCCTAAGGTGTACCTCTGCCCCAGAAGGCCCCCCCCCACACACTCAACACCCAGTGGGCGCCACTCTGGCCAACCAGTGCGTGAGGAACCCTGGCCATGCGTGAGATTCAGGTTAGAATCGACCACTTTCACATTGCAGAGCAAATGTGAAGGTCCCTGCTGAAGAGGGGCCTGAGGGCTGGAGGCTCGGGCTGACTCAACCCCCAGTACCTGCAACCAGGTCACTCTCCTACATCCTGGATCCTCATCCCAGCACCAGAGCACAGACAAGAGACCTCAAGAACCACCCTGAAGCTCAAGGCCAGAGGACAAAGTGGCCAGTCCCGGAACACTTTTCGATGCACTCAGGAAAGGGCTGGTACTCCATCTGTGCCCAGTGAGTCCAGTGACCTAGTGACCCTCAACCCCTCAGCCAGCTGCCCAGCCTGACCCCCAAGCCACCCCCAGACAGACAAAAACAAGATGGCTGACCTTGAACAGGCCTGGAAGCACATTGCTCTCACCTACCTTGGGCCCTGTCTTCTCCATGTAGCCTTCCTTCAGGTAGTTCCTAGAGAGCTTGGGCACCAGCTGGGACAGAACAGATGGTGGTGAGGCCCACCCTTGTGTCATCCCCTAGACTGCACACAGCATGGCATGGTCTCCCCAAGCTGGGTCACAGCCCCAGAAAGAAGTACTACAGTCAACCCTGCTGCCTTTCTGGGGACCTGTTTATGCCCTTGTTCAGTCCTGTGACCCACCCCAGATGGCTACCTCCCTCCCCACTCCTCTGCCCTGCGGGGTGACTTTGGGACAGCCACTCACATCTGCATCACTGGCTCCTGGGAAAGCCACCTGCAGGTAGTGGAAGCGGGCTGCTCGCAGTGCATTGAACCAGTCCACGATCTCCTGAGGGCCGAAGTTGCAGTGAGTAGTGGCTCCTGAGCCTCTGTCTCCCCCACAGACCCCCTCATCTGGGCTGATACTCTGAGTGGCCGTAAGAGATGCAAAGTGGGATGGACCCCCACAGCCTGCCTCCTCCTTGTGCCAAGATGGGGTAGTCTGGTGACCATGATCAGGGAACGGGCTGAGGCAGGGGACTGAGTGAGGTTGACATCTGAGCTCTGCGTGTCACAGCTATCTCTCTGCACCCAGCTTTCTGTCCAGCTGGCCTCCTCCCAGATCCTGCACACATCTGGGGTCTCCCAGTCCTGGCAGGGGTTCACAGTGGCCTGGAGCTATGACTATGGCTCTGCCTTGTGGCCACGCCACAGAGACTCCACCTGCCTCACTCTGAACCTGTTCATTTTTGTCTTCCTGGTGCTTCTGGTAAACACTAGAATGAGGCAGACCCCAGCGTGTGTCATCTGCATCTACTCCCTACACTACTGCTGCCTCTCACAGTCCTGTCCACATGTTCCCACTCACAACTGGCCCTACCCACTTCTTCTTTGCCCCCCCCCCCAGTTGACTGACTTTCTCCATTCTAATCTCCCCTCTCTCTTGCTCTCCCTGAGCTGTCCACCCCATGCTGTGGGACAGACCTGAAGCCTTCTGCGGCTGATCACCTTCACAATGCTTGCAATGGCTCACACTTATCCCAGCATCAGCCCTCTCAAATCCTTGGCTTTGGGGACGCAGCCTTCTCCCTACAGGTGACCCTGGGCACCAGGGACTCACTTTGTAGACCACTAGAATGCCCTATAAATTCATAGAGATCTGCCTGTTTCTGCCCCCACCCAAGTGCTAAATCAAAGGCAAGTGTCACTATGTCCCACCTATGCTTGAGAGACATTTATTAAAAAGTTAAATCGACAAGACACAGAGAAGAGCCATGGGCTGGATGCTAGCCAGTAGATGAGCTGGCATGTGTGGGTAGGAGCCCCAGGATAGCTACATGCCAGCTGCACATGAGATGAAATGTATATGGGTCTATCTGGGCCCATCTAGGTCCCTCAAGGGCCTCAGGTGGCTTCCCTACAAATCCAGCGACAGGATCCCCAGAGCAAGCCAGCTGCTAGCTGAATCATCAAGCCCTGGATTCAACGGAGAGAACCCTCCTCAATGAATTAGGTGGTGAGTGATTGCAAAAGACGCCCAGCATGAAGCTTGGGCCACCACATGAATGCATGCACACCTGCACACTTGTGTACCCACACACATGGAAAAAATATACACATGCCACAATGACATGCCAAAAAATAAAAAAAGGAATAAAATAAGTGTAGGCCGGGCAGTGGTGGCGCACGCCTTTAATCCCAGCACTTGGAAGGCAGAGGCAGGCGGATTTCTGAGTTCTAGGCCAACCTGGTCTACAGAGTGAGTTCCAGGACAGCCAGGGCTACACAGAGAAACCCTGTCTCGAAAAATCAAAAACAAAAAACGAAAAAACAGCATAAAGCAGCACAGACTGGACTAAGATGGGGAGGGAAGAGGTAAGGCCCACAACAGTCCGCCCATGTCCCTAGAGGTCCAGACAGCCTGGAGCTGGGGTATACACTGGCCTCGACCAGCAAACATGGCTGTTTATCTCAGGTAAGTAAGACAGTGTGCTGGATAGAAGAGCTCAGATCCCACTAGTAGTTTTATATAGTCACAGGCCACAGACCCTGAACACAACATGATAAAGACCTCTCAGGTGTGAGGGCACAGGGGAGCAGAAGTGTGGGAGACCCTTAACTCGCCAGCAATTGGTGCCCAAAGCAGGTATGTGGCAACTTCCCAAGGGATCAGCCCGAACTCCAGCTTCCCTGGCCTTTCCGCACACATGCACGCACGCACACATGCGATACACACTTTGAAGAGGCGCACATCAGAGCTACAAGATGAAAGTATACAGGCTCTAGTGTTGGCCTGGGCTATCCTTCTGCCCATACAGAGACGGCTGCAGCACAGAGGGCAGGGCTGGATTCGTGCCCCTTGGGGGCGGGGTGCATTGCCTCGCCTCTCCCCACCCACCTAGCAGTGCCCGCCAAGACCCCCGTGATCCTAGTTACTGTTTAGTGTTCCCAGACCAGTCCACCCAGGTCACCTTGCCATCTTCATGGTAGATAAAGATGTTTCGGGTGCTGTTGTCCTTCAAGTAGGTGACCTGCAGGCCATGGGGGTGGCCGATCTTGGCCGGCTGGAAGGTGGCATTCAGGTGCTCGATCTTCATGACAGCCTTAGGCTCCTTGGCCTGTGAAGGAAGGCTAGTGGGAATCCCAGACAGTAGGAGGCCAGCAGTACACCTGCTGTGCGTGTTGTGCAGCCCTAGGCAAGTTACTAAACCTCTCTGACCCCCAGATTCCTGGTCTGTGGTTGAAAGGTAAATTTCTACTTCCTTGAGTGATGGAGACTAAATGACACTTGGT
The DNA here is from genome assembly GCF_008632895.1 of Mastomys coucha. Taxonomy (NCBI): domain Eukaryota; kingdom Metazoa; phylum Chordata; class Mammalia; order Rodentia; family Muridae; genus Mastomys; species Mastomys coucha. Next base: position 133,536,769 of record NW_022196905.1, read on the forward strand.
GTCTGGGTAAAATGTCCTCTAATCTGTGACCCTTTGTCCTGTCCTGACCCAATTCTTGCTTGCCTGTGCATCTGGAGTTTGCTCACCAAGACCTCCCCCTGACCCCCCACGATCCTAGCTACTGTTCACTGTTCCCAGACCAATCCATCCAGGTCACCTGCAGGCAAGGCAGAAGGTCTTTCAGTGGTCCTGGCTAGCTCCGGGGAGCTGTATGACTAGCCTTGTCCCTATTGCCTCAGCCAGACCTTACGTCAGAGCATTTCTCCAGGTGTGTATCCTGGTGTCCCCCACCCCAAAAGGTGGCCCCTTCTAGGTGTTAAGGGACCCAGAGAAAGGGCCACTACACACTTGGCTGGGTGGCCCTAGGACGATTGCTAAACATCTCTGAGGCAGTACCCCACACATAAAGCAGGCCAGGAAGCTGCTGCCCTCTTGGACGACAGTACCACAGAGCTGGGCACACCTTCCATCACTCTACGAAGCCAGCCCCACAGCAAGGCTGCAGCCATCCACCTCCAGGTGGGTCCTGCCCTGCCACTGTCACACAGCTGACCCAAGGCACTATCCCCATCTGTTCTCATCCCATCCAACAGTGGGAGCCTCAGGCTTCCCAGGACCATTCCCAGCAGACCCACCCCAGGCCTGGCTCCTGAAGGCACCAGGAAGGGACCGGGGTCAGTCCTGGATGGGGGTGGAGGAGTTAGTGTGTGGATGCATACACGGATGGTATTTCCCCAGAAGGATCCATCATGAGGGGTGCTCCCCGGGAGGACTGACAGGGACGGAACTGAAAGAAGGCACCCATGCTCCAGTAGAAAAGCTTAATCCCCACCCCTGAAGACCCAGGGGAGGCCAGGACCCCACGTGGGAAGGTCACCCTTTGCTTCATGCCAGGCTCACATCGTTTTTGTTGAAGTATTTCAGGGCACCCTCTCGTTCCGTCAGCACAAACTTCCGGCTTAAGAACTGTCCGTTGTCCCGCCCACGCTTCCAGAGAAGGCCTTCACGGTATCCTGGGGAAGAGAAACAGTCAAGGAGTCTCCACCGAGCTGACCCGATCGCTGTCCCTGTCCCAAGGACCCTCCCGTGTGGGGTGGACACAGCCGAGGGTTGCAGGTCTCATTTCCCTGTCTGCTCTGCCATTGACCTGTAACCCACTGCCCAGAGAAGCCTTGATCCTCCCAGCAGACCACAAGCTCTGGAGCCTAGGCCACCCTTTGCCCCAGATTCTCCCACCTGGACAACCCACCGAAGAAGCAAGACCTGAGGATGTAGTTGGGGACAATGGATTTAAGAATGAGGTTGGGAGCCAGGTGAATCTCTGAGTTCGAGGCCAGCCTAGTCTACAGAGTGAGTTCCAGGACAGCCAGGGCTATACAGAGAAACCCTGTCTCAAAAAAAAAAAAAAAAAAAAAAAAAAGAATGAGGTTGGGGACAATAGATTTGAGGTGGCCCAGGGTTACCAGACAAGTCTAATGTCACAGAAAGAAAGAGGTTCTTGGGCATGAGAAGGGACAGGAACAGACTGAGTTACTAGTCCCACGATGCCAGAGGCCAGAAGGACCCTCCCAGAGCTCTAGGTTCATGATTCTGGGGTTGGCTAGCTCTGGGGACCCTGGTACACTTCTGCCTCAGTTCTGCTACTTCATTTTTGGCAAAACCAGGCACTCTCCCCAGCGGTGGCGCACCCGTTTAATCCCAGTCCTCGAGAGGCAGAGGCAGATGGATTTCTGAGTTTGAGACTGGCCTGGTCTAGAGAGTGAGTTTCAGCACAGCCAGGGCTACACAGAGAAACCCTGTCTCAAAACAAAGGAACAACAACAAAGAAAGCAAACAATGAAAGAAAGAAACGGGCACTCCCGGACTCTCCGAACTCCCTGCTTCCCAGCTTGGCTGTGCCTGGCCAGTCCCATGCATCTACAAGGAGCTGATGTGGTTGGGCTCTTCTTGGCTCACTGCCCTGCCCCACCCCCCTTCATGGGACATCCCTTAGTGATGCAGTAACATTTTCTGGTGAGTGCTGATGGATGCCGGCATTGCTTGAAGTTTCGGGCTATTGTGAGACACCCCCCACCCCCCCGCACGTGGACATGTACTTGGTGGCCACTTTTTCCCTCTTGGATGGGCACAGTACAGGGCCACGAACTTTGCTATCTCCCTTCTTCCTGGGTGTCAGGGTAGGTTTCATTGGTAAAGAGGGTCCTGGAAAACCTTGACTGCCAACAGTGTGCTCAAGGGTAGGAGTGTAGCCCCTGTATCATGATCACACAATCACATGGAAGCCAGGCCCTGACAGCCGGGCCGGCTCACATCAAACTCCCTCCCCACCCTCCCCCAGCATCTCCTCCTCTGCTGCCTGCTGCCAGGCAGCCCTGTCCCCATCACCAAACACAAGGGGCTATTTTCTGTGCTCTCAGAGACATGTGGCCATAAAAAGGCAGCAGCCCGGCGTCAGGGAGGGGGCAGCTGGCGCCTGTGGGACTATCAGTCTCGAGACATGCCAGAAGAGGCCTGTGACCTCCCCCTACTTCTCAAGGGATGGGGCCTCTCTGGGGCTATGATGTGCCTTGTGTCTCTCCTTTGTCATAACCTTGGTAGACAAATCTTTCCGTGCCTGGATACCAAGTCACCAAGACATACCATCAACCAAGGCAGGACCCACTTTGAAAATGTTTGTTGACCGACTCGTTAAACACCTAACTGGGCAGTAAGTCAGCTTGGCCTCCTTTCAGCTTCCGAGACCAGATTCTCTAGGCTTGAATAGCTGATCATGGACTCCAGAAGTGGAGTGTCAAGGGGCAGCAAGACTGCAGCAGCTCGCCCGGACCACCCCCCCACCCCCCCCAACTCCAGAGCCATGCTTTACGGCTGGGAGCCAGCCAGCGGGAGCACGCTTCTTGCTTGCTATTCTAATGGTTGCCAGCAGGTGGCAGGAACACATCGGGAGACTCGGTTTCCAAGCTGGGGTGGACTGAACTCTGCTGCCCCTCTGAGGCTCCTACAGGGCATCAGGCTTAGGGCCCTGAAGCAGTGGGTCCTCTGCTAGGCCAGGCCCATGTCTTGATACGCTCTGGGACCGACCATGGGACCGACCAGCGTTCCGACAAGCTACCACTGTGCCTATACTTTAGGCCCTACAACGGCAACACAAGAGATGTTTCTGTAACAACGCATCCCTGGCCTGACCCTGACAGAGTCCAGGCCTCTCTCAGAGCTCTGTTTCCTTCTTGATACCATGGGAATCTGGCCAGCCAAGGGCTGACAGGTATTGAGCCTTTGCCCAGACCCGTAGGCCTGGCTGGATGGCTCCTGTCCACCCAACCCAGGGTCCTTGCTCAGCAGCCCAGCCAAGCTACCCCTCTGGGCACACTTGAGATCAGGTAGAACCAGAAGTGACCTTCTCCCTGAAAGAACTAGCTGGTCCTGAGGCAGAGGCTATGAAGTTCAGTCAGCATTGATTAGATGCCTATGGTTTACAGGGCTGGGGCCAGCTGCGGAGGTTGGGAGTGCTTGGCCCATAGTCCACAGGGAAAGCACAGGACACACACACAGAGGGCTCAGTGACACACATCCCTGTGAGGCGGAAGTCACCATTCCCTGCCACTACAAGCCAATTACAGATGAAGCATACCTTTGGGGTGGCACCTTCCTTGGGGTGACAACGTGGAATCATGGGCTCTTCTGCGCGCCTGTGGCCATACAGTGGCATGGCCAGCACACAGTCCAGATTGGAGATTTCTTTCTGTTTTTTTGAGTTGGAAGAGGGGAGTTGGGTCTCACTATGTAGCCCAGGTTACCCTTGAACTCATTATGATCCTCTTGCCTCAGCCTCTGGAGTGCTGGGGTGACAGCTATGCACCACAACTGACCTGGGGACTTTATTCTTGATCCTCACAAGTGGGAAAGAACCTGATGTCCCTCAGCTGTGGGACATTTAAGCAACCACGGTGCCCTGCACTCGGCCCTGCTACCCACAGGACGAGCTCCAGGCAGCAAGGCAGGCGGGAGAGAGGCTGGGCCCTGGGGCGGGCGTACCACATTATTCATCTCCAGCAGGCAAACTGGGCTGCAGGGGTGGGGAGGACACTGCGGTATCTTCTATACTCACATAGTTTCATAACCTGCAAACTTCAAGAACGGCATTCCAAACAGAATGTCCAAAGTATATGTAAATTGTGTGGGATATATGTAAATTAGGCTTTTGCTTTTAATTCAAGGCAGTGAGCACGTGGCTTCGCTGTGAGTGTGACAGGAAGCTTACCAGGTGTGAGTGAAGTGGATGGTCCATACTCAGGACTGCTGTGAGACCATTCTGAATGGGACAGGTATTCACATCATCTGGTTTCTCCTACTGGGGTACTACCAATGGAAGGTTCCGCACAGAGCCTGGCCTCAGAGACACCAGAGAAACTGAGACCCCGTGACCTTAACCACACCCTGCCTCTGGCTGCAAGCATCTGTCTGCTTCTGTTGGCCACTACACCTAGGGAACTGTAACTCTGGTTCTAGGCATCTGGTGCCCTCTTCTGGTTTCCATGGACACTGCACTCACATGTTGCATAGACACACATGCAGGCAAACATGCCCAAGAGGTTCAGACTCTGTGTTCCCAGGGCTCAGCCACTCCCTGCCCACTGCTCTGGCCACTTGGGCTCTGTCCTGAAGCTCCCTGGGTCCCTTTTGCACCTGTAAGAGAGGCCAAGGGCAGGCTCCAGTGTGCACAAGTTCAAATTCTGATGGGCTAGCCTGTGGCCACCTCACAAGGACCTTCCAGCTCCAGGTAAGACAGAGGGTCCATGTGGATGACAGGGCTGAGATCGAAGCTCATGAGTCTTATACACCTCCTTGGCATATTTGGCCTGCATTCTGCCTTCTCCCTAGAAGTCGTGTTTCCCATCTTCAGGAACCTGGGATCCCAGGAGCAGGTAGGCAGTGGGTGACCACCATCTGCTTGGCCCTTCTTGCTACTTCCTGGCTTGGCTCTGGGAACAGATCCATTCACCCTCTGGGTATCCTTGGAAGGTCTTTTCTCTCTTATCAGCCATAGCAGGAAGACTTTCTGAATCCAGTGATAGATGGTCGGCCCTCTACACTGGTCCAGCTGGGGCTCCCTGACCAGAGGCGGGTTCAGGCAGGGCCCCCCCCCTTCAGGAGAATGCCTGATACCTTAGCTCTGGTGCAAATTGACACCTCTCAGGGACTGGTTTCCTTGGGACTCTATATCATGTGTCCTCTGGCTTAAAGACTTCCTGGTGTTCTGGTCATACATAGGAACCCTCCAGTATGAGTGTCCCACATCCCTTCCTGTTTTCTTCTTTGATTGCTCACTAACCAGCAGAACACAGCCTGGTGGGGAGAGGGTGCTGGGAGCCAGCTCCAGACCCTGACTCCAGGCACTGGGGTTCTGAGCTGTGCCCCCCATCTCATACATAAGCAATTGGTCCCCTGGAGACACTGTTCACAGAGTCACACAACAGCCGCCAGGAAGCTCCCTAGCTGGACCTCGCTAACTGGTCTCATGGACAAGGCAGCAGGGGGACCATCGCCGCCACCCTTCTCTGGGCTTCAGTTCCCTCATCTTCCAAAGGGTCCGGGCTGAGGTGAAGCTAAATGAGTCAAGACAGTTCCAGCGGTCCAGCAAGTCCATCAGACCTACCTCCTGCACGCAGACTGGCTGGGACACAGGGCTTGTGAACAGCCTGGCTGACCTTGCCAGTGACTCTTCACATGGAGCCTATCACGTGGGCAGATCCAAGAGCACTATAGAACCAAATGTTGAGGCTCACACATGGGACAAGCCTACACTACACCGAAGACAGGAAATGGGGTTATCTGAGTCCTGGAATGCCCTCCCTAGCTTCCACTGTCGCTGTTTCAAAGGACCCGACCTCCTCACCCTACCAGCCACCCCAGGGTGTGTCACCCTGGCCATCCGCAAACACTGTTGTGCTGAGCACACTGCCTTAGCATACAAGGAGAACCGAGGCCAGGCAGAGCTCTGCTGTTCAGAGAGTCTCCCCCTCATCCTCACCCTGCTTCCTATTTGCACGGTGACCTTCAGGTCAAAGGTCAAGAAGTCAACAGCACCAAGATGTCCCCGCTTGGTACAACCAGGGAGGAAAAGGGGCAGGAAGCCATGTCTGTTGGAGGAGGGGGTGGCCTGGTCCTGGACAACAAAGGCCATTGTTTGCCTGCCCTGTCGCCCACCCTCCCCATGAAAGGCAGCCATTGAGGCTTGGCTGGAGGCAGGACAGTCTGGGGCAGGAGCCAGGGCAGCTGCCACCCAGTCACTTACAGGGCAGCGAAGGAGGGGTGGGTACAATGCAAGGTGGACTCAGGTATGAGGGCACACACACCGCCCCGACATCTCCAAATTTCAGAGGGAAGTTTCCGACTGTGACCTTGGGGAGTGTGGCAGGGCCCTATGGTCACACAGCTCCATATCTGTAAGCCAGGACAAACTCTCAAAGTTTCTGGACCCCTAGACATATCCCAAGGCCCAGGCCACCCACACAGAGGCCCGTCTCCACCTGCTGCCTTCCCAGCCACATAGGCATTGGAAAGGATGGCCGGGATAGTGGGTTCTTAACCCGGTAGCCTCTGTCTCTGGCAGGACAGGAAATGTGACAGGGGCTGCAAATGAGCCACTGGCACATGTCTGGTCTGGAACTCCAGGGGTTGCTTCCTTTCCTCTAAGCCCTGGTTGTCACTGTCTGAGACCTCTCCAAAACCCAGTTCGGGGGAGCGCGTGCTCAAGTCCCCAGGTCTGACCTGCTGTCCCTGTTGAGAGAAGATAGGCAGTTATCCAGGAGGCTCCTCAGTCCTAAGAGTGTCACCCTCTAATAGGCAGTCCCCTGTGCCTGGCCTGAACAAGAGACAGATGTAATGTCAGTGGATACCTTACTGCCAGAGACTCTGCTAACCAGTCTCCAGAATAGTGCTTCCGTGAAACTTCTTTAGACTTAAAAAAAAAAAAAAAAGGGTAGGCCCCACTGTGGGTGAGCAGCACCATGCTCTATGACAGAAGCCTGGCACAGAAGGCCACTCATCATGTCCAAGCTGGTGAACAGTGGGGAAAGAGAAAACCAGACGGTGGTGGTAGCTGCTGGCATGGTTGCTCACAGGGACAGGGTCTCAGTGCTGGAAGTGTCTGGAATAAGCCTGGTGTTGTGTAATAGCGAGTGCGCTGCAGAGGGCAGGGCCATGACAAGGGTATTTCCCCACACAGAGATTTCACACGGATGACCCCTTGGCCTCCTGCCTCCAGGCCCCTCAATTCCTGGAGGAGAGGTGTGGACTGGATGTTCCCAATGATGTCCCCATGACTCCTTGGGCATTGTGGAGGAAACTGTGGTCAGTGTCCCTGCACAGTGTCAGTCCGGACATGCAGTTCAGGATGTCCCCTGGTCTCTAGTTTGAATGTCACCACACTGTTGTTCATCTCTCCCAGCCCTGGCACACTAGCTCCTGACTTATTCCAGCTAGTGGTGAAACCCTAAGGGAAAACATGCAAACTCCTCCATCTAGGGCCCCTGCTGAGCTAGGAAGAAGGCAGAGCCCCCAAGAAGCTAACATGGGACTCCTGTTCTCAGTCCTGATGGCTCTTAGTCCTCAGTGACCGTGCAGGACATCTTGTCTGTGTCTGCTCACAGGCATGTAGAAGACAGACCCTTGGAACACACAGTTCCGGGTCATTCTGGGCAGGCTTGGGGCCGCTCCTCTCAAGAGTCCCGGCCTCACTTCTTTTGAGGCCCCACATTTCCCCTTTCTCCATCTGAGGGGACTTCTGCATTTCCCAAAGATAGGCAGTGGGGAGTGTCTATGCCCTGAGTGAGAAAGAACTGTTTGGTAAGAGGAGGGGGCAGAAGTGCTGGACTAGGGAGGGTAGGTGGGGCACTTGCATAAAATTCCCCAGCCCTTCACTGGGGGATTCATGGCTCAGTGGTAGAGCCCCTGCCTAGAATCCCCCAGTGAGGGGCTGGGGATGTGGCTCAGTGGTAGAGCACCTGCCTAGAATCCCCCAGTGAGGGGCTGGGGTGTGGCTCAGTGGTAGAGCATCTGCCTAGAATCCCCAGTGAGGGGCTGGGGTGTGGCTCAGGATTTATCTAGTTAGTGTTCATGGCTTCTAGTCCAAGCCCTGAGAAAGAGAGGAGGGAGAGGCAAAAGAAAGGAAAGAGGGAAATACGGCTGATCAGAGCTACCCTGAGCTCTCATCGCCCTATGGGAAGTATGAGAGGTACATGAGTTGGTGCAAAGAGGAAGAGGCCATGGGAAGAGCAGGTTGGGTGTGATAGGGGCATCTGGGGACCAGAGCACAGAGCAGCTCCAGGTCCTCTGGGTTCCTAGGGGCTCCCAGTAGCTTTCTCACTGCCTTGCCAGGTCCTTGAGTGTGGAGACTGTGGCTTTGAGCCTTGCTCTTCTGGACACAAACTTGAGGTGACATGGGATAAGAGGGTGTGTAGAGGCAGGGTAGATCCTGATTGTGTCCCCCCCACACACACTAATTTCTTCCCCTAGCCACTCACAGTGTGAAGCTATTTAAAGAAAGGGAGCCCGGCAGGGGTGACTCACGCCTTTAATCCCAGCACTTGGGAGGCAGAGGCAGGCAGATTTCTGAGTTCAAGGCCAGCCTGCTCTACAGAGTGAGTTCCAGGGCAGCCAGAGCTACACAGAGAAACCCTGTCTTGAAAAAACAAGAAAGAAAGAAAGAAAGAAAGAAAGAAAGAAAGAAAGAAAGAAAGAAAGGAAGGAAGGAAGGAAGGAAGGAAGGAAGGAAGGAAGGAAGGAAGGAAGAAAGAAAGAAAGAAAGAAAAGAAGGGGACAGGCCTGGAAGGTGGTGCCTATAATCCCAGTTTTTTAAAACCAGGAACCCTCCTTCAAAAAGAGTGAATAAGTGTGGGGCCCCTGAGCAGCTGGGAGCCTATCCCCTGGAGGGTCCTATCTATGAGTCCTTCTGTAGTGTTGCTGGGAGTATGGGGCACAAGACAATGGAGAAGCCCAAGTTGGAGCTCTCCTCAAACCCCATTTAGATGTTAGTGTCCAGCCCCAGGCAAAGGATACCAGCAGAAAGCATAGTGTCATCATAATGCCACCTCCTGCCACTCCCTAGGTGGTGGTGATGGCCCTCCAGCATTTTAGCTCAGAGCGCATGCCTGAGGAAGCTATAGACGCAAGACTCCTAATAGAAGTGCAGGCACCTTTCCCTGGTGTCCTCTATCCATACCTCTTCCTTCTGCTCCTTGGTCCCTTAGGCTACCCACTGCTGAATTCTGTCTCCTCACGCTACCATGGTAACAGACTCACCTGGAGCAACCCATACCTCCAACCCCTTGCCCAGGTGGCAGCCGAGGATGCCCTACCCCATTCACGCTCAGTTGGGCAGCTGAGAGGAGAGATGCACACCGTAGCTGGCCTCACAGCTGAACTGCATGTTGACTGGCCAAGCCTAAAGTACCAGAGAGCCATGGCTTAGCTGTGTCCACAGAGCCCAGTGGGATCAGCTGGCTTGTGACCTACTAAAGGGTGCCCCGAAACTTCCGGGACGCTGCACTATGCCATAACGTTTGCTTTTCTTAGTGTGTGTGTGTGTTGATGTGTGCATGTGCATGTGTGTGCACATAAAGGCCAGCGGGAAATCTCAGGTGCTTCATGTTTCACTTTAATTTTTAACATGTGTTTCATACGTGTGCCTGATGAAGGGAGTATGGGTGCGTGGCAGTATGCATGTACCACGGCACATGTGTGGAGGTCAGAGGCCAACTTGTGGGAGCAGGTTCTTTCCTTCCAAGGATCAAGTCTATTCTTAGTGGCAAGTACCATTATATACTGAACCATCTCTGCTGTTATATTATCTGTCTGTCTGTCTGTCTGTCTGTCTGTCTGTCTGTCTGTCTATCTATCTATCTATCTATCTATCTATCTATCTATCTATCTATCTTGCAAAAGGGTTTTCCTGTCCATCTATCTATTTATCTATCTATCTATCTATCTATCTATCTATCTATCTATCTTGCAAAAGGGTAGTAGTTCTGGCTGGCCTAGAACTCAGTATGTAGACCAGGATGGCCTTGAATTCACAAAAATCCACCTGCCCCTGCTTCTGCCGCCTAAGCACTGGGCTTATGGATGTGTGTCACTATGCCTGGCTTTCCTATTTTTTGATAGGGCCTCTCATTGGCCTGTAGTTCACTGAGGTCTCTAGGCTGGTGGATGGTAAGCCCCAAGGAATCCTCCTGCCTCAGCACTGGGCTTATAAGAGCCTGCTTTAAAATAGTGTATGTATTTGTGTGGAGTGTTATATATAAGTGCCTCTAGAGTCCAGATGAGTTCTAGATCCCAGAAGCTGGCGGTTGTTAGCCACCCAATATGGGTGCTGGGAACTGAACCCCAGTTCTCTGGAAGAGCATCGAGTCAGGTCAACTTTAAACAGACACACAACACACACACACACACACACACACACACACAGAGAGAGAGAGAGAGAGAGAGAGAGAGAGAGAGAGAGAGAGAGACAAAACCAAAATGTGAGAATCTGGGGATCAAATTCATGTCCTCACTCTCCAAACAGAAATCCCTTTTGGCTGATCCCTCTCTCCACCACACCCAGTTCTAACAGGATTCTGAGTGGACCTAGCCGGGGGAGACCCTGAGTGACCATGACACCATCATCTCCTGAGCTCTATACATGACCTGGAGATTCCCAGGTCCTCACTGCCCTAAGTGCTTGGCACTGAGACCTAAAGACCTGCAGGATGCTTGCTAGTCCTCTGGCTTGCCTTGGTTTCTGTGGCCTGCATGCACTCCACTTCTAGAATCCAGATCTCTACTCTGCCAGACCAGCCCAGTTCCAGAGGCAAGCATGCGACTTGGGTACCCCAACTCCCCAATCATAATGTCAGGCAAACACATAATCAGCACAGTCTGACCAATAAGACAACACTCCCTGATCTATACCCTCTGCTCCTCCAAGCTCTTGGGAACCAGAGGTCAAATTTGGGCCAGGTAGGATAAAGCTGCCCCCAGAGAGCTCAGGTCTTAACTCAGAAAAGCAGAACCAGATGGCGGAGACAGAGAAATCTTTGACATCGCCGCTCAGACACCTAGATCAAGCCATGTCTGATGCACTTAAGTGAATCCATCCACATCTGCTTTTGTACACCCCACCCCACCCCCATTAAAAGCAGAGGGTACAGATAACAGCAGAGGCAATATATTCAGCAACATTTCCACCTCGGACATTAGGTTATATACTTTGTTATAAATGGCTCAAGTGGGAGCATGTGATGACTTGTACCTTTAATTCCAGCACCTGGGAGGCAGAAGCAGGCAGAGATCTCTGCATTTCAGGCCAGCCAAGGTTACACAGTGAGATTCCATCTCAAAACAAACAAATCAAATCAAATCAATCAATCAATCAGGTGATTGTGATAAAGAGGAAGCATGTGGACCAGGGCTTTTAGTCTGACAGGTGCCTGTTCCCTTCCACAGACCCTACAGTGTTACTAGGTATGACAAAGGCCCTGGTGTCTGAGGCAGATGGCCACAGAATTACAGCCATGTGGGCTGAGCACTGAGTGGGTTGGGAGTAAGGCGGGAGAGGAGAGCCAGGTCTGATGCTCTGTGGTGAGGGGTGGGGAAGAGTCCCACTGCCACACACAGCATCCCCCTTGGCCTTACTGCTGGGAGACCAGGGTCCTCCTCTGCAGCAAGGAAAGGGGCAAGCGGGCTTTGGATGGACCAGTATGGAGAGGGAAGGGGAACACTCCTACCTAGCCCTGTTCACAATTGACTTGCTCCAGGTGACACAAGAGGATGGAACCAAACAGAACCTTGGAGAGGTGGCCGAGGGACTGTGTAAGAGCTGGGAGAGGGTCTGAGACAGTAGGCAATGGGACTCCACCTGTACACAGCCTCTCTGCCTTCTCCCCAACAGAGGCAGACATCATCATCCCTTTCTGCCAAGGTCAGATCTTCCAGTACCATCATGAAGCGAGTGCAATATCACAGGATCTACACCTTTAGTTCTAGAACATTCTGCTCGCCACAGAAAGGAGCTTGTGTCAGCACAGAGCCATCGAACCTCTCATCTTGGAGCATGACACTTCCCCTCCCCCTCCATGACTGACGTTCTTGAGTGTCAATTTGACTACATCTGAGATTAACCAAATCTCAAGCTACTGAGTAAACCAGTCAGGGATTACTCTTGATTGGATCATTCAAAGGCAGAAGACCCACGCTATATCTGGATCCTTTGAAGTGGGAAGACCCACCTTTAATCTGGGCCACACTTTCTGCTGGCAGCCTGTATAAAGGATGTGGTGGAAGGAAGCTTGCCCTCTTTGCCTGCTTGCTCTCATTCTTCCTGGTAAGTCCATGCCTTCACTGGCATTAGAGCCTATTTCTTTAGGATTCTGGTGTATACTGAAGACCAGCCGAGACATCCAGCCTCAGGGACTAAGCAACTACCGGATGCTTGGACCTTCTATTAGTAGACAGTCATTGTTGGACTAGCTGGGCCACAGTCTGTAAGCCATTCTAATAACTGCCCTTTATATTTATATAGAGAGATTCATCCCAACAGTTCTGTTCCTCTAGAGACCCCTGAATAACACAGTCCCCACACCAGGTTTGAGGTCTCACACACCAATGGGGCTCCTCATGCACAGCGGGGCACAGTGGGGCAATGAAAGTTGCCAAATGAAGGGTTCCTCTCAGCCAGTCCTACCTTGTGAGCCACAGAAAATAAAGTGCTTGTGCTGGCCCTATGCCAGGGCAGAGCCACAGAAGCAACCTGCCTCCGGAACACAAAATCCAGTCAACCAGAAAAGGCCAGAAAAGAACCTGGGAGATAAGCTTCAGAGAGTACCTCTGTGTGGTGGTCTGAACGAAATGGCTCCCTATAGACTCACAGGGAGTGGCACTATTGTGGCCTTACTGGAGTAGGTGTGGCCTTGTTGGGGGAAGTATGTCACTGTGGGGGTGGGCTTGGAGGTTTCAGAAGCTCAAGCCAGGCTCAGTGTCACTGTCTCTTCCTGCTGCCTGCAGGTGAAGTTGTCGACCTCTCAGCTACCTCTCCCCCACCATGTCTGCCTGCCTGCTACCATGCTTCCTGCCACTATGTTAATGAACTAAACCTCTGAATCTATAAACCAGCCTCAATTAAATGTTTTCCTTTGTAAAAGTTGCCACGGTTATAGAGTCTCCTCCCAGCAATAAATCTCTAACTAAGATGGGGAGGGACTACTTCACACTTTTAGAGATGTCCAGGGAGCCATGTCTCAGGCCCCAGGTCTAATACCCACCACATATCAAATATATAAGCATCAAAATACCCAGCCAACCCAGGCTGGAGGCCCCACGGAAGTATGCAAGAGACTAGTTTTGACTCATAATAAATATGACAGTACTAGCCAGTAGCCCATCAACTGAGCCAGTGACGAGGAGATGAACTCCGAACTCTGAGGCAACCCTGTCCTCCGCAACATGGTCCCATCAGCCCCTCTCCACAAATGCCCAGAGCCCACTGGAATCACGAGCATCAGGCAGGCCCAGGGGAGGCAGTGGCCACTGACCTGGCTGTCTCCTCTGCCAGTGTGGGTGCTGGCCTACAGTAGTCCCTTTCAGCTCCCCCACATAAGCCCACAGTCCTTCAGAGGCCCCTGAAGGGAAGAGGACGGTCACAGGCCCCAGTAAAAGGACACTACCACAGATTTGAAACATTGAGCCAGTCTGAGATACTGGGAAGGGCACAGCTCACCTGTAGAGTATGGTTCCTGCTTCTCCACATGAACGAATTCTTGCCTCTCATACTTGGCACGGATCCACTGCTCACGTAGGAGTCTACAAGGAGAGAGGAGACTCAGATGGCTATCTGGACCCCAGCTTCTATGCAGAGAGCCACCATGGTCCCAGCTATCCTTGATAACCAACTTTCAGGAGCCAGAGGTTAGCATGGGTGGCTTCTCGGGCAACTGTCGACATAGGATGCTCTCCTTTCTATTCTCAGGAGTCCCTGCAACCTACCCCCTCCTGGCCCTTCTGGTCCCCCCAGATCCTGGTTCATGATCATCAAAACCGTCAAGCTGGCAGGTAGAGAACCTGAACTCCGTTCACCTCAGACACCTCACAGACCCTTCCTTGGTTCTGCAGCTGACCCTGTGTGATGGCTAGCTCTTCACTGTCAACTCAACACCTAGAATCACCTGAGAAGAGTCTTCATGCAAGGACTGTCTAGATCAGGTTGGCCTGGGAATGTGTTTACTGGGAATGATGATTGAAGACCCTGTCCACTTCGGGCGATACCATTCCCTATACAGAGGGTCCTCAACTGTGCAAGAGAGGTGCAATTCAGCTGAAAGCAAGTGGGTAAGTGAGCATGCTTGCATTCGTTTCTGTCTATTCTTGTCTGTGGATATACATGACTAGCTGCTTTGAGCTCTTCTCATTGTGACTTTCATGGTCTGTAGCCTGGAATTGTAAACCAAAGGTCTTAGTTAGGGTTGCTCTTGCTGTAATAAAACGCCATGAGCAAAAGCATGTCTTAGTCAGGGTTGCTCTTGCTGTAATAAAATGCCATGAGCAAAAGCATGTCTTAGTCAGGGTTGCTTTTGCTGTAATAAAACACCATAAGCAAAAGCAACTTGGAGATAAAAAGATTTATTTGGCTTATGCTTCCACATCACTGTTCATCATTGGTGGGTGGAATGTAGGACAGGAACTCAAGCATGGCAGGAACCTGGAGGCAGGAGCTGATACAGAGGTCCCAGGAAAGCTGTTGCTTACTGGCTTGCTCCTCGTGGCTTGCTTAGCCTGCTTTTTTACAGAACCTAGGACCCACCAGCCCAGGGGTGGTCTCACCTACAATGGGCTGGTCTTCTCCAGTCAAATCACCAAGAAAATGCCCTGTGGGTATGTCTGATCTCAAGGGGATTCCTCCTCTTGCATGACTCTAGTCTGTGTCAAAGCAACATAAAGAGCCGGCTGGCACACCAAATAAACCCCTTTCCCCCTCCCATAAGCCGTTTTCTGTCAGGGTATTTTTAACACAGCAACAGAAATGAAACCGGGGTGCCATGTGACCCCCTGTGGTTTTGGCCACAGTTCAACCTTCCCAAGCCTTAGGTCCTGTGTGGGACTTCCCACTGACAAGCTGTGCTGGACATCCCCTCCCAGAAGCCTCAAGTGCGGCGACTCTGACAATCCCTTCAGCCTTGGCCCCTCGTAGTGTCACTCTGGCTTTGTGAATGGAAGTTTCCAAGCTCATAGTAGCACCTTCTTGGCCTTCCTGGGTGGAAGGATGGCTCAACCCCATCTTCTGACATCACTGGCTTTGCTAGTCAAGCCTTGAAATGGCTTCCCAGCCAATACAAGGGCAGTAGCTCTCAGAAACAGGGCTGGGGAGATGGCTCAGTGGGCAACTCACTTGTCTTGAGCTCAAGCCCCAGTACTCACCATAAAAAGTCAAGTGTATGTCTATAATGCCAGCACTAGGAGTTAGATGGCAGGGGGGTGCCTGTGGTGCCCTACCTAGTCAGTCCAGTAGAATTGTGGATTACAGGCCCAGCAAGAGAAACAATGTGAATAGTCACTGAGAAATGATGTCCAAGGTTGCCCTCTGGCTTCTACACACACACACAGCTACACACATGCACACACACACACACACACACACACACACACACACACACACATATGCACACACACATACACATGCACACACACATACACACGCATATACACACACATACACAGATACACGCATATACACACACACGTGCATACACATGCACACACACATGGTTTAATCACCAGGGCCATGAAAGCCTTTCTCAGCCCCTAAAGCACTGATCAACAGGGCTGCCACCAAGAGATGCCATCACAAACACAGTCATAAGGCTTAAGCTGTCTTCCACAGTGTCACCGTCTTGCCCGCTTCTATCTGTACAGGTCTTGTTCCAAAGCTGCCTGCCTCCAAGGGTACTATGAGTCAGGATGATGCAGCTCTGGTGACATCAGTAGCCACCCCCCTGTGTGCTTGTGGCCTGGGAGGAGCCAGCTCCTTTCCTGGTTGAGGAATTCTTTGGGAATGTGTCTACAAATACCCACCGTGAGGTCTCAGTGACCATAATTGCTATGACCCTGCCTGAGTCATGAGGCCTTAACCCAAGGCCTTCCATATCAGGACAGTCCATGTGTTGGTATCCCACATGTTACATATGCTGAGATAGGCCAGCACAAATACTCCACATGGCTATGAGGAAGTGAGTTTGGTACAGCATGGGGTGGGTCAGAGTGGAGCCCACATAGAAGCCCAGAGTCCCATGTCCCAGCTATTGAGTCCTCCATATCCAGGAAGACCACAACACCAGGCTGCATAGGCCTCACCCCAGGATCATGATACATCCTTGGTGGCTGATGTATCTGGATTCAGAGGCCACAGAGGGCGTGGCAGATGTATGGCAATGTGCCTCTGTGATGGTTTGAATGAAAATGATCTCCATAGGCTCCTATGTGTGACTACTTGGTCCTCAGTTGATGGAACTGTTTGGAAAGGGTTAGGAGGTGTGGCCTTGTTGGAAGAGGTATGATATTAGGGGGTAGGCTTTGAGGTTTTAAAAGACTCAGGCTCTTCCCAGTTAGCTGTCGGCCTCCTGCTTGCAGGTTAAGACGTGAGCTCTCCGTTGCTGTCCAGCTGACTTCCTCTGTGTGTTGGCTCTGCCATCACAAACTCTAACCTTCTGAAACCATCCCAATTAAATTATTTTTTTAAAATAGACTTTTTTTTTTTTTTTTTTTTTGGTTTTTCGAGACAGGGTTTCTCTGTATAGCCCTGGCTGTCCTGGAGCTCACTTTGTAGACCAGGCTGGCCTCGAACTCAGAAATCCACCTGCCTCTGCCTCCCAAGTGCTGGGATTAAAGGCATGCGCCACCACCGCCCGGCTATTTTTTTAAAATAAATTCCCTTCATTATAGTGTTTTGTCACAGGAATAGAAAAGGAACTAAGACAGAAGTTGGTCTCAGAGAGTGGGCTATTGCTGTGAAAGACTGAATCAAGTAGGATTTTTTTGGAGGACTGTAGAAAATGTCGGGACTTTGGACTGGGAAAGCTGTCAAGCGCTATAAGCAGAGCTTAATGGGCTATTCCAGTAGGAGCTTGGAAGACAGGGGTGCTGAGAGCAATGTGACTGTGGAGGTCCAGCTCAAGAGGTTTCAGTATTAGCAACTGACCTAGAGACCATTCTTGTGATATTTTTGGCAAAGAATTTGGGTATCTCCCTGCCCTTGTCCAAGAATTTGCATGAAACTAAGTTGAAAAATAATGGGCTGATTTCTTTGGCAGAAGGGATTTCAAGACACCTCTGGCAAGTGGTTATTAGTAATAGCTCTTATGCAGGTTTATAATGAAAAGGAGCCAGTGGGCCAAAAAGATACAAAATGCACAGAGAAAGACACCAGGAAATTAACATTGGAGCTGAGGGTTGCCCAGAGAGAGATGAGGGGGTTAAGGAGAGACCCTGATCTTCATTTCAATAAAGGGAGAGGTACCCTCAGGGCAAGACCCCACTCACTAAGCTTCCCAACTCGTGAAGGGAAAAGGTCTCAGGCATTTTTTACTTCTAAAAAGCAACAATAAATAAAATGGGGGCGGGGGGCAAATGCTATTTAAAGGGAGCCAAACAGGGCTCATCCCAAACAGGGAGCTGTGCCCGGCAGCATTTTGCTGTGTAGTTCTGGCTGTAGAATCCAGAAGGAGGGCTGGAGAGATGGCTCAGTGGTTAAGAGCACCAACTGCTCTTCCAGAGGTCCTGAGTTCAATTCCCAGCAACCACATGGTGGCTCACACCCATCTGTAATGGGATCTGATGCCCTATTCTAGTATGTCTGAAGAGAGCAATGATGTACTCATATACATAAAATAAATAAGTAAATCTTTAGAATCCAGAAGGATACATTGGTAAAGGGATTGTAAAAGCTTCTTCTACAGTTAAGGAAAGCTACAGAGGCCAGGAGTGTGTCAGGGGAGTCCCCTCATGGAGACCCCGAAAGGACATCATGTTAACCTGTGAAGATGAAGCCTGGGTTGTGTTGAAGACCTATGATGTTGGAGCTTCCAGAGATGTGGGATGCCTCTCGAAGAGAAGCGCAGAGAGGGAGTGGAAGCAGCCCAAGAGAGAGAAACGTGTGGTGGTCAGCAAATCTGATAGAGAAGAAGTAGATAAGCCCTTCGACACCAGACACGGAGCTACAAGATTTGGAGTTTGCCCTGCTCTGTTTCGGTCTTGCTTTGGGCCACTATTTCCTCATGATGTCCCCATTCCTCCCTTTTTGGAATGGTAATGTATATTCTGTGCCATTGTATGTTGGAAGTGTGTGATTGGCTTTTGTTTTTTGTTTTGTTTTTTTTTTGAGACAGGGTTTCTCTGTGTAGCCTTGGCTGTCCTGGGACTCACTCTGTAGACCAGGCTGGCCTCAAACTCAGATATCTGCCTGCCTCTGCCTCCCAAATGCTGGGATTAAAGGCGTGCGCCACCACTGCCCGGCTGCTTTTGATTTTATAGGGGGTTACAGTTAAGAGATTGCCTTGAGTCTCAGAAGAGATGTTGGACCTTGAATTTTAAAATGTTGTTAAGACTGTGAAAGGCTCTGGGGACTTTTGAGGCTGGACTAAAGACATGTTGCACTAGGAGATGGCCAGGAGCCTGGGGTGTGGTGAGGGAACAGACCGTGGTGGTTTAAGTGAGAATGGCTTCCCTAGGCTCCCATGTTTGAATGCTTCATCCGCTGTGGGTGGAATTACTTGTGGATCAAGATGTAAGCTCATAGTTGCTATTCCAATGTCTCCGCTCTGTCCAAAACTCTAAGCCTCTGAAACCATAAACTTAATTAAACTCTTTCTTCTATAAGTTGCCTTGGTCATGGCTTCTGTCAAAACAATAGGAAAGTAACTAATACAACCCCCCGCCCCAGGGTGCAGGTCCATGAGCCGACAAAGCCCTACTTCCCTGCCAAGGCTACGCTGCTCAGAGCCCTAGGGCATGTCTCCTTTCAGCCTCCCAGAGGCTCCCAGATGCTAGCAACCACTTGGAGACTCTCACATCCCTAGGACAGATCCTTTCTTATTCTGGGAACACAGAGAGGGGACGCCACTCCCATAGCCTTATCTCTATGCATCTCAGGCTGGCCAACCTGTGTAAATACCAAGGCAGGATTATAACCAAACTCCAGGTCTTATGCTATGGTCCTGAACCCCAGCCTCACTTGGAAACAGATTAGACAAGTCAAATCAAAGAGAGGCCATCTGTTGGCCTTGGGACCAATGCAGTACAACAGGTGACTCGGGCACCCACAGAGAGACCACCCGTGAGAGCTCAGAAGTAGGGCCTAGACAGGAGCAGCTATAGGAGGAGCTGACCTGGACCTCAGGCTTGCAGCTGAAGGAGCTGGGAGAGTGAACTGTTTTTAATATTCGAAGCTCTCAGTATTGGACCCAGCTTGCTAGGCAAGCGCATAGCCACAGCAGCATCTCTGGGTTCCACGATTCCAGTTTGGGTGTTCAAGGAAGCTGCCGCAAAGCACTGTCTGTGTGCTTGGGGGGGGGGCACTGTTGGGGATCCCTAGGATTTCACTGTGGCCACTGGTGAGCAGCTCTACCTCAGGCCTCACAGGAAAGAGGATGGGAATGTGCCTGCTGACAGAGATCAGAACTCAAGAGCACAGGGAGAAGTCACAGCTAGCATGTCTCCAGGGATGTCTCCATCTAACTATGATCCTGGTTCAGAGCCTCGGGAAGGAGTGCTGGGGGAATTCCCCTGAACATAGCTGTACCCTCTGACCCAGCTTATCAGGGATACCGTTTCAGGGCACAGAATAACCCCCTCCCAGGCCTTCCCCAGGCTGGCCCAGGAAATGGTCCTTCCTGGAAACTCCCATCAGCAGAAGACCATGTGGCTTGATATCTGCACCTCCCAAGCAATCTGAGATGCAGCTCCATCTCCAAAGACACAAAGGGCTACAGGCCATAGCTGCCACCATGCATCTTCCTGAATTGGGAGGAGGCAGACCAAGGCTGTAGCTGGGACACCCTGACCTGCTCTGACAGGCCCTAGTGCTAGACACAGAGAGCTGAGGGCTTCATTTTTGCACCAGATCATGCCAGCACATGGCACTGCCTCCATTACCCAGCACTCCACAGTTGTCATGGGCTTCCGCACTCCAGCTTTCACCGTTTGATGTTACATCCCTGTCACACACCGTCTTCAGTAGCAATCCATGGACAAATGGCCCCAACTCTTTCACTGTAGGAGCCCCACAGTTTACACACAGTCTCCCCTACCCCACGATGACCCTCGACCCATGCAGACTTGCATGCAGCTAGCCATCACAACATACACGTCACACATTCACATGCATTACACTTCTCAGAGGCTCCTTCATGGCTTCTTGTCGCAGCAGCACCCACAATCTGTACATGGACTCATAAACCGCCTCAGGTAAGTGGCATCAAGGCCCAAGAGACCTTAGTCTAGGATGCTCCTTCAGCGGAGAGGGCCTGGTGGCCAGCACCATGTAGAAAGATTTGTCTGGTACCCTTCGTGTAGCAGGGTGGACCATTTCAGGCCAGGCCAGGAAGTGCTGGCAACCGAAATGCAAATGACCCTGACCACAGAGCAGTTGGTGACAAAAAACCACATCTCAGAATAGTTGGTTACAGCATGGGCCTCCTGACCTGCGCTGAGAGCCTGGCAGGTTGGGGGGGGGGGGGCAGATCCCTGTAGGTAAGGGTTAGGTGGCCCCCTTCCCATTTCCCCAGGGCATGTAGGTGAGAATGTGTGGAGTAGAGCAGTTAAGCCTGAGGCCCAGCATGGCTCTGTCTTCTCTCTCATGAGACTCTGGTCTGAGAGTCGGGAACCTGCCACTGATGAGTTTAGTGGTGGTGCAGAAACGCACAGATAAAGTTGCCTGGTGCTTGACGCACCCAGCACAACAGTCCCAAACTGGCCCCAGGGTGTCCTGCCTTTTCCTCCCCCTCCTCACTACTCTCTTCTTTCTCTTCCTTCCCCTCCCCCTCCTCCATACACTGCCACATCCTCCTCTTCCTTCCTTTTCTCTCCTTCCTTCCCTCCTCTCTCTCCTCAGGTCCTCTTCCTACCCTCTTCTTTCCATTCCTCT
>NW_022196905.1:133557959-133568665 GCF_008632895.1 Mastomys coucha
ATTGAAGGAGATCCCCTTCCCCTCACTGTCCCAGGTTTAGACCCTCTCTTTCCTTCTTTCCTCGTCTCTCTCCTACACCCCTGCCTCTTCCTTTTCTCTCCTTCCTTCTCTCTACTCCTCTCCCCTTCTTCCTTCTCATCACACTCCTTCCCCTCCTCCTTACACTCTGCTCCCTCCTCTTCTCTCTTTCCTTTCCTCCTCTCTCTCCTCTTCCTCCTCCTCCTTTTCCTCCTCCTCCTCCTCCACACCACACCTTCCTCCCTCCCCTCTTCCTTCTAAGTCACCAGTTCCCCAGACACACCCCAGCCTCTCCTCTGCAATCAAGAGATCAGGACTGTGATCTCCCCTCCCTCTCCTCTTCACAGGCAGCTTCTTCTCTTCTCTTCTCTTCTCTTCTCTTCTCTTCTCTTCTCTTCTCTTCTCTTCTCTTCTCTTCCCTTCCCTTCCCTCCCCTCCCCTCCCCTTCCCTCCCCTCCCCTTCTCTCTTCTCCTCTCCTCTCCATTCATCTCCTCTCCATTCATCTCCTCTGCTCTCTACTCCTCTCCTCTCCTCTCCTCTCCTCTCCCCTCCCCTCCCCTCCTCTCCTCTCCTCTCCTCTCCTCTCCTCTCCTGTCCTCTCCTCTCCTCTGATCTCCTCTCTACTCCCCTCCTCTCCTCCCCTCTCCTTTCCTGCCCTTCCTTCCTACAGATTCAAGGAGATCCCCTCACTGTCCCAGATTTAGACCCTGCAAAACCTAACATAGGAATGCCAATACCTAGGCCAGCAATAGTTCCCACCAGCTCCTTCAGGGGGATATGGGTAGGGGGAACAAACTGCTGTGATCCCCATAGTCAGGACTGCAAAAGTGACTGTGGGAACCTCACTGGGGAGCAGCAGCCTCCCTCCCATGCTAGGTGTTCAGAGGTTCATCTACTGAGGTGTATTGGGTAGGTCACCCCAGGACCTTGGGTTTACAAAGTGAGTCAATCCAAGAAAAACGCTGAGCAAACATGAACCTGGGTGGGGCTCAGGTGGAGCCAGAACTAAACCGCACCAGGCTTGGGAATGGGGGGCAGAGGCTGAGGGCAGAGGGAAAGGGAGAGGGAGCGGTGGCTGTACTCAGGAGTCAGATCAGGCCAGGTCCTCATCCTGTTTCTCTGAAAGAGAAAGTTACTCCTGGAAAGTTCCAGAAGGGCGAGGAACTCACACAGCCATGCAGCTGCCTGAAGGCAGGGTGAGGAACTCACACAGCCATGCAGCTGCCTGGAGGCAGGGTGAGGAACTCACACAGCCATGCAGCTGCCTGGAGGCAGGGAACTCACACAGCCATGCAGCTGCCTGGAGGCTGGCCTCTCTCTGACCCAAGGCAGGGTGGCTTCTGCCTGCCCACAGAATGGGGATTTCCAGGCCGGGCGGTGGTGGCACACGCCTTTAATCCCAGCACTTGGGAGGCAGGGGTATGCGGATTGCTGAGTTCGAGGCCAGCCTGGTCTACAGAATGAGTTCCAGGACAGCCAGGAATACAAAGAGAAACCCTGTCTCAAAAAAAACAAAAAAACAACAAAACAAAACAAAAAAGAATGGGGATTTCCAGCATGGATCCCTGCCCCTGTGTCCTCCAGGAGCTCTCTTAACCTCTCTGGGACCTAAAGCCTCTCATCGGGGGCTATGGTGGGTGGAGTGAAGGCCCTGTGTCCACACACTGGGTCTCCATGACAGTATACCAGTCATCAGAGCAGTGGGTATGACCAACCTCTGCCCCATTCTGCTTAGAGAAGAAGTGAGCTACAATGCTCTGCCGGGGAAAGGGAGATAAGGAAGGCCAGGTCCAGAGACTATCCAGGAGCTAAAAGGGGAGAGATGGCCAGCGCGGAAGTCAGCACCCAGGCCAGGTGGCCATAGTGCCTCATGAACAGAGCTGTCCCTGTGGCCAGTCTCTGCCACTCTGCCTGATTTCCTGAGCCCTCAGGGGTAGCTGTCTGTGCCAGGCACCCAGAAGATAGACATGGTGGGATGCCCTGCCCTGCCCTGCCCTTTGGGAACCCTGAGACCACTAAGAAAGTCAGTAGAGAATCGAAGAACTGAATGTAAAGAGCCCCCAGCTGAGCAGGATTGAGAGGTGCCACACAGAACCCTGGGAGCCAGACAGGGCTGGGAGGGGGTCCCACGGGGGTGTATCCCAGACAAAGCCAAGAGGGAGCCAGCTCCTCCACTCTCTGCTACACATGTCAGGAGAAGGAGCTTGCACAGAGGACTAGGGCTGGGAACCTAGGAGAGAGGGAGGGAAGGACTATGCCCACAGCTGTCACTGGTTTATTATGACTGTCCCTGCTAGCTTGGAAGATGGGGAAATTGAGACTGAGAGAATGTAGGTAACTAACTAGTCCCTTTGTCCATCTTTCTGCAATTTCTTGATACCAGGTGGCTGGTCCCATCAGGCAGCTTCTTACCAGGGGTATCCAAGAGACCCAAGACCCCAAGAAGAGACCTTGATAGCTCCCCAGCAAACCCAGGTCCACCCAGAAGCTACAAGCAGGAAAACCAGGATGGTGGTTCATGCCTATTTCTAGTACTCAGGAGGCTGAGGCAGGAGGGTGAGGAGTTACAGGCTAGCTTAGGCTACCTACAGATCAAGACCCTTCCATAAAAGAAAAACAGACAGACAGAGAGATAATAGACAGACAGACAGATGCATGCATACATAAGTATATAGAGGCCAGGAAGTAGGATAGCCAAGGCCCTTCTCACTGGGCTCCTGAGGACCTGTCCCATAATCTTTCCCCAAATACCGAAAGTCTTAGCCCCTCTGAATGCCCCACACGCCCGCCCAGTGCCACCCAAGGCCAGGCCCAGTGCTGTTTACCCAGCTCCCTGACAGAGGCCTTTGTGTACTCACTGGCAGTCGGAGAACGTGGGCCGGTAGTAGAAGGGCGGTACTTTGGACTCAAATGTGGCTCTGGCAGCCTCGTTCCCATGAGATGTCATGAACTGCAAGAGAGAGGAGCAGGGTCAGAGCCAGGGACCTCCAGATCCTGGGACAGTAGTGGCTTCTGGGTAACTGGTCTCCTTTAGGCCACTGCAAGGTCATCTGATCCAGGATGTCGAGCGCTTAGCTAGCCCTTGGGATGGAACTCCTAGAACCATCCTGCCTCAGGTACATGGGCTCCCAGTAAGCAGGGAAGGATAGGATATAGAAGGAGTGCCCTAAAGAAAAGTCCCAGAGAGGCCAGGGATGTGGCTCAGCCGGTTAAAATACCTTCCACACCAACCAAACACCTGAGGTCAATCCCTGGTCCCATGGTGGAAGAAGCGAACTAGGTCTTGAAAGTTATACATGCTCAGCATGGCATGTGTGAGCCTGAACTTGTTTACATACCATACACAGATTTACACACACAATAATAAAATGCACTACATTCAGGGGCCAATGATGTGGTTCAGTGTCACCAAGCCTAAAAACCCGAATTATATCTTTGGAACCTACACAAGAGAAGACCAATTCCCAATGTCCTCTGACCTCCACACATGCCGTGCATATGTGCACCCATATACAGACACATATGCACACACAAACCCACAAATACATAACTGTAGGAACATTCTAAAAGCAACTCATGGACCTGAAAGATAGTTCAGTAAAGAAAGGTGCTTGCTGTTTATTAAATTAAAAATTAAAAACAATCCCCAGGAGCTGGAGATGGAGCTCAGCAGGAAAACACCTGCCTAGAATCCCCCAGTGAGGGGCTGGGCCGTGGCTCAGTGGTTAGAGCCCCTGCCTAGGATCCTCCAGGGAGGGGTTGGTGATATTAGACTCCAGGATCCATAACTGATATTGAAATAAACAAAACAAAACAAAACAAAAAACAACTCTCAAGGGCTAAGGTGATTCAGCTGTTAAAGTCTTGTCTCACAAATGTGATAGCCTGACCCCATGTAAAAAGCTGATGCAGAGACATTCCCTGGTAACCCAGCAATGGCCAGATAGAAAGCAGAGACATGTGGAAGCTCAGTGGCCAGCTAGCCTAGCCCATTGGCAAAGTTACAGGCCAACAAGAAACTATTGCAAAGAGCGAGAAAGGTGCCTGAGGAAGGTGTGACACCCAAGTGTGTCCTCTGACCTCTGCACACGCTTGCACCCATACACGCATATACACTGGGTGACAGGCAGCCACTCTCCGAGTCTGTCTGACTATGCTGTAAACCACAAGAAAGGCTGATCAGTTTGACTAAGCCATGATAAAAAAAATTTCCATGTCAAAAACCACCATGAGTAAAACCAAGACACCCATGAAAATCTGTTTTCTATGTGCCTGCTTCTTGGTTGGGCGAGTTTCCTGAACAGGTTGAGAAACTCCAAGAGGGTAAAAGCAGTGGATATGGCAAGGCCACCAAGTGAGCAAAGAGCAAGCTGAGGATAGAAAAACACTTGGGTCCTTCAGCTCAAGATGAGGAAATTTCCAACCTCTCCAGGAAGAGCAGGAAGAGCGCACAACATCAGGTCTGCATGGGTCTCGCATCAGCTGGGATGTGGTGCAGCCTCTTCCACTCTCACTGGACCCCTCTGTGGTGGGATCCGGCAAATCTTTCACCAGCTACCGAGCTGCCTAGCCTCGGACCTTCCACCTCCACCTCCAAGAATTGGTCACCAATGAGTTTCCAGAAGCACAAAGGTCACACTGGGGGACCCAGTGGTTACAGAGAGAGAGGACTGAAAGCAACCTGAGCCTGGCCATCTTTGTACTCAGGAGGCTGAGGCAGGAGGATTGTGAGTGTGAGGTAGCTCTGGGCTATAAAGAGAAACTGCATCTCAAAAATGAAAGAGAAAAAGAAGTAGGGTGTGGTGATATAGATGTAATGTCAGCCCTCAGAGGTGGAGGCAGGAAGGTCAGAAGAAGTTCAAGGTCATCCTTGGCTACATAGTGAGCTAGAGTCAGCCTGGGCTACATGAGACCCCTGTCTCTAACAACCTAAAAAGGGAACAAAGAAGAAAGATTAAAAAGAAATAGGAAATAGAAGGGGAAAGAAAAGAATGATCTAAGTGTTCATGCAGAGAGGGTGGGCAAGGTCCTCTTACTCTAGAGACTGTGACAGAATACATGAAAGACAAGGCAGTCCCTGTGTGTGGGTCAAAGACATACGCATGAGCATACAGGCAGACACTTTCCAATAAAGGCACAAAGCACTGATCACCGGTGGTCTCTGGGGGAAGGAGGAGGTGAGAAGCCAAAGCCAGGGGAAGGAGGGGGGCTCTCACACAGTCAGTCGTCTGCTGAGCCTGGTCAATGGCCCCGTGCATGCACAACAGTAGCAAATTATTAGAACACACCAAACAGCAGACTCGGTGATACATGCCAGTCATCCCAAGTACTCAGGAGGTTGGGATAGGAAGGCTGTAAGTACCAGTCCAGCCTGTGTTACTGAGTGAGAGTCTGTCATTTCAGTGTGTGTGTGTGTGTGGTTTTTTGAGACAGGGTTTCTCTGTTCAACAGAGCCCTGGTTGTTCTGGACTTGCTCTGTAGGATAGGCTAGCCTCAAACCCACAGAGATCTGTCTGCCTCTGCTTCCCGAGTGCTGAGATTAAAAGCATTGTGGAGAGCGGTAGAGCGGGAGAGCCATTCGCCTTGACAAGATGGCGCCTACATCCGCTGTTGACTCATGGTAAACAACTGTTTGCGCATGTGCGTAGAGTGAAAAGGCGCCAAGTCACGGCCCATCCCGGGACGTCACATGGGTGATGAGCAAACAGCCAATCATGGGCGGACACACCGTGCTGTGGTGTATATAAGCAGTGCCGATTATTGGCTCAGTCCTTTTTCCTCTTCATGATGCAATAAATGCTTGCTGCAGAAGGATCCTAGTGTCCGAGTGTCTTCTTGCTGGCGAGACGACTGCATGGGCAACAAAGCATGAACCGCCATGCCCAGCTATTTAAGTCAGGGGCTCCATACTATAGCCCTGACTGGCCTGGCGCTTGTTGTGTAAATAAAGCTAGCCTTGAACTCAGAGATATGCCTGCCTCTGCTGGAATTAAAGGTGTGCACTTCCATGTTCAATTTTATTTATGTTTATTTGTTGGTTTACTATGTTTCCATGCCCATGTGCCACGGCACACATACGGAAGTCAGCTCCAACTTGCAGGAGTCAGTTCTCCCCTTCCACTGTGTGGGTTCCAGGGTCTGAACTCATAGACAGGGTTTCTCTGTGTAGTCCTGGCTGTCCTGGAAGTCATTCTGCAGACAAACCAGGCTGGCTTCCAACTCACAGAGATCCTCCTGCCTGTGCCTCCCAAGTATGAGTACTGGGATTAGAGGCGTGCGCTACCACCTCCCAGTGGAAAAAAATTTTAAAAAGATGTTATACAAAAACTCTTGAAAAAAGTGAGTCAAGAATGGTGATGTACAACCACAATCTCACTGCTTGGGCACTGGAGACAGGAGGATTAGGAGTTCAAAGTCATCCTTGAACACATAGCAAGTTCTAGGCAAACAACTAAAGAACACTGAGAACACGTGTATACAAGCCTTGAGATGTGAAAGACTGCAGAGAGTGCTGGAAAAGTAGGAGTCCCATCCTCTGGGAGGCCACTGTGGTCCAAGTCCAGACTCCTCTAAGAGCCTGGGAACTGCTCTCTGGCCTAGGCTGATGTTCCCTTTCCCAGTCAGAGTCAGGCAAGGCCAGAGACAACAGCATCTCACCCTTGTGTCCCTGCTGGTATAGCCCCATGGAATCACTGGACCGAGGCCAGTTTTCCCTTAACACAAAGACAGACTCTCTAATTGGCTTCTTCTCTAGGACAGTAAAGAGGATGACTTGGAAGATTGCCAAGGCTAACTATCTAGAATCCCTCAGCAAGGGGTTGGAATATGGCTCAGTGGTAGAGCCCCTGCCTAGAATCCCCCAGTGAGGGGCTAGGGCGTGGCTCAGTGGTAGAGCACCTGCCTAGAATCCTCCAGTGAGGGGTTTGGGTGTGGCTTAGTATTAGAGACCATCACCCCATGCTAGGAATATGCTGCCCTAACCTGTCAGTGTTTCTTCACACTCCATGTAGGTGTCTGTCCTATGCTGGCCCCACACTCTGCCACACTCTGCCTAACAGCATCACAGTAGCTGCCCTGTGTCCTGGGCTTGTGTTCACACCCATTTCCCACCCCTGACTTCTCAGAGGGCAGCAATATCTGTTCCTTGCTCAGCTCCTCCAGCCTGTCACACAGTAAGTGCCCATATACTTTTGTGAGATGAATGGATAGATGTATGTAGGTATGGGTACATGCATACATGCATGCATTGAAAGATGGGGATGGGTAGATAGGCAGGTGGGTAGATGTATGGAGTTATAGATACATGAATGGATGGGTACATAGCTGACAAATGAGTGGATGGGTGGGTAGATGAATATACAGGTGGATATATAGCTGGGTGGGAGGATGAATAGAGGGATAGGTGGATATAAGGATAAATGGATACATGGATGAGTGGATGAGTAGATGGATGGATGGGTAGATGAATAGATGGATAGATAGATGGATGAATGCTTGGTTGGTTGGCTAAATGAATTGATGAGTGGGTGGATGGATGAGTGAATGGGTGGGTGGGTGGGTGGGTTGGTGGATGGATGGATAGATGGATGGATGGATGGATGGATGGATAGATGGATGGATGGTCAGAGGGATGGGTAGGTGGTTGGATGGATAGTCAGGTGTATAGATGGTTGGATGGATGAATGAATGGATGGTTGGATGGATGGATGGATGGATAGTCAGATGGATGGGTAGGTGGTTGGATGGATAGGTGGATGGATGGTTGGATGGATGAATGAATGGATGGTTGGATGGATGGATAGATGGATGGTCAGATGGATAGGTAGGTGGATGGATGAATGGAAGAATGTGGGTGGACAGATGAGTGGATGGATGGATGGTTGGATGGTTGGATGGTCAGATGGATGGTCAGATGGATGGATGGATGATCAGATAGATGGGTAGATGGATAGATGGATGGGTGAATGGATGGATAGGTGGATGGATGAATGGGAGAGTATGGGTGGATGGATGGGTCGATAGCTGGATGGAAGAATGTGAGTGGACAGATAGACCACATGGGTCTTCAAAAGGATCATCAATGGAATTGTCAGTTTCAGCTAGCCCAAGTCTCCCCATAGCCTGTGACAGCCCAGACCCTGAAGGTGCCCACTTCCTGGAGATGAAGGAGCTAGGGTCATTCCTACATATGGACACAGGGTTACCCATACCCCTCTCTCCATCCAGTACCCCTCTCCTGACTCATACCTCAACTTGGGCCTCATCCCAGGCATCCAGACGAACTGACTTCACCTTGCTGACCTGGGGGATGTTCCGATGGATCCCAGAGCAGCTCAAACAGATGAACACACCCAGGGTGTAGGACGCCCAGTCAGGATCTAGAAGGGAAGGGCAGAGGTCAGGGAAGCTCAGCCAGAGCATGCCCATGAGGAAAGCTTAGCCTGAGATCAGAAGGGTAGACATAGAGTCCAATAGAGGGCCATGACGAGGGTGGAGGGGTGGAACTGAGGGCTTTGAGCACACTGGGCAAGAGCTCTACCACTGAGTCAAAACCTAGCCACTCACTAGGGCAGAAGTCCTCAACCTGCGGATCATGACCCCTTTAGGGGTCAAACCGGGGTCACATATCAGATACCCTGCATATCAGATATTTACTATTTATAACCATAGCAAAATTATAGTTATGAAGTAGCAACAAAATAATTTATAGTTGGAGGGGCTGGCTACCACAACATGAGGAACTGTATTAAAGGGCCATAGCACTAAGAAGGTTGAGAACCACTGCACTAGGGAATTCTAACCAAGAGCTCAACCTCTGAGCCACACCCCAGCCCCTCACTGGGGGATTCTAGGCAGGGGCTCTACCTCTGAGCCACACCCCAGCCCCTCACTGGGGGATTCTAGGCAGGGGCTCTACCAATGAGCCATACCCCAGCCCCTCACTGGGGGATTCTAGGCAGGGGCTCTACCACTGAGCCACACCCCAGCCCCTCACTGGAGGATTCTAGGCAGGGGCTCTACCACTGAGCCATACCCCAGCTCCTCACTGGGGGATTCTAGGCAGGAACTCTACCACTGAGCCACACCCCAGCCCCTTATTGGGGGATTCTAGGCAGCGGCTGTATCATTGAGCCACACCCAGAGCCCCTCACTGGGGGATTCTGAGCCGATGCTCTACCACTGAGCTACACCTCCAGCTCTCTTTACTTTTTATTTTGAAACAAAGTCTCACTAAGTTACTGAGGACGGACTTGAACTCAATTTTGTAACCCAGGAAGAATTTTTGACTCTCTTACTTCAGCCTCTCAAATTGCTGGGATTACAGGCCTACACAATCCTACACCAGTTAAAAATCTCTAAAAAAAATTGTTAGTAATTACATTCACGTCTTTTTTAATTTTAACAATCTGCTGTGTATGAGTGTTTGGCCTGCATGTATGTGCTCTGGGGGTGTGCCTGGTACCCAAGGAGGCCAGAAAAGGATATCAGATCCTGGAACTGGAGTTATAGATGGTTGTGAGCTGCTGTATGAGTCCTGGGATTAAAATCTGGGTCCTCCAGAATTGCAGCAAGTGCCCCTAATTGCTGAGCTAGCGCTCTAGCTCTCATTTATTTATTTGTGTATATATTTATGTGAATGCATGTGGGTGTGTGTGTATCATGGTGTGGAGGTCAGCGGACAACTTGTGGGGGTCAATTCGCTCCCCCCACAATGTGGGCCCTGGGAAATTAAACTCAAATTGTCAGGTTTGGCAACAAGTGACTTTACCCACTGAGCTATCTTGCCAAGCCAGACTGTCTAATTATTTAAAAGAGTGATGAAGCCAAGAGTTGACAAGGATGCAGACCATCTGGGATGCATATGTGTCGTGGATAGGAATATAAATTTCCTAGTTGCCGTGAAATCCGCTTGGCATTTCTTTTTTTTTTTTTTAACCAGCCCCACACAACTCAGGCTGGCCTCAAAGTTGGTATTTAGCTGAGGCTGGCCTTGAACTCCTGATTCTCCGAGATAATTGTGATTATAGGCATGCACCACTAGATTTACCCGTAACTTCTGATATCACTGAATGTACATCTCCTGTACAAACCTGTCATTTCCCCACTGGGTTCTCACCTAAGAGAGACAGACAAGCCCATGAAGACCTCTTATATCTGTGGTAGTCATACTTGTAATTACTGGTATATTTCATTTCACATGTATGATGTTTGTATGTGCGTGTTTGTCCTTGCCTGTGCATGCACATGAGGAAGCAAGGGGCTGACATTAGTGTCTCCCTTGGTTGGTCTCCACCTTGTCTTTTGACACAGGATGTCTTGTTGCACCTGGAGCTGGCCATTTCAGTTAGACTGCCTAGCCATCCAGTTCTGGGAATAGCCCTATCTCTGGAAGGAGGGAATGGTGAGTCCTGTTGGCAGAATATGGCTGTAGAGTCCTTTGCCCTTCCAAGTGCTGATTCATAGCTGGGACTCTGGCCTGATAGCTG
The DNA here is from genome assembly GCF_008632895.1 of Mastomys coucha. Taxonomy (NCBI): domain Eukaryota; kingdom Metazoa; phylum Chordata; class Mammalia; order Rodentia; family Muridae; genus Mastomys; species Mastomys coucha. The sequence goes on from NW_022196905.1 coordinate 133,568,466, forward strand.
GACTGCAGCCCTGAGTGGGCCAAGGGTAGCAAGAGTGGGCAGCTCAAGGCTGGAGGGTGGAGTCCTGTATCAATAATGCAGATTTTCATGTGGGTGCTGGAGATTCGAACTCAGGTCTTTATGCCTGCATATACTGGTGGTAGTTAATTTTGATTTTCAACTTGAGTTTGGTTTTGGTTTTTTTTTTTTTTTTTTTTTTT
>NW_022196905.1:133568745-133624992 GCF_008632895.1 Mastomys coucha
TGTCCTGGAACTCATTCTGTAGACCAGGCTGGCCTCGAACTCAGAAATCCGCCTGCCTCTGCCTCCAAGTTCTGGGATTAAAGGCATGTGCCACCACCGCCCAGCTTCAACTTGAGTTTGTTACTAGCAAGGCCCGCTTCGGTGTATGTGCCTAAATTAGCATTGTTAGGATCTTGAGGGTTCTGACTCAGGCAAGTGATTATTAATTCCTTGATCCATTCATAACATGACACCATTACTGGGAGGTGGTAAAGAGCAGGAAATAGAGTCTTGGTTAGAGGAAGCAGGTGACCCAGGGTGTGGCCTTGGGGACATATCTCACTCTGGCTCCTTCTGGTATCTACCTCTTTCCTCTTGTTTCCTGCCCATCGTGATGTGAACTGTTCTGCTCCTCCACTCCCCCCCCAGCATGGTGGACAGACACTTCTGAACCCAGAGCTTTGCTGCTTTAAGATGCTTTTGTTGAGCATTTGGTCATGGCCACACAAATGCTTAAGACAGTATACAATGATAATGTAAACATAGTGTATTATAGAATTACAGTCCATAAACAACAGAGGCTTCAACCAGGAATTCAAAGCTGGTTTAACACTTGAAAATCAAGCAGGGTAGCCAGGCAGTGGTGGCACACACCTTTAATCCCAGCACTCAGGAGGAAAAGACAGGTGGATCTCTGTGAGTTTGAGGCCAACCTGGTCTACAGAGCAAGTTTAAGGACAGCCACGGTTACAAAGAGAAACCCTGTCTCAAAAACAAAACCAAAACAAACAAAAAAATCAAGAAAGAGAAACACCATTGAATCATCTTGATGCAGAAATAGCATTTGACAAAAAAACACAGCACCCTGGTGCTCATACATACACGCAGGCAAACAGCCATGCACATAAATAAAAATCAAATTAATATTTCTTAAATGCCATTTTTGTTAGCTGTTGTGGTATACACTTTTAATCCCTCAGAGGCACAGGCAGAAGGATCTCTGTCTCAAAACAACAACAAAACTATTTAAGTACTATAAAAACATGAAAGACTTAAGGATAACTTTGACAACAGATGTGAAAGACACTATATAGAAAAGCATGAAACACTGTGCATAGACATTAAAGATCCAGCTGGAGAGATGGTTCAGCGGTTAAGAGCACTGTCTGCTCTTCTGAAGGTCCTAAGTTCAAATCCCAGCAACCACATGGTGGCTCACAACCATCCGTAATGAGATCTGACGCCCTCTTCTGGTGTGTCTGAAAATAGCTACAGTGTACTTAAACATTATAATAAATAAACCTTTATAAAAAATGAAAAGAAATTAAAGATCCGTAGTGTGGGAAGAAGCCATATCTAGGTTAGAAAAGGCAAGACTATCAACCCATAAACTCTTGGCAAATTAATCTATGGGCTCACTGTAATCCACACCATATTGTCAACAGGAATCCTAACAAAGTAAAATTTCAGAAGGGCCTAGAATTTGTTCAGGCTTACAAATTAGAGCTAAGGCACGGCTCAGGGGTTCAAGCACCTTCAGTAGAAGGGTGGAGGACCTGAGTGTGGATCCCCAGGACACACACAGAAGCCGTTTGCATAACGTGAGCATCTGAGATGAAACACAGAGCCAGGAGAAGCCCTCTGAAGCACATGGCCAGGGGCCTCATGTGCACTGCAGACAAACAGCAGAGACCTGCCACAAACAAGGGTGAAGATGAGGAGTGACACCAGGGGTTGTGCCCTGACCTCCACATGCACATCCTCATTCACGTGCACAAATGCACCCCATACATATGCACACATACTGCAAATGAATAATACATAAGTAATGTCAAATCATCAAAACAACTTAGAAAAGACACCAAGACAGAACTGAGCAGCATTTTGCCTTCAGAACTTATTACTGAATTACAGTCCTCAGAACAGTGTGGCATTGGCAAGAGAAACAGAGCGGAATCCCAAAGCAAACCTTCCCTGTAATGGCATCTGAGAACTAAGTGAGATAGAATCAACGAATCAGCCAAGAAGGTAGAATCTCCCCATGAGGCTGCTAGGATGAGTAGGCACCTGCAAAATCCTTTGCTAAAATGTCTCTCCAGAGAAATCACTGCAAATGCATCACAGCATGGAGCACTAACAGGGTAGGATGGCTAGAGCAAGCACACAGCTGTGACTCCGAGTTAGTCAAAGAGCTGTTTGCTGAGCGCGTATGTGTCTGTGTGTGCGCAGATGGTCCTGTGAGAAGTCCAGGGCATGACATCAGGTCCCCTCTCTGTCACTTTACCCTTATCCTCGTGACATGGGACATGGGGTCTCTTGCTGAACCTGGAGCTCTGCTGGCACCCAGCAAGCCCCAGGAATCCTGTCTCCCCCCACCATCTCAGTGACAGGGGCACAGATGTGCATGGGGTACACCTGGCTCTTTACATTGGTGCTGGGAATTTGAACTCAGGTCCTCATGCTTTCCTGAAAGCCCACTGAACTCAGCCTAGGAGGAGTAGGGTTGGGGGAGGGAGGAGTCTCTGTAACTTTGGTTTAGAGAAATATGGGGTTGTTTTGTTTTGTGTATTTTTCGAGACATGATTTCTCTGTGTAACCCTGGCTGTCCTGAAACTCACTCTGTAGACCAGGCTGGCTTTGAACTCAGAGATCCACCTGCCTCTGCCTCCCGGGTGCTGGGATTAAAGGAAGGAAAGGGGTAGGGGGAGGAATGTTGTAATTAAAGTGTAGTCTCAATATGACAGCAAAGGACACATTACTAAAAGCAGACTTGAGGCAAGGGGAAATAAGTTATCTTGATAATATGAAAAAGATCTGCTGACTCTTTGAAAACTCCTGTCAAGAGAAGGAAAGGTAAAAGAGCAGCCACACCCACAGGAGACCGATCCGATGAAAGCCGGGTTGGAGCTCAGAGACACAGCAAAGAATAGAGGACGAAAATAGGCAAAGCGGCAGATGCTTGCCCAAAGGGGTTCTGGGGGCTACAGGAAACCCCCTCAGTCACGGAGATGCAAAGGGCCCAGAACATGTCGCTGCATTTCGGTGTGTGTGTCTGTGTGTTTCTGTCTGTCTGTCTGTCTGCATGTTCATATGTGTACATGTGTGTGTGGAGGCCAAAGGACAACCCAAGGAGTCATCCTCAGGCCCCATCTACCTTGGTTTTGGCTTTTGAGCCAGGGTCTCACTATGTAGCCCAGGCTGGTCTCAAACTCAGTGCCTCTTCCTCCCAAGTGCTGGTATTAAAGGTGTGTACCACCACATCTAACTTCTTCCACCTCTATTTATTTTATTTTATTTTAGGTTTTTTAAGACAGGATTTCTCTGTATGGCCCTGACTGTCCTGAAATTCAGCTCATAGAGAACCACCTGCCTCTGCCTCCAAAGTGCTGGGATTCAAAATGCATACACCATCACTGCCCAGCCTGATTTTTTTTTAAAAGACAGAGTCTCTCACTGGACCTGTAATTAGCTAAGCTGGCCAGGGAAGTCAAGGGAATTCTTCTGTCCTCCCCTCCCCAGTGCTGGGATTACAAGAACGCAACCACTCCTGGCTCTCTTTTCTTTCTCTCTTTGATTTTTCAAGACAGGGTTTCTCTGTGTAGCCTTGGCTGTCCTGGAACTCACTCTGTAGACCAGGCTGACCTCGAACTCACAGAGATCCACTTATTTCGGCCTCCTATTGCTGGAATTAAAGGCATGCTCTGCTATGGCTTGGCTCACTCCTGGTTTTTGTATATGGGTTCTGGTGACCCAAATCAGGTCTGCACCTCATGGGCTTAACTAACTGAGTCATCTCCCCAGCCCCCGAGGGTGTCCTAAGATCATAAAAAATGATCGGCAGCTGAACTGTGGCCATAGTCACTTCCTCCAGCTGGACAGGACGGATTCACTGCAGTATGTTACGTTTCCGCACGGGGCCCCCAATGGGGGCTGCGGGAACACACAGCCTCCCTCATTCCTCACCACCAGTCCAGGGCAGCCAGCTTGTCCAGATGCTGGCCCAGGGGTCAAGCCACAGCATGGGCTTTCTTGGAAAAAGTACTACTGGTGTGAGCAATAGGTCATGTGCCGCTTGCCTGGAGACCCAGGCTGCTCCAATGCAGCATCCGAAAGTCTTTTAGATAGAGCTGATAGCCTCCTCCTCAGGCCGACCCTCAGCCCCTCCTCCACCACATATGATGACTATTCACTGGAGTCCAGTACTGAGCCACATTGCCATCTGCATGTGACTTCCGTGTGCATGCATGTGTGCGTTCAAGTATGTAGACGTGTATACAGACTATACCTACCTGTGTACAAGTTTGTGCATGTGTGTATGGTACATGCCTGTGTACATGTTTGTGCATCAAAATGTTGATGGCAGGTGTCTTCCTCTATCACTCCACCGTAGAGAGGAGACAGCGTCCCTCACTGAATATGGAGCCCACTAATCCAGCTAGCTGGCCAGCAAGACTCAGAGACCCACATCTGCTATTTTACTTGAGTTCTGGCATCTGAAGTCAGTCCCTCCTGCCTGCCCAGCAAGACCTTCACCACCTGAACCTTCTCCCCAGACCCATCATAGCCTTTTAAAGTGAAATTCTGATCATGGTTCGGTTTGTGGAATAAAGAGAAGATACCTCAGATAGGGTCAGACACCTGCCCTAGGGTCAGACTGTGGTAGATCTGGGACTTGAATACCAGAAAATGTCTTCCAGGACCCAACTCTGCCCTTGGGTCACCTTCCTGGGTCCTGCGGCTGGTCCTTTAGGAACGGGGGAAAGAGGACTGAGACCCTGGGGTAGAAGCAACTCCCTAACGGAGTCCTTTGACCTGGTTACCTGGAAAGATTTCCTCTCAGTCATGACCTCACAGGGGCCTGCCTGTAGAGACCAGCAGCACCTGGTCAAGAGGCAGAACTCTTGTCTCAGTTCTGACAGGAGCTGACGGCAGAGAGACGGGTGACCCCAAACCTCTCAATTCTTGTCACCTTGAAGAGTCTAGCCAGGACCCCCTGGTGTATCCAAAACCCCAGGCTTGGAATGGAAGGTGACAGGGTCCATGACTGGCTCCAGGCCAGGCCAAGCTGGGACTCCAGCCTTTGCCATGTCCACTCCTACTTTCTCCTCAGGCAAGCCCTTATGCCTCTGGCAGACAGGGCCCAGCCCAGTACAAAAACACCAGTTTCTCTCTGGTCCCCACAGGTGGCAGTGCTAACCACCTGCTGGCTCTCTGGAGTCCGGTGGGAAGTGGGAGAAAGAAGGTAGAAGGAAGAGCTGCTCCCTGATGTCACTTGGTGCCAGGACTTAGAGTCACACTCGGGGTCCCTGCTGGGAAAGCCTAAGTCCAGACATGCTTCAATCCCAGAAAACTCCATCCATTTACACCAAGGAGAGGTCACAGACCAGTAGCTGTGGTATGGCCAGGAGCCAGCCATGGGGGTTGGGGGGAGGGCAAGCATGGGCAAGAAGCCAGGAGGCCCTCCTGGAGGAAGAACCTGAGCTCTGGCTGTGGAGATGGGTAGTACTGGTTAGGGGGTGTGAGGTGCAGTGGCCAAGGACAGAGCTCGGCCAAGCCCAGAGCAGTGGGTGTGGCCTCCTGCCTCACCCCGTCCTGAAATCCCCTCAGCACAGACCTTGTACTGTAAGACTTGCAGCGCCAAGGGAAACCTGGTAGGTAAACAGGCTGACCTGGAGCCAGCCCGGCCAGTGAGGTCGGTAAGGTGGGTTCCTGCCTCCAGCAGCACACAGTTGGCCTGCTGCAGCTCTGTGCCAGCCTTTAAACTGCTGTGCAAGGCTGAAGCACCTCCCCGGGTGGCAATCCCTGGCTCTGTCCAAGCCCTACAAAAGCCGCCACAGGGCCTTGTCCCAGTCTTGGAAGCATTCCAACTGAAACTCTAATTGTTTTGTTTAATTTTGACACGGGGGTCCCACTGTGTAGTCCAAGCTGGACTTGAACTCACAGTGCTTTTGCCTCCCTAAATGATGAGATTTCACCTGGTTTGTGTGTGTCTGTCTGAATGTCTGTGTATCTGTCTCTCTGTATCTGATGGTGTCTCTCTATGTCTCTGTGTGTGGTATGTGTGTGTTGTCTGTGTAATGTGTGTGTGTCTGTGCATGGTGTATGTGTGTCTATGTGTGAAGTGTATGTCTGTGTGGTGTGTGTCTGTGTGTGATATGTGCGTAGTATTTGTGTGTCTATGGTATTTGTGTCTGTGTATGGTGTATGTGTGTCTATGTGTGCTGTGGTATATGAGTGTGTATGTGTGTGTCTGTCTGTGTGTCTGTCTTTCTGTATCTGCTGGTATCTCTGTGTGTGTGTGTGTGTGTGTGTGTGTGTGTGTGTATGTCTGGTATGTGTGCATGTAGTGTATATGTGTGTGTCTCTGTGTGATTTGTGTGTTGTGTGTGTGTCTATGGTATGTGTGTCTGTGTGGTGTATGTGAGTCTATGTGGTGTGTGTGGTGTGTGGTGTGTGTGTGTATGTGTGTGTGTATGTCTGGTGTGTGTGCATGTAGTGTATGTGTGTGTGTCTCTTTGTGATGTGTGTGTTGTGTGTGTGTCTACGGTATGTGTGTCTGTGTGGTGTATGTGAGTCTATGTGGTGTGTGTGGTGTGTGTGTGTGTGTGCACTTACACAGAGGCCAGAGGAGGACATTGAAGGCCCTGCTTGATCACTCTCTACCTTATTCCCTGAAGACAGAGTCTCTCACTAAAACTAGAGCTAAGACTGGTGGCCAACAAACCCCAGCATTCCTCCTGTTTCTGACCCTCCATTCACACACACCAAACTGGGGTTACAAGTACATAAAGCCACATTTAGCTTCGTACACTGATGCTCGGGATTTGAACCCAGATCCTCATGCTTAGGCAACAAGCACACTTATCCATCAAACCATCTCCCCAGCCTAAGGCTATGATTTAAAAAGGTCCTGACATCATTGTGGGTGACCCTGGACAGCACAACCCTGGAAGCCACCAGTACAGAAGTGGACTCCAGACAGACAGCCCCAGTTCCGAATGCAACAGCACCACAGGGTGACCCCTGACAACTGGATGTGTTTACCAAATCAACTCTCCACTAACCACGTCCCAACTACCTTGTGCCTCAGTTACTCACTGTCTGACACCTCCATGCCCACCAGAACAAAAGGCCTGAGATCCTGGATGGGTGCTACAGCCCTCCAGGCCAGAGTGGGCCTGAGAGTAGAAGAAGAGTCAAGTTAAAGCCTGCACACAGGTCCTGGAGAGATGGCTCAGTGGTTAACTGCTTTTCCAGAGGTCCTGAGTCCAGTTCCCACCAACCACATGGTGGCTCACAACCATCTGTAATGGGATCTAATGTCCTCTATTGGTGTGTCTGCCCAAGATCCCAGAATTCTCTACACATTAGCTTGAAAACTGTTCTAGGGCCCAAGTCATCCCAAGACAGGCCATAAAGACAGGCCATAAAATGGCCTGGGTTAAGAGTGTTCAGGGATGTGGAACGGGGAGCCAGAGATCACAGATCAGAGATCACAGATGAGAGGCTAAGTCCTCAGCACCCACCAACACCCTGGTCGCTCAGTTCTCAGTCCAGCTGGGCCAACCACTCAAGGCCACACACCCTCCCCCACCTCCCACCTCTGCCCTGTCTCTCCTGGTCCTTTCAAGGTGACTCAGTCCCTCAGTGCTTCCGGGAGTAGCTCTCAGGCACCTGAGCAGGTCAGGCGTGTTCTGGGGCTGAGCCAGGTGGGGCAGGTGTGTCCCCCTTAGCCAAGGCCTAGGCACGGGGAGGAGTGGAGCAGTGGACCCTGTCAGTGGAATGTGGCTCTGACCGAGCCCTGTGGCTCAGCTTTAGAGAACTTTGCCCTTCCAAAGGCTGATGCATAGCTGCGATCCTGCTATATAGTTAGCCTGTCTGCTACCCAGGCTATAGGTAGGTGGGCAGCTTCAAGCTGGAGGGTGGGAGGCCTTCAAGAGAAATAGAATACAAGATATGTATATGTGTCTCTGGAGTGGCATATCTACAGAGCTGCCCCCCAGCAATCCACCTGCATGGGGGGAGGGGGTCCCTTTCTCTGGCTTACCACTAGGGGTTCTTTTTCCTACCCCACTGGAATGAGAGCATCAGGAGAGAGACGGCTGCCTCTAGATGCTGCAGATTCCCACAGTTAGAGTTTGCTCTCAGTCAGCTTCATGGTCCTCGATGCTGGAGGACCTCAGACTCTCCTCTAGGCAAGGCTCCTACCCACAAGTGGAACTGCCCCCTCCTCCCTGCCCTTGTGCCTCCCCCTCCCATTCAGATGAGGACACGGTGCTTGCCTCCCCACAGTCCCTACCCCTGACACTCCTCCTTTGGGCCAGCAACCTCTTCTCCGGGTTCCCACTGCCACAGGTGCTGAGGCACCCTGCTCTGCACCTCAGCTGGGCTCATGGACTCAAAACCTATTTTAAGAGCCAGCTAGAAGTGATGACGCTGTAAGAGACTGGGTTTCAGACACCACTGTGTCTTCATGTAGCCGGTTAATTTTACCACATGCAGATTACGCTGGGAGGATTTTTAAAAAGGAGAAAGAAGCATCCACATGCGGATGCGCCCCAGTTCTGCCTCTCCTCAGAGGCACACTCAACCCAACCCACGCGTTCCAACACCCGCCCCATGTTCTGAGTGGCAGCTCTGCCCTCCAATACCACCCAGCCCGACCACTTTCAGATTATTTATTGATTTGGGGGGGATATTTATTTACTTATTTATTTATTTATTTTTGTTTTTGTTCTTTTTTTTTTCCCCAGTTTTTCAAGACAGGGTTTCTCTGTGTAGCCCTGGTTGTCCTGGAACTCACTCTGCAGACCAGACTGGCCTCAAACTCAGAAACCCGCCTGTCTCTGCCTCCCAAGTGCTGGGATTAAAGGCCTAAAACACTACACCCAGCCGGTTTTCATTTTGAGACAAGGTCTCACTTTATAACGCACAGTGACCTCAAACTCATATCGATCCTCTGCCTCACAGCATCCTGAGTGCTGGGATGCAGATATGTTCCACCACACCTGGGTTCTTGGATACATCCTGTCTACAACATCAGCGGGTGACCCTTTCACACAGTCAAAAGCTGGGACACTTCCCGGTTGCTGTGCTTCGTGGCTCCCACTGCAGCAGATAAGAGTCAAGCCCCGCAGTGGTTGTTAGAGCACCCTCACACAGACGCTGGCCCTCTAGCTTCTCTGGTTCACAGAGTTCTGGATACAGAGTAGAACTCATAGCTAAAGTCTAGACCTCTTTTTACTTATTTGGAGAGACCGTCTCACTGAGTTGTTTAGGTTAGCCATGAGCTTGGTAGCCTTGCTGCTTAGGGTTGAATTTGTGATCCTCAGTGTCTTGAGTATTTAGGGTTATCGGCCTCTGGCACCAGCTACAAACCACACTGCGGGGACTCTGGGTCAGGTTGTGCCCCATCCATCTCTCTTCTAATCTGTGCCCTCCCTGTGAGCATCATTTCCTGATCCCAAGTTCAAGCCCCGAGAGCATGGCAACGCTTGAGCCAGCATCCCTGGGAGCACCTCTATGGTCCTTCCTATAGGTAGGGGAGAATTAGTTCTATGGTGGAACCTTTCAAAGACCCTCTTTCATAGCTGGACATGGTGGGGCAGGCATGTCATCCCAGCACTCAGAAGACATAAGAGGAAGCACAGCAAGCTACAGGCCAGCCGGAATTCATAGTGAGACCCCATCTAAGAAAAAACAAACAGACCTGAGGCCATAGCTCAGTTGGTCGAGGGCTTGCCTAACATGCACAGTGCTATTGGTCCCACCCCCAGCACTGCATAAAAAACAAGGATGCTGGTGCATGCCTGTAACCCCAGCAGTCAGGAGGGAGGTGCAGGCAGGAAGGTGAGAAGTTCAGCTCATTCTTAGCTACATAGTGAGTTCCAAGGCCAGCCTGAGCTACATGAGACCTTGTCTATGAATAAATAAACACAAGGCGGGTGAGGTGGCCCCAAGGTAATAGTGTCTACTGACAAACTTGATCCGAACTTGATCCTTGTGACCCACAAGGTAGAAAACAGATGACCAACTCTTGCAAGTTGTCCTCTGACTTCTACATGTGTGCTGTGACATGCATACCCATGCACACACATGAAATAATAAGACTTACAAAAAAATGCGATGCAACTGGCCATTTAATTTAGACCATCCTACAGTCTCTGCTGTGTTGTTCCAGAGCCTTCTATACACCCAACTTGTCCTTTTCTTGTTCTTCTATCTCTCCAAACCAGATCAGGCACCTCCACAAGCTAGCCCAGTGGTGGAGTTACTCCCTAGCTTCTGTTAGGTACTGTGAGGGCAATATCAGGGTGTTGGCTCCCCCCTACTCCCTACCAACTATGTGGCAGTAGCTGTCCACCATAGCAAGCTCCTTCTGCCAACTCTACCCACAGCATCTCCTGCCAGCCCTGTGTGAAGTCCCTGCCTGCCTCAGTCTCCCCGGCCTGGGCATTGAACATGTGCACGGAGCTGGTGGGCATGGGGGTGGGGGTGGGGGTAGGAGGAACTGATCAAAGGTTCCATCCCAGAAAGGCTCAGCTCCTTCCCCTGCTGTGAACAGCAAGTGGCTCCCACACCCATAGCCACACTTCTCAGGCCTTCAAGCCACGCTGTACCAGGACACCCTCTGTCACCCTTGGATGACCTTCCTGCCTGGTGCCAAGAAAGCACTTGCCAAAGGACACTAAATCTAAAGTTGTCAGTGGCCTGGGTTTGAGCCTGTATCATTCGCATTTAAGATGCACGTGGGCAGGGTCATGATGCCTGCATGCATGCAGAGAAACCTGCTGGTCTTCTGGCTGGCCCAGCAACCCAAGGGGTCCACTCTGGGGGAACTCCAGGCAGCAGGCACAACAGTATACTTCAGGGATGGAGGGCTGGGGCCATAGGTCCTAAACAGTGATTTTTAACCTTCCTAATGCTGTGACCCTCACGTGGTGACCCACAACCATAAAATTATTTCACTGCTATTTTACAACTGTAATTTGACTACAGTTTTGAATTGTATTGTAAGTATCTGATAGACAACCCACCAAGGGGTCGGGACCCACAGGTTGAGAACCACTGGTTTAGGCAGAAGGAAAGCTGGTCAGAGCTGAGGCAGAGGAGCAGGCCTCCTCTGAATCTCAACCTTGAGTTCAGACTGGCCGCCAGCACTGTCCCACCCAAGAACAGTGGAGCTTTAGCAACCAACATTGTCCTAGACAGGTGAATGGCCAACCACAATACGGACACCACCATGTAGAATACTACTCTGCTCTAAAAAAGCAAACATTCCAACATCTGCTCCAACACAGCCGAGCCTTGCTGTCGCACGAGCAAGTGAGTCCAGCCAGACCCCGACCAGACAAATGTGGTGTGAGTCTACTCAGAGAAGACTCGTGGAGGGTCTGATCCCTTGTGAAACCAAGCAGAGTGGAGGGTCTTGGGAAGAGGGAAGTGGGGGGACAGTTAGTGCTTAATGTGTAAAAGGGGTTCGGCTGAGAGAGATGAGGGCGTCTTGGTAGTGGATGCTGGTGACAGTTGCACAAAACTGTGAATATGCTTCATGTCTCCAAACTGCATGTTAAAAATAGTTAGGGTGGGGGCTGGAGAGAAGGCTCAGCGTTTAAGAGCACCAGCTGCTCTTCCAGAGGACCTGGGTTCAATCCCCAGCACCCACCTGGAAGTTTATAATTGTAAACTCCAGTTCCAGGGGATCTGACACAGACAGAAATGCAGGCAAAACACCAACCAATGCTCATAAAATAAAAAATAAATGTTATTTAAAAATAGAATAGTATGTCTGTACATATACATACATATATATTTAGCCATATACACACATATACACCATACACACCCACGCACACCCACGCACATACACACACACACCAAGTAGGCCTGGTGGTACATGCCTATAATCTCACCTATTTCGGAAAACGAGCCAGGAAGATTGCAAATTCAAGTCTGGGCAGATAGACTTTAAAGCAAATTTGTTGCCAGGACAGGACAGTCTCAAAAGAAAAAGTTTAAAGAAAGAGTTATAAATGTAAATTAGTGATAGATCTCATCTAGAGTGCCACAATGAGGGGGCTGGGGTAGAGCACCTGCCTAGAATCCCCCAGTGAGGGGCTGGGGTGTGGCTCAGTGGTAGAGCCCCTACCTAGAATCCCCCAGTGAGGGGCTGGGGGCGTGGCTCAGTGGTGGAGCACCTGCCTAGAATCCCCCAGTGAGGAGCTGAGGGTGTGGCTCAGTGGTGGAGCCCCTGCCTAGAATCCCCCAGTGAGGGGCTGGGGTGTGGCTCAGTGGTGGAGCACCTGCCTAGAATCCCCCAGTGAGGGGCTGGGGTGTGGTTCAGTGGTAGAGCACCTGCCTAGAATCCCCCAGTGAGGGGCTGGGGGCGTGGCTCAGTGGTAGAACCCCTGCCTAGAATCCCCCAGTGAGGGGATGGGGGCGTGGCTCAGTGGTAGAGCCCCTGCCTTAAGTCCCCCAGTGAGGGGCTGGGGTGTGGCTCAGTGGTAGAGCACCTGCCTAGAATCCCCCAGTGAGGAGCTGAAGGTATGGTAAGATGGTAGAGCTCCTGCCTAGTATATGTAGGGCCCTGAGTTCTACCTACAATACTACAGATAATGGGGTGGGGGGGGGGAGAACCTCTGGGCCACTGCTTTAGACACAGGGTAGTCTGTCAGACCCACATCTCAGCCCTGGATGCCCCCTCTCTAAAACACATACACAGGGACCTTCTCTTAACCTGAACCTTATTCCAGAAACCTCTTCTACTGAGGGCTGTGCCAGAAACCATTTCTGAGCTCCCCGAAAGCCTTCACGTGTAATGAGGAACCCATGCTCTGCGTCCACCTCTTGCTGGCCCTAGGTTCATTCCTGCCTAGCCTTTGTCTGGGACCTCAAGAAGCTTGGATTGACAGCCCAGGAGCAGGGTCAAGTGACAGCTCTGGACCTACCTAGTTAGAAGCAAGCACCGCCTTCCTCCCCCTAAGCCTTTAGGGCTGCAGGTCAGGGCTCCTGGGAGTTTGGGTTTGACCAGCATCAAAGCAAGAATGAGTGATTCTAAAATCTTCCAGGCCATTCAATGGTCAGATGCTTGCAGAGAGTACCTGCCACCTTCACAGACAGCTTGGGAGATGCAGAGCACACCCTCCCTGTCCTATAGCTTTTGGCAGGACAGAGATGCCGACAGAGTCTTGAAAGAGAACGAACTATGCCCTGTCAGCATCCCACAATAGCTGAGGGTGAGCTATACCCAGCCCTTGACAGGACAAAGACTCTAACGGAGTCTTCAGGGAAAAGGGGCATGCCCTGTCGATAGCCCACGATACCTGGGGTGAGAAAGTATCTGTGGTGGGTGATGATGGATGGACCCCAGGTACAGGGTGCTGCTTCCCACAGTCGGGTGAGAATTGCTCAAGGCTGCCCTGGAGTCCCCAGAGCTGATGGCCAGAGGTGACCTGCGCTTGCCATGATGTCCAGCTGTCCAGGTGGATGTCACTGTTTCCCGGGTACCCTAGACTCCACTGAAGTGGTCAAGACGAGCCAATCCAGAGGACAACATGGAACACACATGTCTCCCCCGCCCCGCAACAAGGCCACCATAAGACAGGAGACTCCAGAACAGCATTGCAGAACACAGGAAGACCCAAGGAGGGCATGCCACAGGAGTTATGAGGCAGGCATTGTGGCTGAGCCTGGGAGAGAGGCAAAGATGGGAGATTTGTATAGACAGTGTGTGTGTGTGCCCAGAGTGGGCATCAGGAAACTCAGTCAGTCTTGTGGTCACCCACGAGAGTTCAAGCTGTTGAGGCCTCAGTTTCCCTGCTCATAAAATGGAAACAGGCCTTCTACTTAGTCTCCCTCGCAGGAGAGGGAGGGAAGCAAGCTGTTATTATAAACCAAGTCTGAAAATGGGTGGCTTGGCTTACAGTCAGCAAGGGCTGGGCCCCGAGAGGGCAGTAGCTGTGGCCACCAGTGGCCTGCAACTGGCTAAAGGTCTGGGAGGACACTACATAGGTGAATGGTGTAGGGTGGTTCCTACTGAGGGTTCTGGAAGCCCCTTCTTCCTCCTGCCAGGCCCGGAGGTCTAAGGGGGGTCTGGAAAGTAGAAGCTGCTCCTGGGCTGGGTGGCCAAGGAATATGGAGAGGGGTGAGCTTCTCTCCTGGGGTTTACCCCCCAAGTCAGGTTTCGAAGCTAAGCAACCTATCAGCCTTCCTTACCAGGGACTCCAGCATAGCCAGCTTTCCTAAACAAGTTGAAAGGCAAGTCTGAGAGAGGGAGGTGGTGAGAGTCCACCGAGTCAGGTCAGCTGGCAGCAGTACCACATAGCACCAGGGAGCCACCACCCTGCCGCACCAGTTGGCAGGGCCCTGCAGTGCCCCAAGAGACCAGAAAAGGGCTACTTCATCTTGCCCAGCTTCCCACTGAAGCTTGGTCAGTGTCTCCTCCCAGGGACACCAGGGCCCCTGGGGTGGCATGCACTTACAATTGGCTAGCAGATTCTCAGCCCCAGGCTGGCACTCTTCAGCCCAGAGGCGGGGGTGTGAGGGGACAGATGGGGAGGAGGTCCTATTTTACAGACTGCATCTCAGGGAGGTAGTTATATCCCCAAGGAACTGATACCTGGTATGTTCTGAGGGGCTCATTCTAGGGCCCCCTGATACCCCTGAAATGTCTTGCAGGCCTGTCCCTACCTGCATACTCAGATAGGATCAGCCTGGGAGTGCCAGCTCTAGGAGCCTGATAGCCGGTCTGAGAACCCGGCCCTTTCTTCATAGCCAATCCTGAGCCCCTGCGTTCTGGCCCCTACAAATCCTTCCAAACCAGGCGCAACCAAGGGACAAAGTCTGGAAGATGTGTGACAGATGTGTCTGTAGCTCCCACCTGTCTCTCCCACCCACCACTGTCCTGGTCCCAGAGAAGCTAGGTAGTGAGAGCCAAAGGCACATGGCCAGCCTGTCCTCACAGGGGCCACCCAAGGCTCTGCATCCTCCCCAGCCTTGAGTCTGTTCAAGACAGTGGCCCCAGGCAGGGATGCCATGACGTCATCTCCAGGTAGCTGGGAGCCAGGTGGACCCCATACTCCCTGGCAGATACCCTGGGCTCACTGGCCGCTTTCCCTATAAGCCAACCGCCTCTGCTGATTTCCTCTTTTTTTTTTTTTTTTTAAATACCCTGAGACGCCAAGGTTTCGCAAGGCTGGGGAGGGGAGGCGGCTGCGGGTGACAGCGTGACACGCAGCCCGGCGGGGGAGGGGAGGCGGTGGCACAGGTCGCGCGGAGCCCGCGAGGTGCCCTCCGGATGCTGCGCCCCGCCACCGCCAGTCCCTGCCGCCGGCAGGTGCACTCGGGCCGCGCCCCAACCCAGCCAGGACCCAGCGCGTGGCGCGTCCCCATCCCCCCGCACCACCACGCAGTCCTGTCCACCCGGCCGCACCCCGCGCCTCCGCCCGTCCCGCACCTACCCGGGACTCCGCAGTCAGCGCAGCGCGCATTCCCCGGCCGCGTCAGCAGCTCCAGTAGCGCCCGGCGCCGCTCCCCGGCCATGGCTGCGCGGCCACCGCGCCGTCCCGAGCACGCCCGCCCCGCTAGGGCCCCGCGCCGCGCGCTCGCCGCCCGCCTTGCGCCATCGCCGCCGCTCAGCCCGCGCGCCGGCCCCGATCGTGTCGCCGCGCGGGGCCGCCCTGAGCGGAGCTGCGCGCGCGGGGACCGGGGAGCAACGCACGGCGCGCCCGGGACGGCGCGGCCCGCGGGCGGCCCCCAGCGGTGCGGTCAGGGAGCGGCCTCTTCGAGAGCCGGGCCTCACCCGGTCCACCTGGGGCGGGGTCGCGGGGAAACCCGCGCTGCGGAAGGATGGGCCACCCCACACGCAAGCGTGCCTGTTGGGTTGAAGCTGGGGACCTGGGTAGCTCAGGCTAGCCCTACCTACAAATGACAAATTCCAGTGCTCAAAGGATCGGAGGGCTCCACCCTCACACGTGTCCAAGTCCTATACTCTCATCTTCCAGCGATAGGACAGGAGCTGGCCACACCCCTCCCGATCTCCCGCAGGCTCCCTCCCAGAGCCAGAGCCGGGTGTCTACTTCTTTACTGGCCCTAGCATTCATTTCTCTTCAAATTCCATCTTCTCCATTATAAACGCAATAGTAGCCATTTAGAAGCCAATGGCCACACCCAACTGAGAAATGAAAACCACCTCCAAAGCCTCCGGAGATTCTGAGGACCCTCTGTGCCTTCCGGCCGCCTTTGAACACTCCACCTCTAGTCCCTACCCCTGCAGATCTACCACAGTCAGGATGTTGGTCGCTCCATGATATGGCCCTGGAGTGTTCCCTGCCCCGCAAAGGCCCCTGTGTTGGTGCACAGTCCCCAGGGTGGTGCTATATTGTGGTCAGGGATACTGGGAGGAAGTTAGGTCATTGGGACCCTGGCCTCTTCCTCGTGCTTTCTCTTGCTTCCTGGAGAGGAGGGGTCCATTTTGTCCCACCACATATTTCTGTCATGATGCTCTACTGCACATTGTTTTTCTGAGTGTCTAACTTGATGTCATGAACGTTTGCATTCCTGGCCAACTCCACCCGGCGGCCCTGCTGAGGCTGTTGTATAGCTTGCCAGGGACACCTGTCCCTCATGACCTGGCTGTCACGACATTGCAGAATTTGCCTTCGGATCAAGAGGCAGAACATGCAACCCGCCCCAATGCACATTTCAGGGGTTATGAGGCCGGTGGCACTGTAGGCCTACTGTTGAACGGATCTAGTGTCTTTCTCCTGGAGCCCACTGGAGCCTGGGTAGGGACAGGTGGCATTTCCACCTCTGGGCCTTCCGCCAGGCTCCAGACCTGGCACATAGCAGGAGCTTGAAGAATGTGACAAAAGGCAGACTGAGGGGGGCTGGGGAAGTGGCTCAATGGGTTGAGAACTTACCCAGCATTCATCGAGCCCTGGATTGTCTTCTCAGCACCACAGAACCAAGGAGTGCTGATGGATGCCTCTAATCTCAGTGCCTAGAAGGTCGATTGAGGCAGGAGGATGAGCAGTTCAAGGTCACCCTCAGCTACACATCTAGTTTGAGGAGACCGGCCAGGGCTGTATGAGACCCAGTCTTTAAAAAGCAAACAAACAAACAAAACAAGCAAAAAAACCCAGCCGGGATATGGTGGCGCACGCCTTTAATCCCAGCACTTGGGAGGCAGAGGCAGGTGGATTTCTGAGTTCGAGGCCAGCCTGGACTACAGAGTGAGTTCCAGGACAGCCAGAGCTATATAGAGAAACCCTGTCTTGAAAAACCAAAAAAGACAAACAAACAAACCAACAAAAAAACCCTACAAAACCTAAGACAAAAAACCAGAATCAAGACAAAAACAGATTAACAGTAGCAGCTGTGTCGCAGGCCTTTGACAAAAAGTCCCTCTAATAATCCAGTCAGCCTTAGACTTGCAGCAATCCTCCTGCCACTGTCTCTTGGGTGCTCAAATAACAAACGTGGAGTGCTGCCTATGATTTCTTATTCAATCCCCATTTTATAGTCAGGGAAACTGAGGCACACATATGCATGGCAGGACTAGAGTGACAGCAAACCCAGGAGACAAAGAGACTCAGAATAAATTGCCCTCTGGAGAGAGGCCACAGGAGGCCTCGAAGCATTTGCAGGTAGCCAGCAAATGAGGCCTCCAGACAGAGGGAGAAGCATCTGCTGTCTGGTGACAGCCTCCTAGGGGTGGCACGATCACCATCATCTTGATGCCGAGAAGCTGGGATTGCCTGAACCAGGCTGACCGCTCCTCGGCCTCTCCGTGAGACTCTAACCACTGCCCCCTCTTGCCCCAGCAGCACATGGCCTTGGAGTGGTAGGTGGAAGGTTGGCTTGGGATGGGGACTCTATCTGTGTAGCTTTCTGTGAGCTATCACCCATGCTGGGGTATGGAGGGTTGGGGTGAAGCAGATGCCTGTGAGTGCCCTGTGCTTCTCTGGATGACTCTAATAAACTAACTGGTTTACCAAGCTATACTCGGGAACACTCATTTCTTTGATCTAGCTCAGTGCACCCCGCCTCTGGGATAGACATTTGTGTGTGTGTGTGTGTGTGTGTGTGTGTGTGTGTGTGTGTGTGTGTGTGTGTAAGTGCCTGCGAGTTCCCAGGGGAAAGTCGCTCTACATCATCCATGGACTAAGGAGGCAAGAGAGAGGACCAGAGAGAGACAAAGGCTTTTGGAGTGGGCAGACCCTGGATATCAGCCTCTGGGCCAAAACCTTCAGTGTCTTCTTGGACAACAGGGCCAGAGGGCACAGAGCTGCCGGAGATCCTAGCAGGTCCTCACGAGCTGTGGTCAGTGAGGGAGCTTCTTGCTGGGGCCAGACCAAGGCCTGTCAAGGACAGCTCAAAGGCAGCAGGGCCTCAACTTGCACCCTGCTGTCTCATACTCCTGCTGCCTGCCAGCAAAAATGGTTTGCTCATGCGAGCTTTCTTCTGCCCTACCCTTCCGGTCCTCTCCTCTGCTGTCTACTGCTGTAGTCCCCAGCCCCAATTCCCTAGCACTTCCCAGGCCCAGGCTGGGCATCTAACCAGGCCAGGCATCTGCCTCCATAGAATATGTGACCGCACTGGGTAGGAAGTGCCTCAGATGGCTGAGTGCCTCCTGCAGCATCCCGTGCATGCAGGAACTTATACACAGTAGGTCTGCAAGTAGCTGGGAGCTGAGCCCAGAGCTGTTGGAGAAACTCAGAGTGGCCACTCCAGCCTAGTAGCTGGTCTCGAAGCATCAGTGACAGCCTCCTGCCTCCCCTCTCCACTGGCCGCTTGTGCCCTGAAACCCTGAGTCCCCAGGAGACTGCCACCCTGGGTGTGAGGAATTGTGCAGGGACACAGAAGTGCCATCTTCGTGCAACCCAGCGGTGCTTGGCAGCTGTCCTTGCTCTGAGGAAGATGGAGGCAAGCTCCGTCTCCCAGCAGTTTCTTTTCTTAACACAAGCAAGCTGACGTTTCCCTGACAGGGTTTTTAAGATCACAAAGCAAGAACTGATATGGGCCATGAAGAAAACTCGAGGGTGGTGAAACATCTGCTTCTCATTTGATTCATTGCGTGTGTGGTGTAAGCATGCATGCGTGTGCACGTGTGTGCATGTGCGCATGTGTGTGGAGGCCAGAGCTTGATGTTGGGTAACTTCCTCTATCACTTTGTTCCTTATTTGGGGGGCCAGGGTCTCTCACTGAACCTGGAGCTTACCAGTTCAGCCGGGCTGGCTGGCCAGCGAGCCCCAGGGATCCTCCTGGCTCTACACCTTCAGTGTTGGAGTTATAAGACACATGCTACTACCACCCAAGTTTTTAGGCTTGAGGGTCCAAGCTCAGGTCTTTATGCTAGCACAGTAACTTTACTAACAGCCATCTTTCCTGCTTCTTGGTTTGATTTTTTTTGGGGGGGGGAGGGGGTTGAGACAGTTTGTCTGTGTAGCCCTGGTTGTCCTGGAGCTCACTCTGTAGACTAGGCTGGCCTCAAACTCAGAAATTCGCCTGCCTCTGCCTCCCAAGTGCTGGGATTAAAGGTGTGTGCCACCACCGCCCAGCTTGATTTTTTTTTTTTTTTAAGATTTAAAAATTTCTATGTGTATGAGAGGATTTTGCCTACATGTATGGATGTGTATGTACTACATGCATGCCTGGTGCTTGCAGATACCAGAAGAGGGTGTTCTATGCTCTGCAAATGGAGTTACAGACAGTTATGAGCTCCCATAAGGGTGCTGGAAACTGAAATTGGATCCTCTGCAAGAGAGCAGCTGAGGCACCTCTCTCCAGTCCCACTGGTTTGGTTTCTTACTTATTCATTCATTCATTCATTAGTTTTTCGAGACAGGGTTTCTCTGTGTAGCCCCGCCATTCCTGGAACTCATTCGGTAGACCAGGCTCAGGATGGTCTCAAATTCTCATTCCGAGTACTGGGACTAAAGGTCTGGGCCACCACTGCCCGTCTGAGGCAGGGTGCCCCAATCTGACCTCGACCCTACAGAGCCCCCAGATGTTGGAATGGTAGGGGTGCCTTAGCACACCTGTTTCCCAGGTACTCTTGTTGGGTATGAGCATTTAGTGTCATGCTAATAGAGCCCGTGCTCAGCTCAGCTACTCCCTGGAGCTGTGACCTCCCTCTGCTACACTGTGGGACAGGAAGTCAGGATGCTGAAAGCCTGGCCATCCAAGTTCCATAAGGGACAGTAGTTACTGGATAGAGAGACTCTGTGGCCTATCCAGGGAGAAGGACAGTTGGACGGAACCCAAATCTCAGGCCACGATAGGGAAACTGAGGTTTCCGAGGGAGATGAAGCCAAGGCTGGGCTACTGAGTGACTCCATCCATGGTGGGTATCTGAGTGTGGACACCTTCTCTGGAGGGGAGGGAGGCTTTCTGTGGGGCAAGAATCAGTGGTGAGAAGTCTGGCTGTAGACCCTAGGGGATAGTCCAGGAACTCAAAGTCTCCAAGTCCGTGTGGGACCCCCGAACTGTAGAGCAACCCCCATAACAGCGCCTGGACCAGCTGTCGAATGCCATGACATAAATTGCATCCTTCAAAAGACATATTGGGGTACCTAACTCAGGTGCCTGCAGATGTAGGCTTGTTTGGAAACAGGGTCACCATAGTTGACTGGAGTGGAATATGGCTGGAGACCTCATTCAAAGGGGACATGTGGCCACAGAGGTGGAGAACCACTGGGCAAAGATGCACAAAGATCAGGGGATACATCTGCCAGCCAAGGATGCCCAGATGTCAGTGACACTGGAGGAGTGGCTGAAAAGGGCTGCATGGACCGAGCAGATACGTCTTGATGGCAGCCATGTAGGCTCCCCATTGGAGACTGAGCTGCCAACTTGGGCTTGACTTTTCTTGCAGTTTCTCAAAAGAGCCAGCAACCCACAGGCAGGTGGGGGCTAGGGCAGCGGGCCTGCAGCCTCTGCCCTAAGTGCCCTGTTCATTTGCCTCTCCCCACCCTGTATTGGGCCACATGTCTGGAGATTCTGCCACAGGGATGGGCATCTAGGTGGTCTATACAGACCAAGAGAGAAGAAGGCAAAAGAGTTGGGACCACCCAGGGGGATTGCAGCCCAAGTCTGGTGATGAACACCGCTGGCCAGAGGAAGCTGAGATGTCCTTCTGGAAGGGCTGGTCAACTGAGGAGCTGCACCCAGGTGCCTCACAGCTTAACCGGCCTTGACCTGCCTTCCAGGGGCCCTCCTCTGCCTCTGCTTTTCCCTTCTCTTTGTTCAGATCAGTAGGCCCATAAACATGTCTATTTACTCCAGATGTTAGCTGGGTACCTGCTGAGGGGCCAGCTTCTGCTGGAGTTCTAGAGGTGATGTTTCTACCCTCCAGAGGGTGACAAGTAACATGCTGTCCAGAGGGCTAGAGATGCACCCTTAGTCAATGGGGGACCTCAGGGCCTAAAGCCATGGGATCCTGGGGGAAGGATGCTGAGTGAGTCTTGCTGTCCAGTGCTCCCAATGTACAACCCTGTGTGCTTGGGAGCAGGACCCCCACCCCTTGTAATGAAGATTGTCCTCTACCACTCCACCCCCCGACCAGACTGATTTCCTCAGGGGTGGCCTTGCCAGGCCACAGTCATCATGACAGATAGGATCTGATTTTTTTTAATCCCTTTTAGTTAGCATACAGAATGATATATTTTGTTTTAAACCATGGTCTCTTGTAGCCTAGGCTGGCCCAAAATGCATCTGGTTTTGACTATTTATTTGTTTTGAGACATGGTTTCATTTATCTCAGGCTAGCCTCTTAGTGCCTTCACTTTCTTTCTCAGAGATAAGGCTGGGGCTGGGGCAGGGGAGCAGAGTTTGGAGTTCTCTCTTGCTTTTGGCAGGCTCCTCCCCGAGAGGGTCAGATGCAGGTGATGGGAGGCTGGGATGAGGGAGCAAGAGCTTCTAGAAAAGTCCCTGTGTGAAGCTATGCTCCCCCTGCCCCCACCCCCACCCCCCACAGACAGCATTTTGTTCTCACAACAGAAACAGAAAAACCAAATGGAAAGATGATCTGCAGTAAGGAGTGTTTCCAAGGAGTCCTGCTCCAGGGAGCCTTAAAGGAGACAGCAAATGTTACTGAGAGCACAGGCTGCCAGGGCATGATTCCCCCACAGTCCAGAGGCCAGGCCAAGGGACCCCTGATTCAGACAGGAGCAGTTCCAAGCACCTCACCTGGGACCAAGCTGGCTTGAGCACCACGTGCAGAAGAGGGGAGCGCTTTGGAGTCTCCCGAAGGATAATGGATAGAAACGGGGGTGGGGGAGAGGGCATGGCAGCAGTGAGTGCTAGGGTTCACAGAATGGGCTCATGGGGAATTTAGAAATATTCTTTAAGGCTTGGAATGTAGCCTAGTCAGTAGAGCACTTGCCCAGCATGCAAGAGGCCCAGGATATCACCCCAGCACCTACACATTGGGCATGGTGGAAGATCCCTGAAATCCTAGTACTGGAGAGATGAAGGCAGGAGGATCAGGAGTTCAAGGTCATCCTCAGCAACATAGCACAAAGCAAGTTTGACCAGTCTTGACTATATGAAATCCTGTCTCTAGACTGATAGATGATTGGATGATGGGTGGATGATGGGTGGATGATGGATGGATGGATGGATGGGTGGGTGGGTGGATGGATGGATGGATGGATAGATAGATAGATAGATAGATAGATAGATAGATAGGTAAACAGACAGACAGTACTGTTGCTTACTTCCCAGATGAGACATGTAGAGGGAGCAGCCACAAGATTGACAAGTAGACAAGAGCAATGAAGGCTGGGAATGTAACCTTGAAAATGCCTTTCCCTCCCCAATCTGGTAGTGGGAGGTGATCTGATCACCCATTCATGGCCCTCAAAAAGACAAAGAATGAAGGACCTTCTGGAGTTGTGTGCACACACCTGCTCTGGGATCACAGGCTCCTGACAAAATGCCAGAAGATCCTCCCATTCTTCCAGCCTTGGCAGAAACTGCTCCTGAGCAGCAGATTTTAAGGTTTCATGCAAACTGGCTCAGTCTCAAGAAAAAGTTGAAGAATGCTCATACACCAAGGCAGTGTCCTCCAAGTGACCCTCGCAAGGGCTGCAATGCCGATACTTCCCAGCAGGGGGAGACAAAACACAGCGTTTCCTTTCTCCAGGTGCCAGCACAGCAGGTGAGGAAGAGTTTCCTCTTTCCTTGAGGATATTGGTGGGGGATGGGCTGGGCTGGAAAGAGTAGAGACAGTCTCTCTCTATATTCCTGGCTATTCTGGAACTCACGATATAGAGCAAGCTGGACTCGAACTCAGTGAGCCACTGCCTCTGTGATCCCAGGTGTGCAGAACCACACCCTGCCCTCTCCTGCCATCCACCATTGCTTGAGGATTGATTCCCAGGTTCAAACCTAGACCTAGAGTCAGCTCCTGGGCCCGGCTGCACTGCTGGCCTGAAGCATCTCAGAGTCCTGCTGAGCCGATTCCCACCAGGTGGTCTGACCCAGGGTCTCTCCAATCCTTTAAATCCAACACTGAGCAAGAACAGGAAGCCGTGGTCCCGTGGCAGAGTCCTCGCAAAGGCTGTGAGAAGGGACCACGAGACAGTGTCCCGCTGCCCTTGAGTCCAGACTGAATGCCTCTTAGGCCTGGCTGGTACTTGGGACAAAATCATGGTGACAGTTTTGAGTGGGACTGATTGGACTTGAGGAAAGTCTGGTGGTAGCTGACCCTGTGCTGTGGGGTGCAGACTGGTTGGTGTCACCATGGCCACTCTTGATACCTACCTGGCTAATATTGCTACTGTGTCCTAGCCAGGCCGGGTGGAAATCCCAGGTTTCCTATGCCTCCCATAGCCTCAGCTGTGGCCCTATAACCTGCCCAGGGTGGGGCATGAGGTTTCCCTTCTGACCCTAGCCCTGGCCTCCCGTTGGTGAGCATGTGCCTGGCCATTCTCCCTCCACTCTTATCTCTGCTACAGGCTCCACACTGCCCTCCAGGCCAGACGGGGCCCCTGCCCCTTTGTCCTTTGGACTGGGGTGGGGACAGGCTTTTCTCTGGTACAAAAGAAGGTGGTACAGGGCCCTCAAGAAAGAGAAAAAGGTCAAGCCCAACCTGAGGTGTGGTGAGAAGGTGCAGTGGAGGCTGGAGGCTCCTTCGGGGCAAATGCTCAGGACAGGTTCCTCAGACCCAGATAGCAGAGGGAACACCAGGGAGACATTGTCCCACTCAGGAAGGGCACAGTGGGGCTTCAGATGTGGACAAGTCTGCACAGGGACATTGACATCTGACTAGATTACACATCCCAGCTCAGGACTGGCCTTGAGCTACAAATGAGGAGGCACATCAGCTCACACTATGGTGGCCAGGGGCCTGCAGCTCTATGGGACCAAAGGTGGGCATCTCTTCCCTGAGTGGAGTCACGTTCTCTTAGAACGTTTATTCCCACCTCTTTCTCTGACTAGGCTCATGGATTTGTATGTGCTTGGCTGTGGCTTTGTGTGGCCAAGTCTTGCGATGGCTGCTAACATCTTGGTCTGCTGCTGCATGCCAGCCCTAGGCTCCTCCGAAGACACACCCAAGATTCACTCATGGCAGGCAAAGTGGTGCTTGGCCTTATGCTGTTATTTTCTGCTATAGACTCCATGGACCACAGGCTGAGTCATTAGAGGGCACTGGGGGATGAAGGTGCTGCTCTGTGGTGGCTGGCTATAGTATGTGGGTTAGCAGAGGGTAATAGGAAGCAGGATCAGAATCCAGGATCCTGGAACACATGCTGCTCCCTGCATCCCCCCAATCCCCAGCCCAGCAAGCTTCCAGGACTCCCAGCCTCTACTCTTTTGCAAAAAGGTGACTACTAAGGGTTCCTAGTAGCTCAGCCATGTCTCAGGGCACCCTGGGTATGATTTTATGATATTTGATGTTCGTCTTCCCTGAAGAAATTAAGCGGAGGGTGACATTTGCCCAGGCTACCAGCAGGAGGAGGGGCTTGGTGGAGGTTTCCGCCCCAGGCGCTCCACTTTATAACACTAGGCAAGCACGGAGCTGTGAAATTTGATTTCACTCCTCTAGGACAGAACAGGGGGTTGCGATTTCATTCCTAGTATTATGACAAAGCCACTTGTTCGGTGGCTTAATAGAAAACTTCTCTAATGTCTCTGGCAATAATAAAATCCCGTAGTTCTCACCCATTGTGGGCATTCAGCTCCAATGACTATATCTGAGCACGAGGTGGGCAGGTTCACACCTACCACAGATGGGGTTTGTCTTTCAAAGAAGATGGCGGGAGGCCAGAGGGGACAAAGGAAGAGCCTTGAGGGCTGGTCCAATCCTAGCCTCCCCACCCAGGTGAAGGTACACACTCACCCAGGGAGCCTCTTCAAACCCAAGATTCCCTCTGGCTGGATGTGTTAGCATGCATGGGCCATAGTCCCCAGCACTCCAGAGTCAGAGGCAGGAGTGCAAGGTTAGCTTGGGCTGTGAGACTGTCTCAATTTTTAAAACTCAAGAGTCACTTTGCATCATCATTATCATCCAGACTAAACTTGGAAAGACACTGAGATTAGCATGCGGCTGTCCAAGGATAAAATGCAAATTCACAAGTGTTCTATATTTTGTGTGTGTGGCATGTGTGTTTGTGTATGGGCATGTTCATACATGTGGAGGCCAGAAGAGGATGTCAGGTGTCCTGTTCTATCAGTTCCCTCCGTATTTTCTTGACAGGGTCTCTCCCTGAGTCTGGAGCTAGGCTAGTGGCCAGCAAGCCCCAGTGAGCCTTCTGTGTCTGTCCCTCACGGTGTTGGGGACACAGCTGCATGTGTGGCCACATATCTGGCTTCTTATATAGGTGCTGTAAGTTTGCTGGGGTCCTTGTATTTGCACACTGAGCCATCTCCTTAGCCCCAAATGATCCTTTTAAAAAGAAAGACGAGGAGGAGGAAGAGGAAAAAGAAGATGAAGGGCCAGTAGTAGCGGTGCATGCCTTTAATCCCAGCACTTGGGAGGCAGAGGCAGGCGGATTTCTGAGTTCGAGGCCAGCCTGGTCTACAGAGTGAGTTCCAGGACAGCCAGGGCTATACAGAGAAACCCTGTCTCGAAAGTACCAAAAAAATAAATAAAAATGAAAAATAAAAAAATCAATCAACCAATCAACCAATCAACAATTAAAATAAAAGAAGGATCAGGGTGATAAATCAATGGCTAAAGTGCTTGCTACACAAGCATGAGAGTCCAAGTTCAATTCCCAGGACCTCTGTGAAAAGGTAGGCACAGTGGTGAACACTTGTAATCATAGTGCAGAGGAGACTGAGTCAAGCAGAACACTCGGGCTCACTGGACCAGCCCACTTAGTTCATTTAGTGGCTTCCAGGCCAGTAAAATAAAGCAGAACAGAACAGTGGATGGTTCCTGTGGAATGACACCACTGTTGACCTCTGGTCTCTGAATGCACATGCATGCCCAAAGAACTGATGGGAGTGGTTCCCCCCAAAGGCACCCATGACGTTAGAATAACAAGATGTTCAGGGAGCCTTGTAGAGGACTAGCATGCTCACACTGCATACCCCTCCACACATGTGCACACACCCATACTGCATACACACCCATGTGCACATACCCATACTGTACACACATGTGCATACACCTGTACTGCAGACATACATGTGCACACACCCATACTGTACACACACATACACACACACAGTGCAATGTACCACCAAGAGAAATAAATGGTTTGGTATCCACAGGGGATGAGAAATTACAACCGGCCTATAATTTAGAGGATATAAAAACACTACTCAACGCAGTGAGTTCCCTTCAAGTAAGGATTTTATAGTTTCTATAAAAGTGATGTACACTTGTTATAAAATGTAATTGTGAAGATTCCAGGAAGGAACCAAGTATCCTCCAACTCCAGCCCCCAAAGACATCAACGTTGCGATGCTGCATTCCTGGCATCTCGGTGGGGACAGGTGGACAGTGGAGCACTCATGGATGGAGCCACCATGATGTGCTGGAAGGTTAAAACTCAGCCACTCTTGGCTGTTAAGTAGTTCATTTTGTCATTTGCTGACGAGATACATCAAAGGCTTGGGAAATGACAGGTCTCTGAACTTAACTCTGGCACTTGGGAGGTGGAAGTGGAGTTCAAGACCAGCCTTGGCTACAGAGTGAACCCTCTCTCCATAAATCAAATGCAACAAAATGGCTGAGGAGATGGCTCAGTCACACCAGAGTGCTCACCATGCACCTTGTGTTCTAGCGAGTGACCTTGGCTGCTCTAACACTGCAATTGTAACCACTGCTGGGGTGACACCAGCATTGGGGGATTAAAACCAAGGCCCGAATGTGAAACGTGGTGCACATGAAGCAGTGCTGCCCTGCACTCTGTGGCTGGGCTAAGCAAGTGTGTGCAAACAAGCAGACCCCGGTCGACATGACTGTGGGGAGGCCTTTCTGTGTAACAACACAGGGCACTAAGACATGCCCATCCAGTGGGGCAAGGGTAAACTGTACTGAGGGGATCAGCAGACCCCGCAGTAGCCTTGCAATACCAGAGTTGCTGCCTAAGACCAACATAAATATGCTGAGTCCTCTTCTCAATGCTGTCTCTCTCTCCCATCCACTCCCCATCTCCATAGGGTTTCTCTATGTAGTCTTGGCTGTCCTACACCTTGCCCTGTAGATGAGGCTGACCTCAAACTCACAGATATCCACCTGCCTTTGCCTCCTGAGTGCTAAAGATGTATGCCACAATACCAGCCCCCCTCCCTGCCCCCCATCCTTCCACCCTTCATCAGTCAGACAGGAGCCAGGACAAGCAGTGTGGGATGACCCTTCTCCCACAGCTCTAGGAAGACACATATCAGAGGGCACTGGAGGCTGCTGGCACCTGGTACTGGCATTCTGCTGGTGTCTTTGGATCCCTGCACACAGTAGAAGCCCCTACTCACCTGCCTCAGCACGAAGGCACCGGGGTGTTTAAACAACCTGCAGGCAGCTCTGAGGATGGCCTGGGTTAAGCCACAGCTCAGCCCTGTGTGGTGTTCACAGTACAGGGTCAGTGCTCGACACCCAAGGGTCTCAAGCCAGCACCCATAAACACAGAAACACCATGTTACAGTAACATGGTGCAAAAGTGGAAAAGGAACAGATCCTAGCCCAGCTCCCAAGGCTCCCAAGGCACGGCTGCCCTGCCCTGTGCAGGCATGCACGGTTACTGAAAGGAAAAGCTAGGTTTAGAAACAATTTGAGATGACCAGAAAACAAAAAGCCACCTGCTGCTAGACTGGGAAAAGGGAAGCTGCGCTGGGAAGTCTACCAAGCCAGGTGATGCGAGTTCAATCCCTGAGACACTCACTTGTGTAAGGGGAGATTGGACTCCTCTAAGTTGTCCTCTGGCCCACCTACACACTACACACATACACACATACACACACACACACACAGAGCGAGCGAGCACAAGAGAAAGAGAGAGACTCTAAATAAATAAATAAATAATATGCAACTTAAAAAGCAGGAAACTGTGCTAGAGGCATTAGAGACATGGTTCAGCCATAGAGGGCTTGCCCAGCATGCAGGGAGCCCTTGCTTCCATTCCCCAGTAACGCAGACGCAGAGGCAGAAGGATCAAGAGTTCGAGGCTATCCTTGGCTACACAGGCAGTCTGTCTCAAAACACTTAAAACAAGAGGTCAAATATGTCAAAAGCCAAACCATTTCTCACTTCCTACTTTGTATTCCAGGTTTGTTCAAAGGAGAGAAGACAGAGAAAGGGAAGCAAGCTGGCGTGCGTGTCTGTGAGCATTTCGCTGTCTGGTTTCACTGGCAGGTTCTGGTGTGAGGACTCGGGTCTGTGACAGGCTGAGTCACTGTGGAATGCTGTCCAGGGCTCTGTGGTGTGATGGCCACACTGGGCGGGATATCAAATCACCGCAGTGTTCAGCCCCGACGAATCCTGTGACATACACAGAAGGAAGAAAAACACACTCTCTGGAGGGGAACCGAGGTCAGGAAAGGAAGTGGCATGTTCTACCATCCTCACGAAGAGCCCCTGCACTGGGCAGCACAGGCTGAGTCTCAGGTCTCCCTGCACTGTGGGCAGAAGGGCTCAGCTCTGCTCCAGGCAGGGGAAACAGCCCTGTGGTTTCCTTCTCAACAGTCCTCCTTTGCCTCTGGCTTCCCCTCCATTATGTCTCTAAAGCCGAGCTTCTCTAGTGGTTCCGGTGCCATCAGCTGCCTGGAAGAGAAAGATGTTGTCATGGGGAAAGGAAGGGCATGGGGGGGACAGGGCTCCACCCCACCATGCTCTTTCATTCACTCAGTTGACCACTTTCAGCACCCCATTCAAAAACAGGAAAACAGACCCAGAGGTATCCTCCCCATAGGGCAAGGAGCCAACAGGCCATGTGAGCCTCAAGGTCCCTCCCAACCACACTGTTGGCCCAAGCTCACAAGGGCAGGGGCTGAGGATGTGGGCAGGGCCAGGTATGTGGGTGGGGTCACATGACCCCACAGGTGTGAACTGAAATGGGGAGAGCTGAGGCTAGGTGTGTGGGGACCCTGAGGAGGATCAGGAATGGGGAGAAGAGGGGTGCACAGAACTGAACTACTTGCCTGTGCAAACTTTAGGGTTGCACATAGCTGGGGGCAAGACCTCTTCACCCCCACACTGTAGAAAGACACTGAGGAGACTATGTCTGCTTTGACCTCCAGGTCATTGTGAAAGTGTACTTGGGGAGACAGGAGGCCAAAACATGGTACAGAATGGTCCAGCCTTGTCACCAGTGCCACGATCCCAGCTCCTGTGAGGCTCTAAGCCCACTGCCTTTAGTCACCCGGAATACAGCTGCCCTGTGAAGATGGATGGAAACCCAACACTGGGTACTCTAGCCTGCCTCCCGATCAGCCATCCACACGCACAGCCCTGATGCTGTTGCCCACTCCGGCTCGTCCCTCCTGCCTCCACAATACACTCCCTCAGTAAACTCCTCCCCACCACCACACCCCACTCCCCACAGCTCAGAATGCTCCGGAGATGCTCACAGTGAATCTGGAGACACTCCCAGGGTCCAGGGCCCGTGAGTGCCAATGTCCTGATATGGAAGGAGAGGACCAGCTTGCAGGTCACACTCTAACCATAGAAACTGCTGATATGGAAGGAGAGGACCAGTTTGGAGGTCACACATTAACCATAGAGACTGCTGATATGGAAGGAGAGGACCAGCTTGGAGGTCACACTCTAACCATAGAGACGCTGAGGATCAGAGTCTCTTTGGCTCTGGTCAGACAGCAAGCACCAGGAGGAAAGTGGCTCATGGTCTGAAGGTGCAGATGCCCCCACATCTTCCAAAGACAGGGACAGTTGTCTCCCCCGCCCTCCATCCCTGGAGCTCTTCTGGAACACAGGACTCTATCCCTGGGAAACTAAGGCCTACCTTCAGGCCATCTGCCCACTGGCTCAGAGGTGGGTACGATTACTGTGGGAGACTTGTCTGTGGCTCTGAAGCCACAGGTTGTAGGCCTACTAAGGCTAGCTCTTACTGCTACTGGTTGCTCAGAGCAAGAAAAGGAACAATGATGAAGAGATATTACCAGCACATGCACACACACACGCACACAGAAAAATGAATAAGTCAAGCTGAAGGAATGCCCTCAATGTGCCTCTGTCACCTAAGGGGACACCCCTAGACAAATGTCCTTGGGATTTCTAAGGCTAGAGACACTGAGATGAGCCCTGAGCTGTGCTCTGGAGCCTTCCTGAGGGCTCAGCCATCCGTGCCTGTCCCAGCAACATCCATTCTGTCCCCGTCACCTCTGCCTCTCCAGAGGTGGGGGCAGGAGGGCTGCAAGTGCCAGCTGAGCTGTAAAGGCAGCCACAGCCCAGAGGTTCCCCACACCCAGGAAGCCTGAGAAGGAATATTTTAACTTTATTTTCTTAATTGATTTATTCCTGTATATACTGTATGCATGCACATGCGTGTGTGTGTCTGTGTGTACACATCTGTACATGTGCTAGGTCAACTTCAACTGTACGTTTGATGGTTTCATTAACAACCAGCCTAACAAAATAATGAACCAGCCAAGCATGGTATCATACACCTATTATCCCAACACTCAGAGGCCCAGGCAGGATTGCCAGAAGTTCCAGGCCAGTCTGTGCTATTAGATCTAGCCTTCCTTGACAAAATAACAACAACAACAACAACAACAACAACAACAATAATAATAATAGCCGGGCAGTGTTTGTGCACGCCTTTAGTCCCAGCACTTGGGAGGCAGAGGCAGGTGGATTTCTGAGTTCGAGGCCAGCATGGTCTACAAAGTGAGTCCCAGGACAGCCAGAGAATCCCAGGACACAGAGAAACCCTGTCTCAAAAAAAACCAAAAAAAAAAAAAAGACATGGGGTAGTTGTAGGCTACTATCACTGAGCCACACCCCAGCCCCTCACTGGGGGATTCTAGGCAGGTGCTCTAACACTGAGCCACACCCTAGCCCCTCACTGGGGGATTCTAGGCAGGGGCTCTACCACTGAGCCACGCCCTAGCCCCTCACTGGGGAGATTTTAAGCAGGTGGTCTACCACTGAGCTATATCCTCAAACCTGTTTTTCTTATTATTTTGAGACAGAATCTTACTAAGTTGCCCAGATGGTTTCTGAACTTACTCTGTAGCCCAGGCTGGCCCCAACCTCACAATTCTCCTGCTTCAGCTTCTTGAGCAGCTGGGATGACAGGCCTGTGTTGCAGGCCCCATTAAAGCTCTTACGAGCCGAATTTGCCCAGCTCGTCTGTGGAATCTCTCCTTTTGTAGACATCAAGATCTAGGGACCAAGCTTGGGGAAGGCAGGGACCTGCTCACATCCTCATTCCAGGCTGGGATCTCTGGCCCTCTTCTAAAGCTCAGGAGAACCAAGAAGAAATTCTCAGCCATCTGCTGAGGCTCAGTTCCAGCCATGAGCTATCTGGAAGCAGCAAGATCTGGACAGACCCAAGCACCATTTATGACTGTAGGGCAAGACCTTAAGTTAAGTTGTTGCCACTGCCAGAGCTGAAACACCCACACTGTAACTCCAACATGCCTACACCTCTGGGACTTGTCTGGGTTTGTTAAATACAAAGAAAGCAGTCTTAAGTGGACCACTGACATCTTGAGAGGCTAAGGTGCCTGAGTTCCTGTGTGCACAATGGCAATAGACCTCCTTCCACCGAGTACTGGCTTGCTAGCTGCTTCTGCATATTTACAGTCGGAATAGTTCTTATTCTAAGGCAGAGCTCCACATATTTTGGCTTTTGTTCTGTTTAAAAGTAAACTTGGAGGAGGAGGTGTGCAGCCATCATTATCCATCACTGCTTAAGTTGTCTATTGTCCCCGTGACATTCCAAACAGCTTTCAGTGGACAGCATGAGGCAATGCGTGTTCTTACGGGCTGAGAATGTGAAAGGTATGAAAACCTGTTGGCTCAGTCAGCGCTGCTGGGATCTACATCTTGTGATGGACAAAGCTCTGGGGAATGGGGGCTGTGGACAAGGCTGTCACTCACGAAGAGATTTCCAAGGCAGTTAGCAGTCTCCTTATTGCCTAAACTGTGATTTCTCCTGGCAAACACCAGCCACTCTGATGTGGCAGGGGCAGTGGCTAGGTTGGTAAAATGGACCTGAGTTCCCTCTCCAGAACAATCCCAGCACTGAGGGGCAGAGATCTCTTGGCTCACTTGTAGTCAGCCCAGCCTAATTAGTGAATCCAGGCCAGCAACAGACCCAGTTCCCAGACACACACACACACACACACACACACACACACACACACACACACACACAGAGAGAGAGAGAGAGAGAGAGAGAGAGAGAGAGAAGTCACCTTTGCATTCTGCACATTAAATATTCTTTAGATTCATTTCTGCACAAAGCATTTTCATAATTCTTGTCACGGAGACACTTCATGAACTTTTCTTTAAAGCTTTTACATTCACCTAGGAAAAAAAAGAAAGACAGCATCCTATTTGTAGAGAGAAGGCCTGACCTGCTCACACGCCAAGTTTAGGAGCAGTGCTATGGTTTCCATCCAAATGTGTTCTCCTTGTGAGGCTGTGGATGTGGCTCTGAGGTAATGTGCATTTTTGGCATACAGCCTCCTAGGGTCAAGTCCTTGTACTTCAAAACAACAACAACAACAAAAAGAAACAAAGGAGCTGGAGAGATGGCTCACTGGTTATGAGCACTGACTGCTCTTACAGAGACCTGAGTTAGGTCCCCAGTACCGACATTGAGCAGCTAACAAATGCCTGTAACTCCAGCTCCAGGGTATCAAACACCGCCTTCTGGCTACCAAGGGTACCTGCACACATAATACATACTCAGATGCACACACATACACATAAAGTTAAAAAATTATAATAAAGCTAGTCATATTGGTGCACACCTTTAATCAGCACTCAGGAGATAGAGGCAGGTCTGCTGCATTTCTCAGGGCTGTTTGCTTGTGGTTTGGGGGGGGGGTTCCATGTTGTTGTTGTTATTATTATTATGATTATTATTATTATGATTATCATTATTATTATTATTATTATTATTATTATTATTATTATTATTGTAGTGCTGAGGACTGAACTCATTCCTGTGCATGCTAGGCACCCGTTCAGCCTCTGAACTGTATCTCCAATTCTCTCCTAGTTTTTTTTTTTTCTTTCACATTTCAGTTTCCCAAATCCTCTGGGCCGAAGTGTGGCTTAGAGGTGGACCACTCGCCTAGCACGTGCCAGGCCCTGGCTTTCAGCCCCAACATTAGATATCAAACAGCTTTTTGAAAATATTTCTTTGCCTAATGTTACTACAGACCCAGAGTCTCAGGCTGGGGAGGGAGGATGTCCTGCGCTGCTACCAGGGTGTCTAACATCAAGTCCCACTCCTGTCACCATCCTGTCACATTAGCACCAAGTCTGAGCTCTTACTTGGAAGGACATGACAGGTGGCCCTCTGAAATAGGGATTCTCAAGATTAGTTTCTCTGACTGCACCCCCAAAGGGCTCTGAGCATGCCTAGCTCTACAACCCAAGAAGGGCCTATAATATTAACTGCTCTGCATCCTTAGGTCCAGTACCTCAGACCCCACCCACCAGATCTAGCATCCTGTCACCTAAATCCAACACAATGACAATGCCACAGGTCTATTACCGCACACACTGTCTCTCCTATTCAGCTCCTCCATCTTGCCTCTCGGGACCCTTGATCCAGCAGCCTTGGCCCTGTCACATCCAACTCCTTAGACACTGCACCTAAACTCTGCCCCGGCCACTCAAATCTAGTACCTCAGGCCCTGCCACCCAGATCTACAACCTCAGGCCCTGCCACTCAAACCTAGTACCCTAAAACCTGCCATGTATCATAAAGAAACAACTTTGCCAGACTTTGCCACCCAGACTCAGCAGCCCAGACCCTGAACCCAGATCCAGTACCCCGACCCTGCCACCCAGATATCCTGCACCCATAATTCTGTCACCCAAACCTTGCCATCCAGAACCAGTATCCCAGACCTGCCACCCACTTCCAATACCCCCGATCCTGTCACCTGTCACCGAAAAACAGCACTCCCTACCGCTCAGACTCAGCACCCTAGACGCTGCCACCCTGATTCAGTACCCCTAACTCTGCCACCCAATCCCAGGCCGCCAGCAACCTGAGCCTCGCCTCGCTTCGCCTCACCGAAGTGGTCCAGCGGGAAACTGCCTTTGTCTGGGGGCCGCGGCTGGAAGCTTTTGGTCCCGAAGTTCATAGCGGTCGACATCACGGCGAAATTAAGACCGGAGAGCGGCGGCGACGCAGGGCAGACGGCTGCACACCGAGCAGGTCGAGCGGACGACTGATCCCGCCCCCAGTCCACCGGGCCCCACCCACCAAGCCCCGCCTCTCCCATCTAGCCCCGCCCCCGCCGTACTGCGAAAGGACTTGACCCTGATTTCCAGCCCTCTGAGAAGCAAAAACCAGCAGTCATCTTTTGGTACCTAAGAGCAGTCAAGGACAGAAAGATGCAGCCCGAGGACACCTGTCTGTGCCCCGGGATCTTCATCCCATCCATCTGTCTGCCCGGGACTGAGTTTCCCATCTACTCAGAGGGTCTAATCAAGGAACAGTGCTACAAACAGGGGTTTTACAAACAAAATAAAGCAGGGTGTAGTGCCTCACACCTGTAGACAGAGTTTTGGAGGCTGAGGCAGGAAGATTGCCTGAGTTTTCATCAAACCTGAGCTATGTAGCAAGACCCAGTCCCACAAAACAAAAATCTCCCCCAAATGTTATCTTCTATGGTTCAAGAGACCAGAAGTCTGATCCTAAGGTGTTGGTCATTAGCCCTATTGTGGACGGCTGTCCCTGCTGTCTGTTCCAGGGAGTCCAGGTTCTCCCCAAGCCTCTGAGATGTTCTGTCAACTTTAGGTAATTCTGGGCTGCTAGAAGCAATGCTCTTTCTGGGCCTCCACTTCTGGTGACATTCTCCCATGTTTCTGTATCCAAGTATTCCTTTTATGGATATTTCACACTGGGGTAGGGTCATTCCAACAATTCCTTCCTTCTATCCTTCCTTCTTCCTTCCTCCCACCCTTCCTTTCTTCATTTCTTTCCCTTTCTTCTCCTTCTTCTTCTTCTTCTTCTTCTTCTTCTTCTTCTTCTTCTTCTTCTTCTTCTTCTTCTTCTTCTTCTTCTTCTTCCTCTCTCTCTCTCTCTCTCTCTCTCTCTCTCTCTCTCTCTCTCTCTCTCTCTTTGGTTTTTCAAGACAGAGTTTCTCTGTGTAGCCCTGGCTGTCCTGGAACTCACTCTGTAGACTAGGCTGGCCTCGAACTCAAAAATCCACCTGCCTCTGCCTCCCAAGTCCTGGGATTAAAGGCACACACCATTACTGCCTAGCTTTCTTTCTTTCTTTTTTCTCTCTTTCTTTCTTTCTTTCTTTCTTCCTTCCTTCCTTCCTGTCTGTATTTTTCTTTTTTCTTTCTTTCCTTTTTCCTTTCTCTTTCTTTCTTCATTTTTCTTCCTTTCTGTCTCTTTTTCTTTAATTTTTTCTTTCTTTCTTTCTCTTTCTTTCTCTCTGTCTTTTTCTTTTTCTTTCTTTCCTTTTTTCCCTTTCTTTCTTCATTTTTCTTTTTCTCGTCTTTTTTCCCTTTCTCTCTCTCTCTCTCTCTCTCTCTCTCTCTCTCTCTCTCTCTCTCTCTCTTTCTTTTTTTCTTTTCACACAGGGTTTCTCTGCATAACCTTGGCAGCCCTGGAACTCTCTATAAACCAGGTTGGACTTAGAGATCCACCTGCCTCTGCCTCTTAAGTGCTGGGATTAAAGCCATGTTCCACCATGCTCAGCTCATCCCAACAATTTTAACCTCTGCTGCTTCCATCTGCCACAACATTATTTCAAAAGAAATAGTTATTTCAAAAGAGGCCAAAAGGTCCCAGGGGCTGGGACTGTGCCCCGTGGATTTGGGGGGACTGTTCTATGGTAGTGGGTTACACTCTACTGACTCTTTGCTATTGTTATGGTAATAACACCTGTGCCCAGCACCCCTGCTTTTCAGCTTGGGGACAGAGAAGACCAGTAGCTCTCACCTCCCTGCACTGGCTGCCATTGTAGGACGCTGGCCATCATTCTGTCTCAGCCACACATGGGTGCTATGTCCCACACCATGCCAGGCCTTGGAAGTGAGCAGGGTGGGACCCATGGGCTCATAGCAGCTCCTTGGGGCCAGCTCTCCATCTACAGTCCCTTGATGGATCCCAGCATCACTAACGCTTCCAGTGTCCAGGAGCAGAAACAATTCTCGGGTGCTGCAGAGAAGTGCTTGACCAGCAGATCCACTCAGCCTCTTCTATCTTGCTGGACTCCCTTCCTCCACAGGCATCCATTGGTCTTCTTGCTGGATCCCATCCTAGCTTCCTGTCTGGGAGACTGGATTTACCTCCCTGTGTCCAGACCTATAAACTGCCTTGCAGACGAGTACCATCTCCCTACCAAACCTCCAGAAAGTCCATTCCACCTCTGCTTCAGCTTACCTCTCAAGGAGGGGCATGGGGGGATGAGCTTAGCAGGCAAGGTCACTAGATCAACATGAGGACCTGAGTTCAAATCCCCAGAGCCCACCAAAAAAAAAAAAAAAGCCAGGCTGTGTAGCATGGGTCTCTAATCCCAGCACTATAAGGGGTGGGTCTTGCTGGCTGCCAGCCTAACTCCAGGTTCAGCCAACACTCTGTCACAAGGGGATAAGGGGGAGAGATAGAGCAGGGCACCTGATGTCCTCCTCTGGTTTCTACATGTGCATGGGTATGCACATACTCACATATATGCGCACATAACACACACACACACACACAGAGAGAGAGAGAGAGAGAGAGAGAGAGAGAGAGAGAGAGAGAGAGAGAGAGAGAGTTGTGGAGAGACTCCAGAAGGAAAACTGTACTTTGTTCTTATCACAGAAACAGCTCTTTTGCACCTTTCCCATGCCTGGAACCAGGGGCCACACAGAGTTACTCATTAATGTTTTTTGAGCTGTGAACAATGGTGGCTTTTATGACTCAGCAAGCAGCCCTTTTCCACTTAAAATAAATAGACATCTCTGTCCCTGGTATGGCAAAACCTCTGTCAGGCATCCCGAAGAACCAAGAAAGCAGCAGGGGCTAGTATCTGGGCTGTGACAGCAACTTTTAACCCGCCATTCCTGGGCAATGGCTACCACCCTGTGTGAGCTCTTTTGTGTTGTTATTTGTTTTTGATCGTGGTTCTGGTTTAAGACCAGCTTTCATTATGTAGCTCTGGCTGGTCTCGAACTCACTGATTCTGCCTCCCTCTGCCTTGGAAGTGCTGTTTTTCCAAGTGTTGTGATCAAAGTTGTGCACCACCCTGTCCAGTGTGTGTGTGTGTGTGTGTGTGTGTGTGTGTGTCGGGATACAGCTGTGTGTGCACACATGGAGAGCAGAGAAGGATGCCAAGCATCTTCTTCCATATTGCTCAGAGGTGGGGTCTCTCTCTGAATTGGAAGCTCATCATTTTTGGCAAAGGTGGTTGGCCAGCAAACTCTTAAGATCCATTTGTTTCTGTTTCCCCGATGGGGTTGCTGGCATGCACAGCCATGCCTGGCTTTTTATGTGAATGTCAGGGATTCAAACTTAAACCTTCCTGGTTATGTGAAAGAACTCGTGGCCACTACCCAGCCCTCTCAGGCTGACCATGGGAGCATGGCTATGTCCTTAGACTGTTAGTGTTCTACACCTGGGCTCTTCCAGGCTACCCAGGCTTCCTCCCAGCACTAGGGCCTCAAAGCTTGGTGGGAACTATACCTCCTAATGCCCTAGTCTTTAGGGTGCTACAGCATCCCCACAGTGTCCCTAGATCCAAGGGTGGGAATTTCAGACCCTTTCTGATAGGAAGATGACAGCATCATATTACTCGAAGGACATATGATAGGGACCATCTATATGGCCACCTTTCATAGATATTGACCTCCACACCAGGTCAAGGCTAGATGTAGCCCAAGACAGTCAATCAGAGCTCTGCATGCAGGGATAGCCCAGGGCATCCCTCAGTCAGGCCCCACCAAGTCTGCTGAGAACAGACCCTCAGTGGATTGAGCAACCATGCTGGAGACAGTTGGCGCCGCACCTTTGCTGGGTGTGGGGAAATTCCATAAAAATTTAAAAAGAGAACAGCCCCGGGGCTGAGGACTTAGCTTAGTAAAGCTAAGATTTAATCCCCAGCATTAAAAAAAAAAAAAAAAAAAAAAAAAAAAAAAAAAGGCCAGCTACCAGGCGCTCCTGCAGAGCCAGCCTGCTCCCTGGAGAAGTGGAGAAGTTCAAGGTCAACCTGGTCAACCTGGGCTAAACAAATAGACCCTGTCTTAAAAAAAGTTAGGACCGGGGATGTAATTCAATAGTTGGAAAAAAATTAGCTAAATGGAGGCAACCCATTTAACATATCAAAGCGGACTTGGCTGCCGGGTTCTCCCACCCTCCCTCGGCGTCTACCTGTTATAAGGTGGATATGGCTGACATTCCATGCCCTCTGCCCTAAATTTCTCGAGCCCAGGGGCTGGGCTGCTCTGCCCCTCAGCTGAATTTCCCTCTATAACCCAGCTATTTTGGTTACCTAGCTCTTTCACTTACCCTTTACTCTCCTAGCCCTCCCATCTCTACCACCCTTCTCCTCACACAGCTCTGCTCAGGGTCATGTTCACTTTGGACTCTCCCAGATGTCCTCCAGTTATGTCCTCCCTCACGTCTGCATCAAACTTCCCCATACCTAGGAGAGGTCATATCCTTCCTTTTTATTTCTTGTTTTTTTCTTTTATCAGATACCTGCCTAGAATCCCCCAGTGAGGGGCTGGGGATGTGGCTCAGTGGTAGAGCCCCTGCCTAGAATCCCCCAGTGAGGGGCTGGGGATGTGGCTCAGTGGTAGAGCCCCTGCCTAGAATCCCCCAGTGAGGGGCTGGGGTGTGACTCAGTGGTAGAGCCCCTGCCTAGAATCCCCCAGTGAGGGGCTGGGGATGTGGCTCAGTGGTAGAGCACCTGCCTAGAGTCCCCCAGTGAGGGGCTGGGGTGTGGCTCAGTGGTAGAGCCCTTGTCTAGCAAGGCCCATGGATTTGATTCCCAGCAAGCACCACAAGAAATAACAACAAACCCCAGCACCTTCACTCGGAATCTACTTCGCAGCTTCTCTTGTGGCTGTGCTCAGTACTGAGTCTTACTACGTAGGACACACTGCTCCAGAGCTCACCATAGCCCTGCCTTAGCCTCTCCATAGCTGGGATCACAGGTGAGCTCACCTCCCTCCGTTCTACCTTCATATCTTTAGCAGATTGCTTTGTGACAGCTTAAGGCCGGGGAAAGCGTGTACACTCACACACCCACCACACCCAGCAGAGGCCCATGTCTAATTCTGGGTACACAGTCATGTTAAACATAGCATCAGGCAATGTATGGTGGCTGTATGGTGGGGGACACACTGGGCTCAATGAAGCCGTGGGGTGGGGACTGGTGTTTGCTACCTTAATCGTGGTAATGGCGTAGACACGTGTGAAAGCTCATTAGGATCTGTTTTAAATCTCTCTCTCTCTCTCTCTCTCTCTCTCTCTCTCTCTCTCTCTCCCCGTTCCCACTTCCCTCCCTCCCTCCCTCCCCACCTCCCTCTGTCTCTCTGTCTCTGTCTCTGTCTCTCCTCTCCCTCCCTCTCTCACCACTTCCCTCCCTCCATCCCCACCTCCCTCGGTCTCTCTCTCAGCTCTGATAAGATGGAGCCCTGGTCCTGGTGCATGCTTCAGTGAATGGTCTGCTACTAAACTGTGCTTGTGCTGCTAATCTGCAGCCCGGACTATGTGCTGTATGTATGTGGTCTATGTATACGTTATATGTTAATATAAACATTATACGTGTGGAGAATAGATGGGCAAGCTGTGCATCCCCAGTACCCACGCAAAAAGCCAGGCAAAAAGCATGTGGTACACATTTGTAGTCATACAGCTGAGGAGGCTGAGGCAAAAGCCCCTGAAGGCTGGCAGATTTGGTGAGCTCCAAGCCAGGGAGAGATCCTATCTGAATAAACAAGGAGAGACTTGGGGGGATATGGCTCGGGAGTTAAATGGTTGCTGTGCAAGTCTGAGGATCCCAGATCCTACGTGAAGATGGATGTGAAATTATCCCGCCCCCCCCCCCCCCCCCCCCCCCCCCC
This sequence comes from Mastomys coucha, assembly GCF_008632895.1. Lineage (NCBI taxonomy): Eukaryota > Metazoa > Chordata > Mammalia > Rodentia > Muridae > Mastomys > Mastomys coucha. The sequence goes on from NW_022196905.1 coordinate 133,609,394, forward strand.
CAGTGCTCCTACAACAAGATGGGAGGTGAGGGAGCAAGAAAAATCCCAGAAGCCCTCGTGCTAGCTGGTAGTTCATAGGCAGCTACAAACAAGGGATCCCATGGCAAACAAGGTGCAGGGTGAGCATTGACACTAGAGGTCATCCTCTGACCTCTACACACAGGCTGTGGTATGTGCGTGCTTGTAGTCAATGCTGCACACATGGACGCACACACACACAGACCCTTTCAACTGTGCATGGTGCATGCTAGTAATCTAAGCCGTATGGAAGGAGAGGCTGAAGGATTAGGAGTTCAAACCCAGCCCAAGTTACATGAGACCCTGTACCACATAAACAAACAACAGTAGCAGAAGCAGCAGCAACAACAACAACAACAAAATTCCTTCCCCAAAATAACCCCCAAGGTAGCTGGGTAGTATTGTCTGTGATCCCAGCCCTGGGAAGCCGAAGCAGGAGGATTTGGGCCACAGCAGTCATGCAGAAGCGTGGAGACTGCAGGGGGAGCTGTCCAGAGATGCGGGGACATCAGGACACTTAGCTCACCCAGGCAACTCAAAGGTGAGTTTCTGTGGATCTTCACTGATGCTACAGGGTCTCTCATGCTGGCGTGGGAGCTCATGCCTATTCCTGGAGGGGTTGCAGACCCCAGCCCTGGTCACCCTGACAAGTCTCCTGTCCCAGCCTGTCTGGCTTTTCTACACCTACCTCCACATCCCATTGTCCCTGGTGACCAGGCAAATCTCAACTCACTCCACAACACACCATCTGCCTTGACTTCTTCACTTCAGGTGCATGCTCAGTGACAGATGGAGCCATACCAGTCTTGCCCTGGGATTGTGACATCAAAATCCTATTGGTCTTTCTGCTACTGATTTCCATAGCCCTCACTCCTGGCCAAGTCTGGCACATAAGAGACTGCTCAGTAAGTATTTCCTGTAGCAATTATGTAGATTTCCCTGGCTAGGTAGGATCCCTAGCTTGGATGCTTAGTAAGTGGCATTGGTGGCAGTTGGTTGAAACATGACCCAGACATCCACAGTGGTGACAGGGAGCTGTCCCAGCCCAGTCTCATGCTGTTTCAGGGAAGAAGGGTGCTAGGGTAAAATGCAGTCTAGGCCAGGTTTCTCTCCACAGACAATGCAGAGGAGCAAGACCTGGCTGTAAGGAGTGCGGATGGCTTCTGTTTCTTCCTCAGCTCAGCGTTTGTGCAGGGTGTGGATGACTCCCCAGGGGATAGGCCCCATGGTGAGGGGCCCTGCTTGGGGGACAGGACTCCAGGTGCCTCATGTTGAGGCAGGCTGCGGGAAGCAACCCAGCTACTTCTGGTGCCAAGAGCCACCCGCCCCGCATAGCCCTTTCTCACAGGGGGCACCTCCTCTCCAGTGAGGCCTCCAGGGTTTAAGAGACAGGATTAGAGAGCCAGGACAGCTAGGGCTGTAAACCCAGCCACCTGCTGTGTCTGTCCACAGTCTGCTAGATGGCCCCTCAGTGTCTGGGTGGTTGTAGCCCTTTCTCCAGGCTGCTGGGGTGAGCTCCCTCAACTTCAGCAGACACTCGCCGCTTCTGAAGGCTGGGAGCTTTGAGCCCCTTGATGACTGCATTCCGTGTTGTATTGAGGCCCTGGACTTACTAGGCATTAGGGTCCTGCTTCTGGGGGCGACAATTTGAGGATCCAGGGGGTCCTCATCCTTTCTTTCACGATGAGGGTCCAGTCTCAAAGTCCCACAAGTTCCACTTTGATGGAGAGACCATGAAGAGCTATAGGTTCCCAAAGTTGGGGACAGAATAGACACTGCTCTGACTGTGACACTGGAACCTGGGGGCACATGGAGGGTTGTAGTGTCTTGGAAGTCTGAGCCCACATGGCCCAGGCTTGGATAACCTGTGACCAAAAAGCCTTGGCCCTGTACTGCCTACAGAGGTCCTTTTAGCTCCCAACCCAGGCCCCCTGCCACAGAGGCGACCCCACATTCCATATAGCCTGTAGCTTTAAGCCTCCTGTTGGGCCGTCCCCTGCAAACTGCTCGTTCCACATTCTCGGGGTGGTGGGGTGGGTGGGGTGCCGGCACGCCCTGGGGAGGATGGCTATAAGGCAGAGGCCTCCCTGGGCCCCTGGAGAGCTGAGGATTTGCTATCCAGCTGTTCACATGGCTCTGCTGCTCCTGAGTGTCTGGGGGATCTTGCTACTTCTGGGGCTATGGGGACTGCTCCAGGGCTGTGCCCGGGACCCCTCCCTGGCCCCTCGGTGGCCCCCTGGGCCTCGCCCTCTGCCGTTCCTGGGGAACCTGCATTTGCTGGGTGTGACCCAACAAGACCGGGCACTGATGGAGGTAGGGTGGGCAACCCTGTGCCATCTCACAGCTCATGTGCTGTCTGTGTCCCATCCCTGACAAGGGAAGCCAGGAGGGAATACAGGATGCCAGAGGCTCATCCCCAGAGAGCAGAAGTTAGAAGCAAGAGCGACCTAGGCTGGGGATATAGCTCATCGTAGTGTGCTTGCTTAGCATTCATAAGGGCTTGGTTCTATCCCAGGACTGCAAATAAAAGATAGATAGATAGATAGATAGATAGATAGATAGATAGATAGACAGATAGATAGATAGAACAGATAGAACTGGACAGTGCAGCCAAGGGTGGTTCAGGAGTGGTGGACAGAGTGGGCTCTGGGATGATGAGGAAGAGACGGGCAGGTGTGTCTAAAAGTGCCGGAAATGGGGCAGGGCAGCAGTGTCCTTGTCTGGGTAGGGTATTAACTGGGTATGGCTTCTCCCCAGAACTCAGATGAAGGTATGCTGCTTGCACCACCACTGGCCAGGGCTAACTAGCCCAGTGGGGTGGAAGCCCTTGAATTTTTGTCTGGAGGACTCTTATTTGAAGAGAAGTCTACACAGCTGCAGAGCTGGCTTGAAGTGGCTCTGCCCCACCTCTTCTAGGGTGGATCAGGCTAGACTCCAATGTGGCTGCAGGGGCTAGGTTCAGAGGCTTAGGCCCTACCTCAGGGCTGAGTCTGAGGGGCAGATGTCAAGCAGATCCAGCCACGGCTCTTGGTGAGACCTACAAATTCCACTCCAGCTTTCTCTGCAATGTTTTCTCTCTGAAATGGGGTGATGGAAGCTTGCACATTTGAACAGCGCCCCCTCCTGGGGAGACTGGAGAGGCTCTTGGGGGCCTCTCCAGCTCTTAAGCTTCCAGCCTACATACAGTACAGCTAGCTGTATGTAGCCCTTAGAGGGTGGTTGGAGGCTGCCTGTCTGACGCCTGTCTGTCCTCACCAGCTCTCAGAACGCTATGGGCCAATGTTCACAATCCATCTGGGATCTCAGAAGACCGTGGTGCTGTCAGGCTACGAGGTGGTGAAGGAGGCCTTGGTTGGAACTGGGCATAAGCTAGCTGACCGGCCCCCAATCCCTATCTTCCAGCACATCCAGCGAGGTGGAGGTAGGTGGGCATTGGGGTTCCTTGCCGGATGGGGAGGGGACTTGGCCTCTTGAATTGGTACAAGGGAGAGACAGGATCAGTCTATTGCAAGGCGGGAGGAGTATGACCCAGAATAACCTCTGAATGGGAGGGGCTTGGAGTTGAGCCTGGCCCCTACCCCCAGAATGGGTCCCCTCTTCCCTGCATGCATCATCAGATGGGGAGTGGCTGGCACTCATGGCTCATGTCTACCTGACAGGCATCTTCTTTTCTTCTGGAGCTCGCTGGAAGGTGGCTCGCCAGTTCACAGTGCACACACTGCAGAGCCTAGGTGTGCGACAGCCATCCATGGTGGGCAAGGTGCTGCAGGAGCTGACCTGTCTTAAAGGGCAGCTGGACAGCTATGGAGGTGAGTGGGGGACCAGGATGCCCCTGCCGAGCATCTATGCCCACCTGAGGCCTGTCTTTCTCCCTGACCTTCAGGCCAGCCATTCCCCCTGGCCCTACTGGGTTGGGCACCCTGCAACATCACCTTCACGCTCCTCTTCGGCCAGCGCTTTGATTACCAGGATCCTGTGTTTGTGTCCCTGCTGAGTCTCATTGACCAGGTCATGGTCCTGTTGGGGTCACCTGGCATACAGGTGAGAGGTTGCCACCTGACAGGAAACTGAGCCCCAGCTGGAGTGTGGGGCTCAGTTCTAAACCCTGAGTCAGGGCTCATTGGTACCTAGCCCTCATCAAAGAACGTGCGACGTCAGCCAAAGACAGACCTTGGTTAGCATGTTTTGCACACGAACCAGGCCCTGTGCTCTCTGGACCAAGGAGCCCCATCTTTATATACACCCCTACAGTAATAAGTGCGGCTGCTGAGGTGTGGTGTGACGGTCTTTACAGTTTGTGGGAGCTGTGTCCGAGGGGTCCCCCCACACAAACACCTTTCCTTTTATTTATTTATTTATTTTTTGATAGAGGGTGTCTCTATATAGCCCTGGCTGTCCTGGAACTGTCTATGTAGACCAGGCTGGCTTCGAACTCACAGATCCACTTGTCTTTGCCTCCTGGGTGCTGGAACTAAAGGTGTGTGCTAGCCAGATGTCTGGCTAGGCGTCTTCTTGACCTCCTCGCCACAGAAATCATGAAACTGAGCCTTTCTGAAGTCCAGGGCCCTAATATTTAAAGAGTCCTGGCTTTGGACTAGACACTGAAGCCTAGACACTCAGCGCCTAGCCTTTACAGTTGCGCCCTGGCTCAAGATGAGGCCCCACAGGGGTGAGGAGGAGCAGCCACTGCGGTGAGCATGCCCTTAGCCTTGGCCTTCCCACTCATATATTTGGAGCAGGCAGTGAGCTCAATCCCAGAGCACCGCCTGTGGGGGATGAAGGAGGCGGGGTCCCCCTGGATAGCCTGAGCAGTAGAGATGGTCCTCATCACTTAGAGCAATATGAGGCGTTTTCCCCAGTAACTGCCAATGCACCCAGATTTCTGAATACTTACTGGCACCAGACCCACTCTATTGTAAGCCACACATTGCCCATCCCCAAGACCTGTGAGCCCACATAGCTGACTCCTCCAAAGTAGCCACTCGTCTTCTGATTTTCCCCTTCAGCGATAATAGGAAGGAACAATGTCCCCAGGCAGCAAAGATTACATGGGTCTTGCACCACAGAGCCTTCCAAATGTATCAGGTCAGCTGGCTCCTTCCTGAACACCCAGAGATTTCCTCCAGCTCCCGGACTTCCAGGCGGGTGACAAGCCTCTAGTACTGCTGGCCTGGTGCCCTCTTGTGGCCAGGGGCAGCATTGCCCTAACTCGTTTGTCCAGAACCTGGAGCCAGAAGCACCTGCCTGATGGATGGATTGGCTTGCTCACAGGGACTGCTTCTGTCACCTCACTTCTACCCTACTCCAATGTCCCGCCCACTCGCAGCTATTCAACACATTCCCCCGGCTGGGGGCATTGCTGCGGTTGCACAGGCCGGTCTTGAGCAAGATCGAGGAGGTGCGCACCATCCTGAGAACCCTCCTGGAAGCGCGGAGACCACCCTTGCCACACGGCGGTCCCAGGCAGAGTTATGTGGACGCTCTGCTTCAGCGGGGCCAGGTGTGGACTGGGCCAGGGCGTCACCAGAGATGGGGGTGGGGGTGGTGTTGGCGGCCCCAGTTCACGGGAGGGGAACTACGGAAGGCTCCTTCCTACTTGTTGGGAGTCTCTGTCTCCTCTTGCATGAGACTGGCCCCTGAGAGTACCTGGAGTGGACACTGATGTTGGGTGAACCCCCAGTAAATGCTAGTTCTCTTTCCACCCAGCCTGACCTCTACCCATCCTCCTCCGGGTTCTGGGAGGAGGCTGGGTCTACAGGTTGGGGTTGGACCCTCTGAGATTCAAGCCCAGTTCTGACCACCCTCCCTGCAGGAGGACGGCCCCGAGGACATGTTTGGTGAGGCTAATGTTCTGGCCTGTACACTGGACATGGTCATGGCTGGAACAGAGACCACGGCGGCCACGCTGCAGTGGGCAGTCTTCCTGATGGTTAAGCACCCACACGTGCAGGGTGAGAGTCACCCCACGGTAGAGAACCCTTAGGAGTTAGGAATGGGGCTTCACCCATACAGTGCCACTCTCCGGTCTAGGTCGCGTGCAGGAGGAGCTGGACCGAGTGCTGGGCCCTGGGCAGCTACCTCAGCCAGAGCACCAGCGAGTACTGCCCTACACCAGTGCTGTGCTGCATGAGGTCCAGCGATACATCACACTCCTGCCCCATGTGCCCCGGTGCACAGCTGCTGACATCCAGCTGGGTGGCTACCTGCTCCCCAAGGTGGGGCCCCACTTACTTCTTCCCTTTGACTTGGGGTGGATAGGGGACTTCCTGGGTCTCATATTCACCCGTGAGCCAGGCTAGCATCATGTGGGGCAGGTGGGAGTCCAGGAATTCCCCCAGATGGTGTTCTGCCCTCTTCCTCTACCTCTGAGCAGATCTGCCTACCTTGGGATCTCTCTGCCTTGCAGGGCACTCCTGTGATTCCTTTGCTGACCTCAGTGCTCCTGGACAAGACGCAGTGGGAGACCCCAAGCCAGTTCAACCCAAACCACTTTCTGGACGCCAGGGGGCGCTTTATGAAGCGGGGGGCCTTCCTGCCTTTCTCCACTGGTAACTTGCCGGCCTTCAGGGTGGGCTTACACCAGCTTCTGTTCAGCCTTCTCCCCTCCAAGAGCAGGCCTGGCACCTTACACAGTGCCTCGGTTTCTCTTGCAGGTCGCCGGGTCTGCGTTGGGAAGAGCCTGGCCCGGACAGAGCTCTTCCTGCTCTTCGCTGGCCTCCTCCAGAGGTACCACCTACTGCCCCCTCCCGGCCTCAGCCCTGCGGACCTGGATTTACGGCCTGCCCCAGCTTTCACCATGCGGCCTCCTGCCCAGACCTTGTGTGTGGTGCCGAGATCCTAGGGTGCTCACATACTGGAGAACTACCAGAACCTAGCCTACCTCTCCCCCAGGGCGCACTGCAGGTGATGGGTGACGGCTGTAGCATCCCTAACAATGAATGCTGGGCAGGCAGTCCTGCACTGTCCCTCTGGACCACCATAGCTTTTATGACTCAGTGTACAGTGGTGCTAAGGCTGCTTACCCATCTCTGGAGGCTGAAAGCTGGCCTTTCATCTGGGCAGGGAGCAGAGGGCATATCAGCCCAGCCCAGCCAGGCAGCCCTGTCCTGCCCTGATACGGTGCTTACAGGAGCCCTAACTCACCTTCGAGGCTCCTATACCCCGGATGTTACAGACAATTTTCTATTCTGGTCCCCAAGGCAGCCAAATCCTCACAGTAGAGACTACACTCCAGTCCCTTCAGTCCTCCCCCTCCCCCACCACACCTGGGCTATACCCAGGCTTCCCACCAGGACATAGGCCCCCTGCCCCCAAACCCAGAAACCTGGTCTACAGCCTCCAGTATACCCCATCTAGGCCAATTTTGCCCAGTTTGGAATGCTCCACCTTTAACTGGCACCAAGGGGACCCCAGGGGCTGCCTGAGCTTGACCACAGGCGACATTTTTGTTCCTTTCTTCTGCTGTGACAACTGGCATTCCATGGTCACCTGGAACAAAAATGGTTGGAGGAAAAGAGCCTCTTCCAGCTGATGTTCTGTGAACCTTCCCCAGGTTCCCGACGCCAGTTCTCACCGGCATCGAGGAACCTACCTCATTTCCTGTTTCGACCTGGCTACCAGGAAACCATAGCTATGGCCCTTGCTCCTTCCACCCCCTTCCTTCTTGGTGGTGTTTGTATTCTCTGTTTCTCAGTGTGCTTACTCTAAGGCTTTGAAATACCCAGGGTGATAACCCTGCTGCGCATGTCTGTTATGACGTGTCAACTCTAGCTGTGTCTTCTCCAGCAGCATTCTTGTGGCCACCAATATGGCCACAGTTAGCACAGGGCTTCCCCAAATGGGGAAGGGCAGGGCTAGATGCCACCATGAGTGGCAAGAGCCAGCTGGAGTGTAAGACCCAGATCGTTTGACACTCGGGTCCCTTCTGGCACCAAGAGTCTGGTGGTTGGTGGTGGCAGGTCGGTGTTAACTAAAGAGACACGAGTAAGTCCCCCTTGGGCTCTGGTGGTGCGCTGTTTTGGTGCTAGCCCCAGCCAGTGCTTTAGAGGAACTACACCTGACGTGACACAAAGTGACCTGAAGTGTCTAAGGGACATAGGACAAGGCTTTGTGAGGTTGGGTCTGGTTACAAATAGCCAGATTGCCTGAGACCCCGTGACCTAGGAAGAAGTTCATGCTTTGGCTGGCCGCCTGCCTCTCCACATTAATGCAGTACTTGGCTACCGTGCCCAAATGTTAGGGACCAGAGACAAGCCTATCACATTTGTTTTTTGAGACGGAGTTTTTCTGTGTAGCACTGGCTGTCCTAGAACTCCTCACTCTGTAGACGAGGCTGGCCTTGAACTCGTAGTACTGCCTTCTCAGTGCTGGGATTAAAGGTGTGTGCCACCATTGCCAATCTCATCACTTTTACAGGACCCAGGGACAGCTCAGCTCTGCTCCACTCAAGTGAGCTGGCAGGGTTGGAAGCCTGGAAGCTGCCAGGTGGCATCTCGTCCCAGGCAGGAAAGCAGAGGACGGCATGCTTAAGGTTTGAGGGTGTGGGGACCTCTAGTGGCAGTGGGATCTGAATGGACTGCTCATAAAGGAACTCTGGCTGTTCTCACAGGCTCAGGATGCTGTGAACACCTGAGCCTCCAGGCAGCTGAGGACAACCTGGCTTCAGCCTAGCTGGCCCTGGATGTCTACCTCCTCCCTGTGACTCCCTGGTGTACATGTCTTGGTGCTAGCCCCAGCCAGTGCTTTAAAGTAACTAAACCGGAAGTGACAGAGGTGTCTAAGGGACATGGGACAAGGCTTGTAGGTGAGGTTGGGTCTGGTTACAAATAGCCAGATTGCCTGAGCCCCCTGTGACGCATGTTCTGGTCACTTGGAGCTGTGAGTGGGAGGTGGATTGTCTCTTCTGTCCTTGGATCAGCAGTTGTCATAACCTGACAAAGACCCTGGAGAGACTGTCTCGGCCTGTTTAGGAAAGGGATACGTGGGTGGGGGGACTACCTGACCTACCAGAGATCCCAGCCACCGTTTCCCCCCTGCCTCTTCCACTGTGGGTTGCAACCCTACTTGGGCAGGAACTATTTGGCAGGTCAAACGTATCTGTGTAATGATCAAAAATTAGAAGTGAAATGTGTGGCCTGGTGGTGGTAGGGCATGCCTTTAATCCCAGCACTCGGGAGACAGACACAGGTAGATCTCTGTGAGGAGTTCCAGGATAGCCAGGGCTACACACAGAAACCTTGCCTAGAAAAAAACAAACCAAACCAAGCAAGCAAGCAAAAAGCAACTGTGTAACTAGTCCTACCGTCAGCCTCCGTTCTGTACACAAGGGCCTGTACACAAGGCACTGCGCATGCCCTTATGTACAGAACACCAACACCTTGGCTCTGGCCTTTGTTTTTCAAGACAGGGTTTCTCTGTGTGACCATAGTCGTGGTGGAACTTAATCTGTGGACTGGGCTGGCCTCCAATTCAGAGACTGGCCTGCTTCTGCCTTCTGAATGCTGGGACTAAAGAGTCTCGTGGCTTTAAAAATCAAAGGTTTCTGTTCTTAAAACAAGTTTACAAAAACAAGCTCTCAGCGTTTTCTGTGGCCCCTCAGCTTCTCAGCAGCAAAACTGCATTGTCTGTGATGTGTGCAGCATCAGACAGTCATGAGTATGTAAACTTGCCTTTATCTTTAATACATGGAAAATTATGTGTATTCAGAATCATTTTAAAATAAATTTCTTGGGATACAATATATATTTATCTGTCAACCTCTTTTATATACCTCTATTCCTGGGTCTATAAAAGTGACTCTGAAGCAAAGCAGCTGTGGGTGAGGAGTTCAAGAAGCTGTGGGCTAGAGACCAGCGGAGGCAGAAGGCGGACACTCCATGGCTCCCATCTGCAGGCCCCAATGACCTCACTGCTCACTGAGCTAGACTGGCACCAAATCCTCTCTAGCCCATCAGCGCCCTCCCTATGTGGCACCTATGGGCGATTCATTATGGTCTGAAGGAAAAGATGCCCAGTGGGAGTAGGGTATGTGTTCTGATGGTGACGTGGGTCCAGATGCGAACACTTAGTCCTTCTGTTTCTTACACGCTGGCTGAGAGGTGCAACGACAAGGAACTGGGCCCACTGCTGACACCAGGGACAGCATGGGGTTGCTGAAACGAGTAGGGATGGAGCAGCAGCTTCTATCTGCATCTGGGCAGCCACACAGGCCCAGGGTCCTCAATACAAACCCTCAATAGGGTCTCCCTACAGACCGGTGAGTTGCATCCAGGCTGCACTGTAATGGCCCCCAGACTGAATATGTAGGACCCCCCCCCACACACACAGCAGGGAATCCCAGATGATGGGGAAAGCCAGCTTGGGCCAGTTTCTAAGATATCCTTGGTAGAAAAAGTAGACTCTGTTCACAGCCACTTTAGGGCCACTCGTGTGGGAGTGGCACCTCAGAGCTGTTTTGGGGAGACCATGTTCAACTCCCAAGGCTCCAGAAACTTTTACAACTTATAGGGAGGGGATGAAGGGTTCTTCTCAGGACTTTGGAAGGCAGTCATCAAGCCAGATGACCTGCTGTGACCCGATGCTCCTACAGCTCTGGGAGGAGGTAGCCAGTGTGTCCCTCAGGGCCCGAAGCCACCTCTTCCCATCAGGAGAGCAGCTGCAGCACCTGCCGGAGGCGCTGCACCTTCCCCAGAGACCCGTCTCTGGCCTCAGGGTCAGCCTCATCTAGCTTCTGCATCAGAGCCTCGGCCTTCTGGATGGTCAGCTCTCGGGCACTGCCCTTCAGCCCCTCGAGGTAGTCCAGCAGGGTAGAAAAGTGCTCATCAGGAACCTGGAGGGAAAAGAGGACAGTGTCGAGGGCCAAAGTGTAGGGACCTTGAGCAGTGGGCAGGCAATGGGAGACTGGGGTTTCTCCCTGTGCTTGCCTGGGGGGACCAACCTATGTTGTTTTCATGATGGGGTCTTCCAGTACAGCTAGCTGTGTGCAAGGGACTCCAGTCCACCCTGTTGCTACTTTGTCAGGACAAGAGATGGGGACACGGTGGAAAAGAGACCAGTGTGCTGGCTTGACTCTCCTGTACCTCAGACACTCCCTATATAAATAAAAAAAAAGTTTTTGAGACATTGTCTTTAGTCCAGGCTGGCCTTGAACTTGCCTAATGGGCACAAGGTCTTGGCTTCCATTCTCAGCACTGCATAAACTGGGTATGGTGGTACGTATGTAACCCTAGCACTGATGCGGTTCAGATAAAAGGGTGAGGAGTTTGGGGCCATGTAGGAACTTTGCTTAGTTGTTCATGTGCTGTGCATGGATCCAGACACCCAAGTGTCCCACTGTCCATTCAGAGCTCTGTCTAGGTGCCCACCTGCCATATAGGGACCCTGTGACTGGAATGTCCCACAGCCCACGGAAGGCCCCACTTTGGCCCATCTATGTGCACAGACCTTGTCCTCATCGTACATGTGCAGCAAGAGCCACGTCTGCCTTGTCTTCTGGAATCTCCAGCTCTCCTGCTTCTGAGCCCACCTGGGAACCAAGACAGATACCTCAGGAAACAGAGGAGAATCCCAGGGGCTCAGGGGTGGGGGGCAGACTGCCTGAGAGCATGTGGTGGCCGAGTCTGGCTTAAGGGGATGCGCCCTCAGCACACCCACTGAGGGTCCTCAGTCTATCTGCAGTGCCTATATTTGTAACATTAGGGATACAGGGGCACCTTCCAACTCTACTACTCTTCCATTTTATAACATTAAAGGCAGCATTCTACATGTCTTGAATTCCTTTTTTTTTTTTTTTTTTTTTTTTTTTTTTTTTTTTTTTTTTTTTTGTGACAGTCTTACTTAGCCAAGCTAGCCTCAAATTCACTATATAGCCAGGCTAATCCCCCTGCCTCAGCCTCTTAAGTGCTGGGACTAAAGGGGTACGTCCCCCAAACCTCAGGGCAGAGGCAGGGTCTCTTAAACCCAGACCTTGCCAGTATGGCTGGTCTCCTTAGTCAGTTTCGACTGGGTTTTCCCTATCTCTGCCTTCTGAAGATGGAATTACAGGTAGGACCCCACACTCTGACCCCCCAGCTTCTGTGGTAAACACTTTAAGGACTTAGTCAAATGCCCAGCCTTGGTTCATTAATTCTTCACTGATGTTTCTGCCTAGGCTGGCGAGGGTATGGAATATGCCATCATTGGTTGAAATTTCCTTGCAGGCCCCTGAATGACTGGGTATGACTCCCAGCCCACCCACCAGGTTTCTGCATCCTCCTTCTTTCTGGGCAGTGGTGGCACACGCCTTTAATCCCAGCCCTTGGGAGGCAGAGGCAGGTGGATTTCTGAGTTCGAGGCCAGCCTGGTCTACAGAGTGAGTTCCAGGATAGCCAGGGCTATACAGAAAAACCCTGTCTTGAAAAATCAAAATAAATAAATAAATAAATAAATAAAAATTCTTTTTTTTTTTGCTTTAAATATTTTTAGTTATTCTTAACTGTGCAATCAGGAACGTGTGGAGGCCAGAAGAGGGCATCAAATCCCATGGAACTGGAGTTACAGACAGTTGTGAGCTGTCATGTGGGTGCTGGGAATTGAACCCAGATCCTCTGGGAGAATAGCCAGTGTTCTTAACCACTGGGCCATTTCTCCAGCTCCGAAAGAAGTCTTAAAAACAAAACACCTAGGAAGAATCCTAGCGGAAGGTTTTTTTCACAATCTGCAACCTACTGTGGTTCAGGGCTGTGTCATCCTGCCTTTTAGAATACCTGTTTTCAGTGCTTGGCCAAGATTGGGGTGTGTCTGGGCACACAGCAGCCGCGGGATACCTCCACAGGATAAAAAGAAGAGGGGATGTGCCTGAGGGCAGTTAGGTGGATATAGAATAGGCAGGCAGGAGCCTGCCTCCCCAGTGCCTGTCAAAGGGTGACTGGGCTGGACCATCCACCCTTTCCCACCTGCTACAATGGACCAGCCTCTACCCAGCACCATGGCAGTGGCAGAATGTTCTGGATTCAGCACACAGTGCTTACCCTTGGAGGTACTCCAGGGCCAGGACGGCAGCTGAGGGCTTGGCTGGCGGGGTCTGAACCTTGGCAGTCTGTGCTGCAGCAATGCCCGCCTCTCTCAGCCGTTTCTTCTCTTCTTTCTTCCGTTCCTTCTTCAGTTTCCTTTCCAAGACCCTCCTCTCCTCTGGGGACAACTCAGGGCTGGCCTCCTGCACCTGAAAGACAAGGACCATCTGTCAAGCTGGGCGTGGGATGGCTCTAAGACAGAACGCTGTCCACCTATAGCTCAGGTGCTGAATCCACCGGACAGGTTTCAAGTGGATTGACCACAACCCCACTCCATGGTTTCCTGAGCCTTATGCAGTACCCACAGCAACCATCAGAGGGCAGCAGTCCCATGGACACCTTGCCTCTTCTTTTCTGGCAAATTCTTGGCTGCTGGCTCCAGCCAGTCCTGAAGACCCAGGTGGGGGCTGGCATGGCCTCCATTGCTAGGGACACCTCTCAGTGAAGACCCCGCAGAGTGGGACCTCACTGTGGTGGGGCTCTGGCCTCGTGAAGCACCACTTCTGGAGGCGTGCCCCAGGAAGCCCACGCCTGCCCTCTCCTAGGAGCAAAGCAGAGGACAGTCCCAGGGAGGCATTCAGCAGGGCCAACACCGTCAGCTCATTTTGTCTTTCCTGGAAAAAGCAGAACTACTGTTGACTCTGATGTAGCTAGAAGTCCGGAAAGGGTGTGGGGACATGGCAAGGAACCCAAGCACACCACCCAGCCTTTCCAGGAAGGGCAAGCTCCCCCATGATCCCAGGTTCCCATTAGTCCCACCCCCAGGGCAGAGTAACTAGATACAGCAAACAGAAGCGCTCCCTCCTCCCTGGGAACCTGTGCCCACAGTTCGGTCACCGGACACCCACATCTGCTCAAATAAGAGCAGTTCCTTCTCAGTCCACAGTGGAGCTGGCCAGCAGGGGCTCCAGAGGCTCCAGTAGGACACCCTCCTCCGCACAGTAGCCTTTGCCTGGGGCCAGAGGCAAGCTTTGCTTCCCTCCCCACAGTCACCCTGTATTCCTTCAGCTGGAGAGGTCCCAGTTTGAGGAGGCATTCTGGGCAGGGTGCCTGAGGGCCCTCTGGGGACAAGGAAAGGAGTCTGGGGGGTTAACTTAGGTCCGGGGGTAGAAGGGGAGTCTGGCTGCCCTGACTACCAGCTCTGACTGGCTCTGGCCGGGTCCCAGAGGCTGTGTAGCTGAGTGTTGTATAAACTGCAGCAGTGGAAAAAAAGCAGACAGCCAACACCCCCACCTCCGGGCAGGCAGGCCCGCCTCTGACCCCACAGCCACGTGGGGGGGGGCACAGCGCCACCAGGACCAAGGTCCATCAAGGGAGCAGACAGAGCAGTGGAGTAGTGAGATGATGACCTGTCTACAAGGCATGATCTCTGCAACCCCAGGCCAGGATCCTGGTCCTTGGGTCTAATGATGCTGCCTGCAGATGCCCAGCTGGGAGGCCTGTCACACACACACACACACACACACACACACACACACACACACACACACACACACACACAAGCAGCTCTGACGACTGTCTGAAGTCTCCTGGGGCTCTGCAGCCGTGTGCCCTCCAGGAGAGCCATGGTCCCTGGATCGAGCTGGTGCAGGAGAGACAAGGTGCGCCATCAAGATCATAATCACCGAATCCAGTCTCTGTTGAGGCCATTCTCTGGGGCAGCAAAGATACTGCAGGAACCCAACAGAGAGACCGGGAGAGGGAGGGAGGGAGGGAGAGAGAGAGAGAGAGAGAGAGAGAGAGAGAGAGAGAGAGAGAGAGAGGCACTGTGTGCATGAGGCCCTGGTCAGCAGACAATCCCAGGTGCTGGGATCTCTCATGTGGGAAACTGAGTCCACATCGAAGCCAAGCTTCCATTCCCTGCCCCTGCCTCTGCCTGGGAAAGAGCCACACAGCAGACGCTTGTTACACAACTTCCCCTATCTTCAGAAACTACAAGAATAGATTCCCACTTCTGCTAAATGGGCTCTGATTTCTCTCTTTAGAGACCCTGCCATGCTGTCTTTGGCACTGGGTTTGAACTGCTCTTGGAGGATCCACCATGCCTTTGCCCTGCTTGCTCATGATGCCAGCAACTCTTTAAATCCAGCAGCGGTTCTCAACCTGTGTGTCGAACGCCCCCCCCCAAACCAATGGGAAACCCCTCTATTATCACACTGCAGTTCATGAAGGTAGCAAAACTACACTTAGGAAGTATTCAAGTAATTTTCTGGTGGTGGGCTCAGCACAACATGAGGAACTGTACCACAGGGTTGCAGCATCAGAAAGGTTGAGAACCACTGCTCTACAGTAATCTATTGCAGTGTTCCCCCTAAATGCCTCCCGCTCCACAACCTAACACTGCCCCTCCACTGGATCTCTGAGAGAGATCACGCTGGCCCCTGTGAAGACTGTAGAGGGAGGTCTCTATTTGTAGCCACCGAAGCAACCACATCTCAGTGCCATCATCATCTGTAGCTTGCGATTTGATGGAGAGAGAAAGGACATAACCAAGTTAAGGCAACTGGAGCTGGGGCTGGGGCTGGGGCTGGG